>NW_027530545.1:2065868-2196010 GCF_008692635.1 Crocuta crocuta | reverse complement strand
AATTAATGAAAACAGATTATAATAATGAGCTATTTTGAATTTACTGTGTCAGATATTATATATATATAATAAAATAAATTATAATAGTGACTATTATTAAGTTTACTGTCAGGTTACTATATGACACAGTAAACTTAATATATATATAGTTTTCATTAATTCTCAACGTAGCATTGAGGATAGGTACTGTTATTATCCTCATTTTCATATGTGAAACTGAGACCTAGAAAGGTTAATTGAATTCCCTAAGGTTGCAAAACTGGTAAGAAGGAAGAAAGGACTCACAACCTGGTTTGTCTGACTTCTGAGCCCAGACCTTGAACCATATTCTGTGTCCTTGAATTAGGTGTGCGTAGACTCCTTTTAGGGAAAACAGATAGCATTTATGTGCTACTTATGAAATATTTACACAAATAGGGATATTTCTAGAGTACATAGAAGGAGGTGGCCACTGACCTTGGGAATAAAATGTCTTAGTTATTATGCTTACTCTTAAGTACTCTGTCAGTACTCTGATAGGCACTTTGCCTTATTTCAGACTTTAGCAACTTTGCAATTATTAAGTCTCTACAGTATATTAATTTGTGTTGCAGTTTTCTTCAGCACTTGTCTTTGGGGCTAAGCCTCTGAGTTTTTAGAAAGAATAGTTAAATATGTGAACAGTAGGGAAACATTAATTTTTTTTCAAAGCTTAATAAGGCTAATTTATACAATTCTTCTATCTATTTAGTCAGTAAAAGTACTGGGCTAGATACTGTGAAATATACAGAACTTACCCAAATAGAACATTTGTCTTCAAGAATCGCAGCCCAGTGGAGATATGAAAGGTATATACATGATTTGTACATAAATAACTACATTACACAATAGAAAGTATTGGCTGTTGAGAGAAGGACACCAAATGAATTACTAGGGGAGGGCTTGAAGTATATAAATTATGTGTAATATATATGTGTGTGTGTATATATATATACTTAAATTGTTCACTTTTTAAATTAGTTGGTAGGAACAAGAAAATTTTTGTTTTGTAAAATGAAATTAAATAGTTTTAAAAAGTTTACTCAGATCTTTACTAATTTTGTAAATTACTAAATACTCTGAGCCAATTCTTTCAATACTTGATTTACATCAGAGCTGAGGCTAGAAAGATAAAGAAACCATTCTTTATGTTTTTATGTTTAGGGAGGGGAGAAAATAATTCAGAATTGTATGAATGAAATGTCCACATATCAATGCTGTACTATCAAGAGGAGAGAGAACTTATGACATAAAAAGAAAAATAAATATGACATAAAAGGAAAAAAGAAAAAAGTATCAATAAGACACTATCTGTCTTTTGAGGGCAAGATCTAATTTTCAATTCCATGAAGACTTGAGTTAATTGGCTGATAAAATTATTTGTCCATTAACCCACCATTAAAATGGGAATGGACAAATTTTATCTCTAATCATGGAAACCATTTTTGCCTAACAACTATGTTGCAGCAGAGATAATTGGCTAAGTAGAATTTTTATCAGTTTTGTTAAATTCTGGCCTTAGTACCTAAAACAATGCCTGGCTCATAGTGGGTGATCAAAGAATAATTATTGGATGAATGAAGAATGAATGTGTGATCAGCTTGATATTTTCCAAGTGTTCTCATGATTATAGAATATCCATTTAGGTTGATAACTAAGAAATTTGGAATAATTTACTTATCATGGCAAAAGTAATAATTTTCTTACATATATGGTCCAAACTACTTCTTTTATCTTTTATTGGTGTATTTTACAACCTAACATTTACAGCCAAGTAACTATCTTTTTTCCTTCAGAACTTGTCTTGTATTCCACTGTATATATTGTCTCTGGTGCAAAGACATATGAGATCCCTGCGTATTGACATGTGGTATTTCTCTGGATCGACAACTTGTATCATGTGAGATATGTGGAATGAATCAATGCATAGAGGACACAGAGGAATGTTTATGGAAATTAGATTAAGGAATTTTGAAAAAAAAAGATATAGATGTGTGCTATATTTAATTCATCTGTAAAAAGAAGCTAGGGGAAATGGAAATGATGAAAAACAAATATTAGAAAGTAATATTGGAAAGCTTTACAAATGAAAAATCCAATCAAACAGGAAAATTACCAAGAATAAGATGATATAGTTGTACAACAGGACCCATAGTTAGTCAGTAGCAAGGGTATATGTAAATATAGCTTTGGGAATGAATGAGGATAGTATTTGGTTAAAGAATATTTTTGTAATCAATTTTATTGAGGTATAATATAATGCTCAACTTTAAGGGTCCAGTTTAAAGAGTTTTGACAAATGAATCCCAGGGTTTAACCTCACAATCAGGTATCTGTCTCCAAAACATTCCTTCACATCCCCTGTGCAGTTAATTCCTCCCTCTAGCCACAGACAACCACTGATCTGGTTTTTTTGACTGTTGGTTAGTTTGGCTTACTCTAGAACATCTGACCAATGGAAATGTACGCTACCAACTCCTGTGTATCTGGCAACATTTGCTCAGGATAAGGATTTTAAGATTAATCCGTGCTATTGAGTACATCAGTCGTTATTGCTGAGAAGTCTCCTATTACTTACTGCACACACTACCATTTGTTTACCCTTTTGCCTGATGATGGACATTTGGGTTTGTTCCATAGCTGTTATGAATAAAGCTGCTGCATTTGTACAAGAATCTTTGTGTGGACATATGTTTTCACAACTCAGGTAAATATCAAGGAGTGATAGTGCTGAGTCCTATGCTAAGTGTATTTTAATCTGGTGACATAATGCCAGTTTATTTCTTCAGATTCTTAAACTATTTGCTTTTCTCATCAGTAACATAAGAGAGGTCTGGTGACTCCACATCCTGGCCCACTCTTCATAGCCAGTGCTTTTAGTTTTAGCTTGTGATAATATCTCATTTGAGTTAATTTGCATGCCTGGTAGCTAGTAATACAGAGCAACCTTTCATGTTTTTGTTGGCCAGTCTTTTAGGAAGTGTCTGTCATAGTCTTCTGCCTCTTTTGTAATTGGGTTGTTTGTGGCTTCCTTTAAAAAAATGGTCTATTTTAAAGAGCAGAGATTTTTAATTTTGATGAAGTCCAGTATATCACTTTTATTTCTTTTATGGTTCCTTTTGCATCCTATCTAAGAAATCTTTATCTATGCTAAGGCCATGATGACTTTCATCTGTATTTTCCCCCAGAAGATTTATAGTTTTAGCCTTTAAGCTTTGAGTTAAATTTTGTGTATGATGTGAGAAGAGTCAAGATTACTTTTTTCCTAAAATAAAAACCCAGCTGTTCCAGAAACATTTGTTCCTTGAAGATAAAAAAGGCGTGGATTTTCAAAATATGCATGATATTCTCATGTAATACTTCTCAGTATATACCTATACATTTTCCTATTATATGAATGACTTGGTTACAAATACTTGAGTTTACCTTCTAGAATTCATTGCATATTATCTCTAATTGATGTAAAATGTATTATGTAGCTTAAAAAGTATCAAAAATGTTACTAACCAAATCTTCTTTAGACATTTTTTAAAATTTGTTTTCATGTTACTTGTTTTGAGAGAGAGAGGGAGTGAGTGTGCACATACTGAGGAGGGTCAGAGAAAGAGAGAGAGAGAGAGAGAAAGAGAGAGAGAATCCCAAGGAAGCTCCATGCTGTCAGTGCAGAGCCCACATGAAACTGGGCTCTTATTTTTTATCTTTTTTTTTTCAGCACAATACTTCATTTATTTATTGTAAGTTTGGCAAACAGCACAAAAACCCAGCAACATTTTAAACATATAAAAAAGTCAAATGTTGAACAGTACTGGGGATTTTTTTTTACATTAATTAGTAATAATGAGAACACATTTAAAATACTGCAAAGCTAGCAAATTGAGGGTGCTTGGCTTCTGACCATATACAACACAGACACACAGACACACACACACACACACACACACAAACAATATAATTTATCTTAGATTTCACACTAAGTTTCTGCTGATCTTTGTCAAACCAAACAGCTCAACTATAAGGCAAGAAAAAATAACCCCCTATACAGATTAGTGGGTCTTCCTAAGTAAAGACAGGAATGCAATCTTAGGGAAAAACTCCCTACAGAAAGAGATCTGAAACAACTGGCATTGAAACAAACATATTATCTAACATCTTAACATTCAGTCACTGGTTCAGAAGCCTAACAAACCATCTATTGGTATATATAATCAAATTAACATATTGGAATCAGCACCAGTCCCCAAAACCTCAAATTATAATATTTAATATTCATTAAAATACATCCTTTTTGTGCTATTTTAACACAACTACAATCAAATTAAAGAAAGTTGAATTGACTCAATTTATATATATTTTTGTGTATATTGGATAGCGACTTTATTTTTTTTTATTTACTTGTGCTTCTGTTCTGGGGCACTTTGATTGAAGAAAAATTCATTTCACAAGATTACATCTTGCTAAAGCATTCCTACCATGTAGGAATGGAGGAAAAAATATGTAGGAAAAAAACATGGTTAATGGTAACCATGATATCCTGACCTGGGCTGAATCAAGAGTTGGACACTTAACTGACTGGGACTGAGCCACCCAGGCTCACCTAGACATTTGGATTTGAAGGCAAATGAAAATCTAACATAAAACTATGTTTACAAAAAAGTACTATTTTTTCTGATAATAAAATTAATCAATATTGTAGAAAATTTTTAAATACAAATAAAAATAAAGAAGATAATTAGGAATTCCATCCAGAAATTGGTATAATAAAATAAAATTTAATATTTTAATTTCTTTGATCAATATATCATGAGCATTTCATTCTGAATGAAGTGTTTGTTCAAAACATGATTTTAATGGTTGCATAATAATTTATCATATGTATATGCTATAATTTTCATAATGAAGTACTTCTATTTTTTTTTTTACCACAGAGTAATGTTATAAATATTTTTAAGACCTTTGAAATATTGAAAATGTTGCTAATTATATACTTAGGTTAGATTCTTGGTTATGGAATTTAAAGGTATACATATTTTTAAAAGGCTTTTCATAGATATTTCTGATGACTTCCTGTAAAGCCTTTTAATCTTCAAATCTCATCATCAGTGTATGAGAGCACTTATCTCACCACAATATTTATAATTTAATTTAAAACACATTTGCTAATTAGAGTACTTTCTATGCACATTTTTTTTTATAGTTCTCAGCTTTTATTGTAGTTAGAGTTAAATTTTACCACTAAATACTAAGTATAAGTATATGCTGCCCTTATGTACAGATTTTTGAAATATAAAAATAAATGGATGGTTGGCTTAAAAATGTGATATACTAGGGGCACCTCAGTGGCTCAGTCGGTTGAGTATGCAGCTCTTGACTTGCTCAGGTCATGATTTCACGGTTCGGCCCAGTGTCAGGCTCTGCAGTGACGGTGTGGAGCCTGCTTCAGATTCTCTCTCTCCATCTCTCCCTGTCCCTCCCCTGCTTTCTCTCTCTCTCTCTCAAAATAAATAAATTTAAAAAATTAAATGTGATACATTAGTCACTGTAGATATATTCACCAATGACAAAATCTAGGTAGTGGTAAAATTCTATTTCTATACTATGACACATTCAGTGGTACAAGTAAACTCCATGGGGGCAGGAAAACCACAGATAACTTTGGGCTGCAGTTGGAGGAAAAACCTGTACAGGAATAAGCAGAATGGTCCATGTAATCCCCAGTTCTTTTTGTTTTTAAACTTTTTTTTTTACATTGAGTGATTTGATCCATATGTATTTTATTTTAGTGTAAGAATGAGGATATATTATTTCTTATAATTACTTGTGATATCTTTCCCCTTCATTACTGATTTGTAATGTTAAAATGAACATGCAGAAAATATTTGTATCTACCCAGGTCTTTATGTCAGCCTATTTATTTGATCCTATTGATTGGTCTTTTAATTCATATCCCAGAGCTAAACTGTCTTGATGATTTAACTTTATAGTATCTGATGCAACAGTTGACAAGTTTGCGGACTGCTCTGGTCTGGAGAATGAGAACATTGCAGTTCTAACGTCGGCTTTGCCACTCTCAGTATGTCTCCCATATCGCTCTATCATCATCTGTACAGTGAGAGGCTTGCTGAAGACCTATTTTTTTTCCATATTTAGAAATTATATATTTACGTTAATGGATGGGACTGTTGTTATTGCCATATGTAAATATAGAAAGGTATGATGAATAAAATTAGGCTATAGAAACGCACAGAAAATGCATCTAAAACTGTATTTGGCATTACTGTCACCAGTATCCTTTATCTTTTTTGTTTCAAACTTTTTGGAGATATATTTATGTGTATTTTCTTATAGGTCTATCATACTGATTCCATTCGGTTGGTAGAATGAGTGGGATGTTGGAATAAAATATTATAGTGACAAAGAACATTGGTGTTATAATTGTGAGATGTGGATTTCATCATGGTTCTGGATTTAACCAATAGTGTGGTCCAGAGAGAATTTCACTTCTCTCTTTGAAGGATTAAATATACTAAAAAATTTCTTTAGAAACATAAATGGCTCTACACAATGACATTAGTGCACAATATTCACCTCAAGTTATTAGGTGTAAAAACAAAACCTTGTTCCTTTAAATGTAAATGCTTTTAAAATATTGTTATTAAAAATCACTTAAATATATGATCTTTCTCTGGAAGATTAATTCTTTCAGGTTCTAGTAACACCTAATATTTACTTAAAAATGTTTTTTCAATGTAAAAATATAAGAAAGGATATAAAAAACACCTACAAGCCAATCACATATAGATTATTATAATTAAGGTTTTGGTTTATTTCTTTATATTTCTAATAGGGATTCTACTGTGTTTTATTTTATGTATCTTGCTTTAATTCTCTCAATGTATATTTTGCTCATTTATCTGCATCATCAAATATTCCTTAAAACAATTTTACTGGCTGTACATTATTCTAATACATCATAATTTGTTTAAGCATTTCTCTCTGTCTTTTAAAAAGGGGATAAAAAATTAAAAATCTTTCTTCATTAGTTCCTCATTTATAACTGTCAGTATTATTTGCTGCCATATAGTATGGTTCTTTTGTAGTTGCCTCTCTTTTAATCTATGAATTGTAGTTTACATCATTATTAGTGTGCCCATTCTGAGCATGCCAAATTCTACTAATTATTATATGAGCTGTGAACTAGATCTCAAAAGATTAGATTCTGGGAGGTGAGACGTTGTTTTTGAGGAAATTTGCACTCTTGTGGAATTGGAAGGATTGTGTGCGTTATCAACATTTTACCATCATTTCAGCTACCTCATGGTCCCCTTTTTGCCAGGCCCTACACTTTGAGTACCACATGCCATAGCATTAAGGCTCAGATATCCCCATAGAGAAGTTAAGAGAGAATCTTCTTGACAGAATTATGTCTGTTATATGAAGACTACTCCAGTCAGATTCTTTCTACCATGACTTCACCAAAAATGCTTTTATGAAGACCATTTTATGAAATCTCATCTCGCTAAATCCAAATGCCAATTCTCAACTTTTACTTGACCATGAATAACACCTGAAACAGTTAATCATTTCTACCTCCTTGTAACACTTTTGTTCTTGTTTTAAAAGCTATCACACTCTGCTGATTTTTTATCTCACTGTTCCTTCTCAGTCTCCTCTCCAAGCTCCTTCTCATCACCTCACCAATGAAAGTTGAGGTTGCCCAGGAGATGAGATTCAATGTATCTGCTTTTTCTCTATGCACACTCCTTTAGTGATGCCATCTAATCTGATCTCTTTGCTTTATAGGCCATCTTATAATTTTACAACTTCCAAATTTATATATCCATTCCATGCTTTTCACCTAATTTTTAGACATTTATGCCAAGGTTTACTTGATATAGTCTGTTGGATTCTAAGAGACATTTCAGACTTACTGAGTCCAAAACTGAACTTCTGATGTTCCACCAAGAGCTTCCCTACCTTAGTCTTCTCCCTCTCTGGGGCCAGTTTTAGTGGCCCCAGAACTCCAGTTGCTTAAGCCAAAAATCTTAGTCATCCTTAGCTTTTCTCTTTCTCTCACATTCCATCTTAGCAGATCCTTTTTATTCTTCCTTCAAAATGTATTCAGAATTCAAACATTTCTCCCCAATTCACTGTTTTCCCTGCTTCTATCCTTGCTCACCTATAATCTGTTCTCAGCAAATCAGCTAGAGTGATTCTTTTAAAACCTAAATCAGGGGCGCCTGGGTGGCTCAGTCAGTTCAGCGTCTGACTTAAGCTCAGGTCATGATCTCACAGTCTGTGGGTTTGAGCCCCACATTGGGCTCTGTGCTGACAGCTAGCTCAGAGCCTTGTGCCTGTCTTCAGTTTCTGTGTCTCCCTCTCTCTCGACCCTCCCCTGCTCATACTATCTCTATTTCTCTCTCAAAAATTAAAAAAATAAAATAAAACCTAAATTAAATCATGCTATTCTGATGCCCAAACTACTTCATTGACTCTCTGGCACTCAGAGTAAAAGTGAAAGTTCTTAAATGGCTGAACCAAGTTCTGTAACACCTGTGCTAAAGTCACCACCAACTTCAAGTCCTGTTAATATCCCTTAGTTCATTCTACTTCATTCAGCCTGTTTTTTTTTTTTTTTCTATTCTTGGAATATGTCACCTCAGGACCTTTGTACTTACTGACTCTTCTGTCACTAATGTTCTTTCTACAGTTGTCTTCATGTCCTATTTTTTTGGATGTCTCCTAAAATGTAACTGATAGAGTGTGGCCTCCATTGTGTCTACTATTTAAAAATTTAAATTGTTCCTTATCCCTGAACTCCTTATCTTTTTTTTCTGTTTTGTTTTCCCCTGCTGCATGTTTACCACTTGAAATATTTATGTATTTTTCCTATTTACATTATTTTCTCCCTCCCTGCTGACAAAAAACCCCCAAAAAACAAAAACAAAAACAAAAAAATACATCAGTGTCTGTCATTTACTGCTGTGATTCTGGTGACTACAAGTGCTTGGAACACCAGCTGTGTGAGTGTGGCAAGGAATACTGACTGCTTACTTGCTTTATGCTATCATGGTAAAGGGATCTGTAGAGTAAAAATTCAACTTTTGTTCCATAAATAGATTACTACTGGAAAGAATCATTTCAAGACTCTAAAAATTGAATTAGAACATAAACAGTATATAAACATAATCAGTATATATAGAAAGCTAAAATATAAATATATATTTAATATATTATATTTAAAATATGAATATAAATATCTAAAATATAAAAATATTTTAGAGTTTCTTGAAGATGAATTGGTAGAATATTTCAAACAAATTGGTGTTATGGGTTGAGTAGTGTCTGAAAGAAAATTCAAATCTACCTAGAATGTCTGAATGTGACCTTATTTGGAAATGAGATCTTTGCAGATGTAGTTAGTTAAGAGGTCATATGGATTAGGTTGGACCCTCAATGCAATGACTAGTGTCTTTAAAAGAGAAAGAATCACTGGAGAGAGACACACAGAAAGGAGACTGTGAAAATGAAAAGGAAACCATGTGAAAATGGAGGCAGAGATTGGAATTTTACTTCCACAAGTCAAGGAACACCTTCCAGAAGCTGGAAGAGGCAAGGAAGGATTCTTCCCTAGAGTCATTGAAGGGAGCATGGCCCTGCGGACAACCTGATTTTGGACTTCTAGCCTCCAGAACTGTGAGGGAATAAATTTCTGTTCAAGACGCTAAGTAAGTTTGTGGTAATTTGCAATGATGGCCCTAGGAAACTACTAGTTTCACTAGTACTAGTAACCATTTTTTAAATATAACTACTAATAACCATTTTTTAAAATGTTCCATAGTCAGAAAAGTACAGGAAGAGTGAGACATGGGGTGTCTCAAATCACAAAGTAGTTGTCAGCATACTGAAGATGATATTAAGAAATCTTCATCAAGATTCAAGAGGCTACTATAAATACATTTCTCTAATCTTTATAACTGTAATATCAGAATAAGAAAAAATATTTTAGAGTTTTTTGAAGATATGAATATATTTCAGAAAATCAATATGCCTGAAAAGAAATTAAGAAATATTAAAATATACAGACTTTAAGTAACTTCTATAAGCAGACTGCTGGAATGATCATTTGTATTATGCAATTTATAGTTCTCACTTCTCATGACAAATGGAGTTACAAATGAATTGGAAACTATGTCATAATTTGTGCATGGAACTCTTTATAGTAAGCACACAGAGTAAAACTTATAGTAAGAATCACTCAGGGTACTCTATGAAATGGCGTCCTTGACAGAAATTTATATAACATTTTGGAATTGGTACCCATATGACAAAGAGCAAATGAAAGAATGATGTAGAGATGGTCATTGAGTTTTAGAGCTTATAACAGTCTTAGAAACCATCTAGCCCAACTATTTTCAAATTTCTCAAAATTCTCAATGACCTAGAATACATTTTTCGAGTCAGTTCTTATATAAATACAATTTATCAATCAATAAAATAAAATCTGGAACTTTCTATGTAAAGGAGGAGTTCGTGATCCATAGCCTTTTGTTTTGTTTTGTTAAAGGAAATGGAGATCCAAGAGAATGAATCAGTTATCAAAGTTAGACCAGTACTAAAGGCCATGGTAAACCTACTGAGGATTCTGACCTAGTGCCCTGTTCAGAAATTATAGTAACTGTAAAATGGCCTAGACAGTGTTCAGCCTTGCTTTTGGCCTTAGGAGTTTTATAGTATGTCGTGTCGAAATGTATCACTATCATTAAATCTACTGTACCCAATATCATTAAAAGTTACTGATGTTTACCAAGAACTACCCAAAATCCATTAATACACTATTTTTGATGTTCTCTGGTAGAATGTATTTTATAGCTTAATTATTAACATTTCACTGAAGATTTCTGCAATCTCAGCTTAAGGTAACCAGTGTTTTTCCTCTTAATCTATATAATAACTTATTTAAGTTTCTTCTATTATAATCTCTTTATTTTCAGGCTATTTGTGTGGATTTTTGTTGTTCTACTAAGGGCAGTTTGTATTTAGGACTTAAGATCCAACTGTGACTCAGGAAATCATCTGCCACTGTGTCTTTCATAGAGCAAGTATGGAACCAACATTTGCTGAATGAAAAAAACTTTCATCTAGTTTGGATACCCTTTTCTACTTTTACTTTATAGTGGTTCTTTGAAGATCTGTAACTTGTCTGTGCTGTTCTCATGCCCACCAAGTGGAATTAAATGAGCATGGCTATATATAGATGATCTTATCTGATCACTTGACATAAAATGTCTGGAAGAGTCTGTTGATGGCTGTTATGAACATTGCATGCCCTCAATAAATATTTGTTGAATGAACATTTATAATAGGTCTGCTTTTCAAAGCTGAAGACTAATTTGAGGTTGCCAGTGATTTATAGACTTTACTTTGACTAGTTCCTGAAATTATCTTTGACTTGTGCTTTTTTCTTTGAACAGTCTTGCTGCCTTGATGTTCTTCTCCTTCCCATCTATTCTACACACTGATGGGAGATAAATCTCCTGAAACACTACTTTGATGCTGTTACTTGCCTGCTCAGTGTCCTTCAATAACTTCCTACTAATGGCAGCTCAAAGTCAAAACTCCTTACTCTGACACTAGAGGTTGTCTATAGTGTGTCCACTGCACAAAATACTAGTCTTAGCCCTAAATGCTTTACAAAATATTTAGTGTATAGTGGTTAGCACATAGATGTTAGTGTGAAAAAGATCTTCATTTTAATCCTACATCTGTCATTTCATAAAGGTGTATGTGATCTTATACAATTCATTTGCCATTATAAAGCCTCAGTTTCTTCATTTTGAAAATGGGAGTAATGACCTCATCTACTTTCATTTGTTCCTTCAGTCAATGTCTACTGGGTACCTACTCTGTGCTAGGCCCTTCTCTGGGTATTGGAATAAATCAGCTAACACAATAGACAAAATTACTGTGGAGCTTGCATGCTACTCAGGAGGATAGAGTATCCTAGAAGGTATAATTACTATGAAAAAAAAATGTGGGTGAGGACTATCAGGAATTGGGAGGAAGTGGTGGTGAAGAGGAAGGATGGAAATTAGTCTTGGAACAACTGACATTTTTTCTCCCTTGCTCTCTAAAAATCATAGACCTACCATAAGATTTCATATTTTAGAGATAAAACTGATTCAAGCTTTCTATTACTTGTTTTGCAAGAAGGTCCTAGGGAATTGTAGTTATGTGTAAGAAAAAGAAGTTGGTTTTGACAGCTTAATGTTCCTAGGCCTTTATAATGTAAAATAGTCTAGATGAAGAAATGAATTTTTTTTTTCTACTTGATGAGTGAGAGCTTTCAGAATTCTCATTAGCATATTGTATGGGTATCACCCTTAGAATAGATAATATTTTATACCATTCTCTGCTTTGCCTCTGACTATTTTTGTTGTTTTCCTTTTGTTTGTGTAAAAACACACACATTAAGTATGGGGGAATGGGGAATTTGGGCAATGTATTTATTCCAAATTTTAATTCAAGATAATGTACATCTTTAAGACATTATTACTGGTTTTCTTCTGATTATAACCCTGTCATGGCATACCTTGGCAGTAGACTCAAACCCAAATTCTTACTGTGCCTTGAAGTCTGTTGATCACTGGCTCTGTACACTGGATGTACATCAGATTCATCAGAAGTTCTGAAAACAAATGCTTCTGTTTGGATACCAGTTGTCCCCTCTGTCTGCTGATATAATTGGTGTATGGTGGGACCTTGGTATCGGTGCTTTGTAAAATTTGTCAGGTGATTTAATAATATGCAACCTGGCCCGAGAACCATTGGTTTAAGTGAACTAGCCCGCCTCTCTCTCCAACCTCATCTCCATAACTTACCTTTCTCTGTTCACAAGCCTTGTTTCCATTCCTTTAAGTTGCAAGTCCCACTTATATCAGGGCCTTTGCATTTTCTACTTTACTCAGAATGTTTTCTCCCAGATGCATTCATTTAGCATTTCAACAAATATTTATTGATCACCTTCTCACTCTGTGTGGATGAAACTGAAATAAAATGAAATGAAATAAAATAAATCGCTGTTAGTCTGGCTGCTGGTTTCTTTTCATTAAAGGGTTCAATTTAAATATCAGATTCTGGCACCTTCCCTGACCATTTCAGCTGAAATAGATACTCCTACGCTGTTCTGTATCCCCTTACCCTGTTTGAATTTCATAGCCGTATCTTATGTATCCTGGATTTGTCTTGATCTGTTGTGTCTCCCACCTATAGAACATATGTTCTATGATGATGAAAATTTTGTGTTTCATTCAGAATTTCATTCTCAGTGCCTAGAATAGTATTGGCTATTCTATGACTTTGGAATATAGTAGGTATTCATTAATTAATCAATTAATCAACTAGCTAATATAATGAAATGTGGGCTCTATAGTCACTAAACTGAGTCTCATTTATTGTGAAACTATTAGAGCATAAGCTTTGGAGTCCGATACGGTCAGGAACCACTTCCAATTTTGTATTTCTTGTAATGTGATCTTCCAAAATTAAGAAGTTTCAAGCCTTATAAAACATGGGTATCTCCTATACCTAAACTAAATTTTTTTCTAGGCTAATTAGGCATTAACAGAAAAAAATATTTTTATTGGTTTAGTTAAATAAGTAAAATAACTTTGCTCTACAGAACAGGCAGTGTTGAAATCATGTGAGCTGAGTGAATAAAAGATGAATAATACATTTGGAACTAATAATAAATGTTTGAGAAGTAACTCGTTTTGGAAAATAAGAGGAGTTCATTTTAGCTTTAATTGCAGAAACAGACTTTTCTGTTAATCTTCTGCAATAAGTTACATATTACATATATTTAATTCCATACTATTAAGGAATTAATTGCTGCAGAGCATTTGATGTTTGTATTTTAAGTACATTTGATAAAAATGAATAAGGTGGAAATCTATGATTGGCAATCTTCAATGCTTGATTGAAAGTGGTGTCAATTTTTAAAAAATTAATGATTTGAATGTACATTTAAAATACATTACGGCTTTAATTAGAATAAAGTTTTGAAATAATTCCATCTAAAGAATATTTTTAAAGCATATTCTTCTAAGAATAGAAGGCATGGTAGCTTTAACTAAATTAATCATCTGTGTTTTAGTTCTTTTAAACATTACCCTCATCAATTTGAGGAGATATTTTTCTTTGAGAAAGCCTTGGAAATAAGTAATGTATTTGCAATAAAATCTCAGAGTAGTAAGCTGTTATTTAAGGCCCTTCATAATAGGACTTAAATATTCCTTACCATCTCTTGCTTTCCTAGGGAATGGGTGCTACTGACTTTCTTCAAAACACGTATGACTTTTTCCTGCCTTGTAGATTTGCTCGGACTATTTTATATTTCTGGATTCACCTTGCTTCTCATAGTGTGGCCCTTAAGCCAGCAGTACTGGCATCACCTCAGAGCATTTTACAAAAATACAGAATCTTAAATTCCACCCAAATCAACTGAATCAGAATCTCTATATTAAAAAAGTTCCCAGGTTATTCATATGCATATTAAAATGTAGAAGTAAGGTCTAATTTTTGAGATTCTAATTTTTTCTTCCTACGCATACCTCTACCTATTGAAATCTTCTCTGAATCCCCTAGAAAAATAATGATGTCTCAAGCCTGGAGGTTATTGTATTTTTTTAAATATTGCCTTCAGTTATGGCTATTTGTTTACAAACTTCTTCCTTGAGGATAGTATTCATGTTTAAACCATCCTCTAAGTAAATGGATTTTGTAGGTTTTCCAAACATGATAAGTAATTATATCCATACTTCCCAGAACATTACAAATGGAGTACTGAATTAAATTTCTCTGAGGTAAGAAGACAGATTATTGTCTATAAAATCCCTAAGCTATTATTTAATTGCTGACATTGCTGGTTCTCAGAGTCAGAAACTTTCCATCTTCTTCTTCTAAAATAGTCATAGAGAAAAGGAAATCTGAAGAAGCTCCTTTCATTTTTCTTATGGCTGAGACCCTAGGAGTTAGTCCTGGATTATCATCTCTGATTGCATTGAAGCAGCCTGAGTATGAATTCCTGATTTTCTTCCTTGCTTTGGGTGACGTTTTAGGAAGTATCTTAGCTTTCTAAGTTTCCTCATCTATTAAATGTGGTTAATGGTAATATAATAACAATACCTACTTCATAGGTTTGTCATTAGGATTTAAGTTATATCTGCAGAAAAATTTGCAGAGTTTTTAGAATGTAATGAACATTCCAAAGTGACAATTACTATTGACATTAGTATTACTATTTGTTATTTTTAAATTGAGGTTACTTTAGTGTATCTAAAGGAATACAAGATTTCTTGAAGTTAAATTATTTCATTTATATTTTTTTTAATAAATTTCCCCAAATCAATAGTTTTAAACTTTAAATATGGATATTTTCATGAATCTTGTTAGTAATTCAGCTAGCCACACTTATTTAAATGATTTGTCAGATTGCTTAGGGGCATAGGATCAAAAATTAATGTAGCAGTAAAGACTTCCTTGCTTTTGAACAGATCAATATCTGTAAGTGAACCAGAGACACTTACAACTAAATATCCAGGAATAAATTAAAAATGCATTCACTGTTGGGGCACCTGGGGGGCTCAGTTGGTTGAGCATCCGACTACGGCTCAGGTCATGATCTCATGGTTCATGGATTCGAGCCCCGTGTCAGGCTCGGTGCTGACAGCCAGCTCAGAGCCTGGAGCCTGTTTCGGATTCTGTGCCTCCCTCTCTCTCTGACCCTTCCCTGCTCACGCTGTCTCTCTCTCTTTTTCTCAGAGATAAATAAAACATTAAAAAAATTTTTTTAAATACATTCACTGTTGTTAGATGGAGTTAGGGATCTAAGATTATTATCTCTGCCAAAACTTAGTGACCCAAATACATGCTCCTCTTCTACTATCTTCCTTTCTGTAATGTTTGTCGATTTCGGTAGGCATTGATATGCCTGGATGCTCAAAAGGATATTGAAGGGTCGAGCTCTTTAATCAGCAATAGCTTTGAAAATACAAATGCAAATTATAATCATTCTCTAATAGAATCTTTGCTTAGGACATTATACATATAAAATAAAACATTTTGTATATATGATTCTAGACATTCTTCAACCTCATTAGAGAGGTTGAAAAAAATAGAGCTGAAAAAAATAGAGAAGGGCAATTTCAGAATCTGAACTGAGACTGATCTGCTTCTTGAAAGATGACTAAACAGATTCAAAGTTTTAAATCTGGTCAGAAGCCTATGAAATCAAATTAAAGGTAGGCCATATTTTTATCCATATTCCAGATTATCACTTACTATCATTCATGGATACTTGTGGAGCTGTGTTCAATTCAAGACATTATAATATATTCTAGGATACAAGGGTGAGCCAGAGAGTCCAGCCAATATGGAACATAAACTTTAAAAATAGAATTGCATGTTGATTTGAAATTATGATAATGTTTCCAATCCAAAATGATATAATTCTAAGTGGTGACCTGATCTTATCTGTGCCAAGGCCCTGTGGCAAGGAGGAACTGCCAGATTTGAAGGACTGAGAAAATGCTAATATTGCTGGCAGACAGAGACCAAGGAAGCTAATGGTGTGATCAAATCATTCTAGGCTGTAGTAAGAGGGTTGCTTTTAATTCTAAAAGCAGTGGGACACCACTGAGGGATTTTAAGCAGGGAAACCCAAAGGTCATAACTAACTGCAATGTGAAAAAAAAATAGATTAGAAAACCTGAGAAGTGGGTGGGAGGGAAGACCTGTTGGAAAGTTACTGCAGTAGCTTGGAAGATGACGTAACGGTAGCTTGAACCAGTTTTGTGGTAGCAGAGATGGAGAATAGGAAGAGTAGATGAATTTGAGAAAGGAAGATTTAAGACGAATAGTGGGCATAGCTTAGAGATGGTTGGAAATTAGGGATGAGTGAGGAGGGAGGTGGCTAAGATGATTCCAGGTTTCCTGCTTGAGCTATTGCATAGATGATAGTGATCTTTGCTAAGAAAATTAGTTTAGTCTTGGATATGTTGCTCTTGAGATACCTGTGAGAGGTCATGTAAAAATGTTCAGAAAGCAGCTGAGTACATGTTTCTGAAGCTTACAGAGCCATGAAGTAACTTTAAAATATGAAAACTATCATTATAAGGCAAATGAAAGGAAATACTTCTGTGTGAATCATATAAACCTAAGGAACTTGTCATCTTACCTTTCTTGAAATGCAAGTAGAAATAGAACTAGGCTTGCAAAGAATTTAGATGCATGCAGTGGTTTGCAAGCTTTGTTTCTGAGTCCTAAGGTATTATAAAGGAGTCTCAGAGCATCTTGTGTGCTGAGGAGGTATTTGGGAATAGGAGGCCAGGACCTTAACCTTCTTTTCAAGGAAAGGGATCTGAATTTATCAGCTATATTGGTGGCAATTTCAAACTATACTTTACTTTTAAAAGGATTCATTTTTTAAATTAAAAATCTCTACATCCTTGGAAATTCTCTGAGGAATAGTGAGGGATCTGAGTTCACATAGGGCTTCTACTCACACTTATCTTTGAGACTAAATATTGGAATGGAAGGATTATTCGGTCTCGTGCAAAATTATTTTCATCTCTGTGATATATTTGAAAGATCATTTTCAAAAACAATAGGGTAAAACGTCACTTCAAACCACAGTTTCATACTGTGAGTTTTGCCTTGTCACCTGACACCAGCAATTCACTGTACCAGATGATATCCTTTCAGTTTACAGATTTTTACCAGTTGCATGCAACACACACTAGTGTTCTGCTCCCAGTATTCCTCTGCTTGAGATGGAATAACCTGAGATATATTTTGTCTTGCTAGTCACCTTTTCTATCATCTATTGTCTTATTATTAATTTACTGTATATTTTATCATGTCTATGACTGTAATGGCATTTTCGGGATTAGGGAGTGGTGTTGCCCTTTTTCATGCTATGAAGGACAAATAATTACCATGCACAGAATGCTCCTGTACTACAGGAACTGAAAAGGTCTAATTTCAGCTTTCTAATGCTCTTTCAAACTGACACTCAACTGTAACAAATGTGTGCTGGGAGAAATTAACATTTTTTCCCCTCATATTTCACTACAATCCACAAAAACAAATACAGTTCCAACATTGATCATTTTAGGCCAGTGAAACGTTAACAATCAAAGTGACAAGCTCAGAGAAGAAGTTATACTGTGGAATTAAACTTTATGATCCATTTGCAAGGATTAAAACGTACTTGGCTCATCTTAGTAAGTAAATACTGCTACATTTATTTAAATATTGATCTGTTTTCAGTGGAAGGATTAAATGAATTTTGAAATGTGGAGGTTATAAATGTATGCAAAGCATTTTCTACTGTGACACAAATCCTGTGCCATTTTGCTTTACAAGGCTGTAAATAGGTTGCTGATAGCTGCAAATTCTGTTGTAAGTTGTAAGCATCATCTGTCACCAAGTTTGTATGTTGAAGACAGGGACAGATTAGTTTCTGCATAACATCTGTCAATGTAGATAGCTACCTCCTTTTGTGGGTGAGATGCTTAACTACCTTTAGCAGGTAATATAGGGACTATTCGAAGATTCACTCTGTATTTCCTTTAACAAGTGGTATGATGAAGCTATAACTTCTATCCTTGACTTTCAGAAATACGTTGAATGATCTTAACCAAACGTTATGTTTCATTCCATTTTTCAAAACAATTTATACTGATCACAGAAATATAACTTACACAAAACAAAACAAAATAAAAACCGATGAGAGTTGTTTTTAATCTGCCTGGAGGAAAAAAAGGAGTATGTAGTCAATAAAAAGTTTGATGTTTTTTGTACCAGAGTGCTGAGAATATTTCAGGTACTAGTATATTAGAGATGATGAAAATTTTAGTTAACATTTGAAGAGAATAAACAAGACTAAATTTATTTAATTTACTGAAAGGAGAACTATGTCTATCTGGCAATAATTTAGGTAAATATTAGATATATTTTATAAAGTTAATGTGTTAGAAACATGAAGCAATCCTAATATGAGCCTATTCGATTTATAAACTAATTTTCTCTGTTATAGAGGTAGTGAAATTTGGTATCAGCAGTGTGTAGTGACATTTGCTATCGTTTCTTCAATTTTTACTGTTTTTTAAAATAAACATTGGGGCACCTGGGTGGCTCAGTTGGTTAAGCATCTGACTTTGACTCAGGTCATGATATCATGGTTTGTGGGTTTGAGCCCTTCATCGGGCTCTCCACTGACAGCTCAGAGCCCGGAGAATGCTTCATTCAGATTCTGTGTCTTCCTATCTCTCTCTGCCCTTCCCCTGCTCGTACTCTCTCTCTGTGTCTCTAAAAAATAAACATAAAGAAAATTAAAAACTAATAAAATAAAATTAAAAGATAAAGTAAATACAAGTGTTATTTTAGTCTTTACCCATTCTGAGCTAGAGTAGCACTTCCAAATAAATCTAATGCAAGTTATTATAGTAGTTTAGAAAAGTATAATTATTTATGGCATTGAAATGTTTTCTCCAAATTATGTAACTTTAAATGAGGAAATGGTTTTCTTTTTCTCTTTTCTTTAAAAAAAAAAGGTAATTTCCATGTAAAAGTTAAGTGTTAATCAGGCTAATACAGATATTCATTTATAAACCTTGTATGTTTTAGAGACTACAGCTTAGAATATGTATTAAACATAATGTAACTTAATTCCCTTCCTCTTCTCCATTTAATTTTCGGCTTGATTAAGGTTATTTGATGAAGCTGATCTGTGACCATATGCTGAAGTGCTCAATGGATGGCTTATGTTCACACAAATGAAAGGTTTAGGCTTCAAATATTCTGTTACACTGATTTCTAAATATGACAAATAAATGAGATTTTATTTGCATAATAAAGTAATAAGAAAGAATTTGAGTGTAATATATTTCATTGCAACCCTTTATGTCTTTGGCATTCTATTTTAATTTTTAACACCCATTTAACATGTGGCAGTGTATATGGTCTAAATGAACATATTTCATTCTGTGCCCTTTGTAGTGTGACATACTGACAATTTCAAGAAAGACGGTGTCACTTACCTTGTTCCCCTTAGAGAAAATATTGTGCTTCTTCCTAAAGGAAACGAAAGATCATGTGAGAATAAAATGGGTAATATTTAATGGGATCACAGAACTGCAAAACATTTTACTGGCTAGTGTAAGGAAAAATCTATCAAATTATTCTATCTGCCATCTTTAATTTCAAAGTTTTGTTTTTTACAATAAAATGGTTCCTAGAGTAAATCCATTGAATACTGATTATTATTTTAGGAGCTACAGCTTTAAAAGTTTAATGGAATACTTAATTCTTCAACTGTATTATGGTCAGAGATGGTTACTAATAATGTAATGCTTTCTTTGAATTCTTATGCTTTAGGATTTTTGTGTAATCTGAAAGGAAACAAATACAGGCCAGGTTTATGAAAAGCTTAAATTATTTTTGTAATTGAATTCTTAGATTATCAGCAGTGTTTCTGATGTAGAACACAGCCTCTATGTGTACAGTTTGACCTAGATACTTGGAAGTATATTTGGAGGCTACTGATGTACAAGGTATTATATTAGCTCAAGAAGACTTTGATAGACTTAAGCACCTAGAGAAATTAACATTCATATATAGCTGAGAAGTAAAATTTAGAGAAACAATTACCTTTAACATTACCCAAATATTATTCGTAATATTATCAATATTAACATTAATATTAGTTATAACACTAATGCATTAGTAATAATGCTTAATATTACTATTACCTTTAAGAATATTCAAAGCTCATTATTTGAATTACACGAATTCAAACTTTTATTTTTGTGAGATGTATCACAGTCTTTTTTTAAGCCAAATGGTGAGTTCTTCGCTATCCAGTTTTTCCTTTAATCAGATTAGTGAAGAATAATTGCTAAACAGCTACATTTACCAATTCTAATGGTGCATTATGATGAATTCTGATAAATGTATATAGTTCTATAATCAACAACATGACCCTCTCCCCTCAGCCCCTGGAAACACTGATCTGGTTTTTGTAAGTATATAGTCTAACATGTCAATGATGCTTCAGTTTATATTATATTTTTAGGGTGTTTTTCCTTTTTTTTTTTTTTTTTAGTGCTCATTACTATCAAGTTCACTGCTCTTCTCTTCTGAAGTATTGAATCTACTGTTAATTCTGTCTAGTTCCATTGCCTACCTCTGTAAGGACTTCTATAGTATAATATGCATAATTTTTCAATTGTCTATTCAAGATCAAATCTTGTCTTTGTTGTTTGAATTTAGAGTCTTTCATCTGCAAAATGGAAAGAAATGATTATGTCTACGTCATGGAATTAAATTCAATTATCCATGTATAGCCCTTAACAGTAAATAGTAAGCTCTCAATGAGTACTGTTATTTTTATTATTACTTAGTCTTCGTGACTTATTAAATGCCATTTCTTAGATAATTAAATATGCTCATTATTTCTAGTTTTCAGCTAAGGGCATCACTTTCCTAGGAAAAGGCCTCTTGCTTCCTGGTTAACTCATTTTCCTTGCACAATTAGTTCAAAGACCAGTTTCTTTTGAAGTCCTCTAGACAGCTTCCTGCCATTCTCCCATTCATCCAAACTCTATACCATCTCCATTGGTAGTTGATTTGTGTGAAGTATTCCTTTCCTGTGTATTTCCTATTCCTCTTTTATATCAATTTTTACATTAATCTTAGGTTTATTTATGGATTTTCCTTTGACCTAGGAGCTCTTGAAGAAGTAGGTTTTCATTTTATTTATTGTATTTTCAACACCAAACATTGTATCTTGCATAGTAGTTACTTAATATTGAAGGGCAACATACAGAATAATAAACAAGTTCTGGGAAAAAAACAATTAATTTTTACATACATCATTTTCATTATTTTCACCTATCTCAGCAAAAGGAGAGTTGACCCCAACAACTACCTGACATACATGAAAACATGTCTTGACTGATTGTCTCCAGAAGTCTTCCAGGCCTATTTTGCCTAATGCATTTCCTTGTTTCATTATTTATTAAAATGCTATTTAAAGAGCTGGATTTGGTGATTGTTTTCAATGCTGCGTTTTTATTGGAAATCTTTGGCTGTATTTAGTTTCCTTGATGTAGGTTGTTATGTGATCTTAGCACAGTTGTCTAGGTCAGAGCACCTTTGTACTTTTGTGGTAGTTCTAAAACTGGCCCTTGGCCAGATTATCAAGCATTATCTATAAGTAATATGAAATTTCTATATAGCATTTCCACTGATGAAGTACTGAAATACTGAGCAGGAGCCCCTGGGGGGCTGGCTTTCTCCTACTGTTTGATTCTCACAGTAAAAAAGACAACTATGCCTCTGTGACTTTGCCTCTTGGCTTCGAAATATCAAAAGCTATGTGCATTAACATGGATATTGGTTTATTTTGGATAAATTTAGGGATTACAGTATTTTCTTTTTGATTTTGGACCTCCAAATCAGGAGGAAAATATACTATACTCAAAAAGATATATTACTTATTAAAATAAAAGGAAAATATTGTTACTTTTCCAAATGGGATGTTCTAATTTTAATTAGTTATGATTTATAGTAATCTGTAAATACTAGAGGGGACCCTACTGGCTCAGTTGGTAGAGCATGAGACTCTTGATCAAGCCCACATTAGGCAAAGAGTTTACTTAAAAAAAATAAAAGAAAAGAATTACTAGGATTAGAATAATATGTTTGATCATATAACAAACATCAACTATATAAATACCAGGATATGGTAATTACACATTTGAAAATCACTAACATGTAGATATACTCTTGGTATCTTAATTTGAATTATGGACACTCACAATTGTAAAGTAGCTTGGTATTTATTTTTAACCTCTCTACCCCTAAAACCTTTTATTTCAAGTTTATCTCAATCATCTTGTAACTAGATTTTCATGTCAGAGTAGAAGACTCAGTGTTCTGTAATAGTATTTTGAAAAGTAAAACACCCCGTAATTATGGAAGCTTCTAAGAAGAGCTAAGCATACTCAAGGAATTAAGGCCAAATTAGGTTTAGCCACATTGATTAAGGGTAGAATTACAAAAGGCTATGATGGAAAGTTAGGCAAGATGCAGCTAATGCAGGGTCTTCTAGGTCCTGGTAAAACTTTGGATTTATTTTTTGAAGTATAATGAAAGACATTGAAAAATATGAACAATAAGAGGAGGGGCATGGAAGGTAAATAACATAATTAGATTCACATTGAAAAGAATCTCATTGTGGTTGTTGTTTGGCAATTAGTTTGGAGGGAAATATGAAGAGGAACGTGAGGACAAATAACTAGTCTATTGCAGTAGTCTCAGGGGAGGGAGGAAAATGGTTTGAACTTAGGAGGAGGAATTGGAGATGGGAAGAAATGTATGCAGTTGAGATACATTTATACATAGAATGAACATATCTTGATAATAGATTGGATTGGATTTTAAAGATGAAGGAGTGGGAAGAATCACCATGAAATCCAGCTCTTTGGTCTAAGCTTTAAATGCTGAAGTCATTTACATAAATATGGACAAGCCAATTGGGAGTGGAATTGTTTGGGAGTGGAAGAAAAGGGGCTTCTTGTGAAACCAGGGTTTGGTTTTGGCTGTTAGATTTGAGAGGCTCATAATTCATCTTAGCAGAGTTGTTAGGTTATATAGTTAAAAATTAATCTGGGCTCAGGGAATAGAAACTTTGCTGCCTCTACTTTGGAAATAACACAGATATAGAAAGGGAAAGTGTCCAGGCACTTAAGGGGCAAATATTGTTAGACCCAACCCTTGTGTTGAAAGATCTTATGCTTTAACTGGAGAGATCAAATATATATACACATGTTTAAATGTTCCAAGGTAGAGCCTATTCTTATGCTTATTGTAAGAAATTTGGGCATGTCATTTTATGCCAGAGCGGGACATAGGGGTTATAGTCTGTAAAATATCTTTGGAAGAATTTTGCTACAAAAGTAGGTGCTAACAGGTAACCTCATAGACAATCACAGGAATGGAATTTGCCCCCTTAATTTCCTGGGCATGATATTGGAATGTAGTTCATGCTGAGTTTCAGGATACTTGACATTAAGGCAATGAAAATAATATTTTCAGAGAAGGATGTTATGGAATCATTCTTTCATTTTTCTGACCTACTCCAATGCATGTTCGACAACAGAATTATTTTTTTCTTCCAAATTTTTATTAAATTATAGTTAGTTAACAAATAATGGACTATTTGTCTCAAGAGTAAACTTTAGTTTTCATCACTTACATGTAACAGCTAGTGCTCATCAGAACAAGTGCCCTCCTTAATGTCCATTGCCCATTTAGCCCATCCCTTACGTACCTTCCTTCATCAACCCTCCAACTCTATAGTTCTCTCTAGTTAAGAGTCTCTTATGGTTTGCGTCCCCCCCCTTCCTCCCTTCTCATGCGTTCATCTCTTTTGTTTCCTAAGTTCCACATATGAGTGAAATCATATGGTATTTGTCGTTATCTGATTGACTTATTTTGTTTAGCATAATACACTCTAGCTTCATCCACATCAGTGCAAATGGTAAGATTTTATTCTTTTATATGGCCGAGTAATATTCTAGTAACACTGTGATATAGATATATATCCATTCATTAGTTGATGAACATGTGGGCTCTTTCCATAGTTTGATTGTTGTTGATAATGCTGTTATAAACATTGGGATGCATGTACACCTTCCAATCTGTATTTTTGTATCCTTTAGTTAAATGCCTAATAGTGCAATTGCTAGGTCATAGGGTAGGTCTATATTTAGTTTTTTGAGAAACCTCCATACTGTTTTCCAGAGTGGCTGCACCAGTTTGCATTTCCACTAACAGTGTCAAAGGGTTCCCCTTTATCTGTTGTTTTCTATGTTGTTAATTTTAGCCATTTTGACAGGTGTGAGGCAGTATCTCATTGCAGTTTTGATTTGTATTTTCCTGATGATGAGTGATGTTGATCATGTTTTCATGTGTCTATTAGTCATCTGGATGTTTTCCTGGGAAACATGTATAATCATGCCTTGTGCCCGTTTCTTAGCTGGATTTTTTTTATTTTTTGTGCGTTGAGTTTGATAAGTTCTTTATAGGTTTTGGATACTAATCCTTTATCAGAGTGTCATATGCAAATATCTTCTCCCATTTTGTAGGCTGCTTTTTAGTTTTGCTGATTGTTTTCTTCACTGTGAAGAAACTTTTTATGTTGATAAAATCCCAATAGCTCATTTTTACTTTTGTTTCCCTTGCCTCCAAAGGCACATCTAATAAGAAGTTGTCGCAGCCAAGGTCAAAGAGGTTGTTGCTTTTTGTTCTTCTTGTTGTTCTTTTCTTCCTGTCTCACATTTAAGTCTTTCATCCATTTTGAATTTATTTTTGTGTACAGTGGAAGAAAGTGGTCCAGTTTCATTCTTCTGTATGTAGCCATCCAGTTTTCCCAATACTATTTGTTGAAGAGTCTTTTTTCCATTGGATATTCTTTCCTGCTTTGTCAAGGTTAGTTGATCATATAGTTGCGGGTCCATTTCAGGGTCTTCTGTTCTGTTCCATTGATCCATGTGTCTGTTTTTGTGCCAGTACCATATTGTCTTGATGACAACAGCTTTGTAATATAGCTTGAAATCCAGAATCATGAGACCTCCCACTTTGGTTTGCTTTTTCAGGAGTGCTTTGGTTATTCAGGGTGTTTTGTGGCTCCATATAGATTTTAGGATTACTTGTTCTAACACTGTGAAAAATGCTGGTAATATTTTGATAGAGATTGCATTAAATGTGTAGATTGCTTTGGGTAGTATAGACATTTTAGCAATGTCTGTTTTTCCAATCCATGAGCATGAAATTTTTCCCATTTCTTTGTGTCCTCTTCAATTTTTTTTTCCATAAGTACTCTATAGTTTTCAGAGTACAGATATTTTACCTCTTTGGTCAGATTTATTCCTAGGTATCTTATTGATTTTGGTACAATTATAAATGGGATTGATTCCTTGATTTCTTTTTCTGCTGCTTCATTACTGGTATATAGAAATGCAACAGATTTCTCCACATTGATTTTATATCCTGTGACTTTGCTTAATTCATGTGTTAGTTCTAGCAATTTTTTTGGTGGAGTCTTTGGGTGTTCTACATAGAGTATCCATGTTGTCTGCAAATAGTGAAATTTGAGTACTTCTTTGCTGTTTTGGATGCTGTTTATTTCATTTTGTTGCTTGATTGCTGAAGCACATAGTACTTCTAGTACGATGTTAAATAACAATGGTGAGGGCCGACATCCCTGTGTTGTTCCTGACCATAGAGGGAAAGATCTCAGATTTTTGACCCATTGAGGGTGATATTAGCTGTGGGTTTTTTGTATATGGATTTTATGATGTTGAATTATGTTCCATATATACCTACTTTGTTGAGGATTTATATCAAAAATGGATGCTTTATTTGTCACATGCCTTTTTTGCAACAGAATTAAATGGAAATGATTGGTAAAATAAAAAGCATTGTAACATTAAAGGCTTTACAGCAATCCAGAGAAGCTCCTTATGAACTTGATGGGAAGTAGTACTATGAACCAGAAATTTAACGTATGGGCAGTCCTGGAATAAAGTGCTGGTCAGCTGAAACTTGGCTTTGTGGGAAGCAAGGACATTAATGATCCTCCTGAGTAAAATGTACCCACACCTCTAGAGGAAAATTTAAAAATTTGAGAGAATGGTGAAGACCTAAAGTGCTAATATTAGTAAAAGCTTCATTTTAAAAACGTTGAATTGTTTATTAACTTTTATTTTTACTGAACTCAGGTGACTAGTTGGAAGAGAAGTATAATGTAATCATAAATCAGGAAATAATATTCAGTAAAAATAGTAAATGCCAGAGATGGTGGCAAAAAGGGATAATCCCCTGTCCCTGAGAGAGTCATCATGTTGGATTTAAATTGCATCTTAAAAACTGAGGTAATTTATGTCAGATTTGGTTAATCCTGGCCATGCCACATGCTTGCTATGATAGCGGTGCAATTATGGAGTGACAATTAGCTATTATTCTTAAAACATCTTGACCCACGTATCTGGAATACCTGAATCCTCTCCTATTCAAATTTGCTGGGAATTTTCTAAGGGATTAATACATAATGATTCAAAATGGGGTAAAGTAATACTTTACAGTGCTATATTTGGTTCTGTTGATAGCTTTATTATTTGATTCCTTTGCCCTCAATATTCTAGAATCAGAGTACAGTGAGAAGTCTGCATCATATTTTTAAGCTTTAAGTGTAATCCTGAATCTCAAATCATAACCCTCTGTGCTTGAAAAGGACACATCCTTCAGGGCCAAGGGAAGAAGTAGAGTGGAAAATGCTTAGTATTTGCCTTATTATTTGTTTGCCTTCCTCTAAAGTATCAATTATTAAATATATGTTGCCCAATTATGATGATAAAAGTCAACCCGTCTAATTTCCCCTTTGGGGTAGTTTCAAGTTAGCATGGAGATGAAGTGAATTGGACTCCCTTCTCTTTGAAACTCCCTGATGGCTAGAATTTAGATATCTGTAAAGATGTGGAAAGATATTTTTGGCAAAATAGATTGTAGGAGGAAATATTTATGAGTGTGGTAAAGCCCAGAGCGGTTTTAGGGGAGAGAGTGAATATCACAGAGAATGGTTTGTCAAGCATGTTTTCATATCTATTCACATTGCAAAATAGTGCAGCAGTAAAAAGATGTGCATCCCTTTTCTGCCCTCATGGGTCTTAAGAATTTAGTTAGAAGTGTTAGGGAGTGAAAGATATTGATTAAAGTGATGTTTAAAGGTATGTTGATATGATATCAGAACACATTTTGGATGAAGTTTGGAGGAAGAAAAGTCTAGAGGTAAATAAACTTGTCAGAGCACAATGGTATTAGTTCTACTCTAAGAAGGATGATATTAGCTTGCAGAGATAAAACAAAATGATCTCTAATATATCAAAATATGCTCATTGAAATGGAGCAAAACATCAGAGTTTAATCTTTCTTGATCTCAAGGAGGAGTACCATTGATAGCATAGTAATTAACATTTACTGAAGGCTTCCAATGAACAGTATCTTATTTAACCTATCTATAGGTTGATGCCCCCCCAGCCTATATATATATATATAGGATATACGTGTGTGTGTGTGTGTGTGTGTGTATACATGCACAGTGTTTAATAACTTGCTCAAGATCACACAATTATTAAATGGTGGAGGTGGCATTCTCTGTGAGTTAGCTATCATTTGTGAAAAGATGAAGTGATAAAGGTGTCGAAAGGTGGAGTTGTCAAAGAAAAGCAAGAGAGAAGATATATTTATCAACAGTGTGTTCTTTGCATGATAATTCGTATTTAGAAGACTTTGCACATGTAATTATATGGATTGTCAGTGTTAGAATCCTAAATCTCTGCTGTATAACACACACTTGTAATAAATAAATGGTAGCTAACATGCACTTTCAGTTTCTTAGAATAAAGTCTTTCCACACTTAATGCAGAAATGAAAATGAGTCACTGGAGGAGGATAAATTTTAGAGATCCTTGTTAAAAGGGAATTAGGCTCACTTAATCATATTTAAAAATCTGTTTTAGAGTCTGACATGACATTCATTACATATTGTGGTGATCTGTTACTTTGGAAAATAAAACAAAAGAGGAAGTTTGAGAAATAGAATGATAAATATCCCAGAAATATGCTAGAAGCAAGTCTAAATGAATAATCTAATGTGGATTTTCCTAGCCATACAGCTTACAAAGCAGAACTTAAAACTTTCTTCTGCAACTTCGAGCTAGTTCAGACTAGCATTTTAGAAAATCGGTGTACAAATGGCGATAGCTATTGTCTCAACATTTGATAAGCAGACTAAAACACAAAATTGGCTATTAGCCTAAAGCCCAAATGGTTTGTAGGAAGGCGAAAACAACTGAAGCTAGCAAATTGACTTCCATTTGGGATGGGTGCCCAGAGTTCGGACTAAATTCACTTGTGATTTTCAGATCTCTGGGGACTTGTGTTCTACTGACCTTTGGGAAATGGAGCAAAGAGAATCAGGGCAGTTTTAACAAAAAGCACACAGGGAGTTTCACTCAGCAAAACCTTCTCCAGGATACTCAGTCAGAACAAATCATCACATAAATTTCATAGAAATTGAAGGCTTGCTGGGAGAAGGGCAGAAAAACCCTTTCATAATGTTGGGATTAGTGTACAACTCATTCCAACAAACCCTTGGTAGGGCTGGATTGCAGTGGGACAGAGAATGTGAGAAGAAGCTGACTTTTGGCTGAGTGGAAAGCTTAGGGTGGAGAGGCCTGAGAAGACTGGATAACAGAGTGAGGGTCTGTGAGTTGAGAGAGTCAACTCAAATCACATAGCTTGGGAGAAGTGAGGCTTCACTGGAGGATGTGGGTAGGACTCAGAGGAGAAAGGGCGAACTTGTCCCGAGGTCCAAGTCAGAAGGGAATCCATGGTGGGGAGGGGGGGGGGGGGGGGGGGGAGGGGTGTGCACAGAGCATTTCTCCCTCTGACTAGGCTTACCTCTTCAAGGGATGAAGTGCTATTGAAGCCCTGTTGGACTACGTTACAAGAAGAGAATTAATTTGATGTAGCTCATGCCATTAACTAGTGGTGGATATAGATCTATAAGCAAATAATTATTATATAAGGCATTAAACACAGATACTATGCAGTGGTTAAGGGGTAAGTCTTGACCTACTTGGATTCTTCTTTCTGCCATTCCTGGCCATGTTAACCTTAAGAGATGATTTAGCCTTTAGACCTCCATTTCTACTTTCTTATAAGAAAGTGACAACATTACTGATGTTATTGGGCCGCTGTGGAACAGTATGTTGAAGATCATCAGATATTGGATGATTGGCACAGAATTGGACTTAATGACAAAGAAAAACAATGTGGAAGGCTAATGGCTTCAATAATGTGTTTGAAATAATAGAAAAGGAAAAATCATATAAATGAGATAGTAACTTGATAATTGTTACCTGGTTGGGAGAACTAAACTTTCTAGAGACATAATAATATCTGAATATTTTGTCCCAGAATTTTATAACTGATTGAATTAGCATTGCTTTTTTTTTTTTTTTTTTTTTTAATGCTATGCTTCCATCTTATGATTTCTTCTAAATAACTAAAATATCAACTGATTGGGTTTTGGGATGATGGGGGTGCTCAGAGCTGATGGCTAAGAAAGAATTCTTGAAGATATCTTTGCTTCAAAAAGGTGATTTTATTAAAGCACAGGGACAGGACCCTTGGGCAGAGACAGCTACATTGGGGTTGTGACAGATAACTGATTATATACCCTCAGGTTGGGAGGGGTCAGGGATAGAGTAAGTCTTTAAGGTATTTTGGAAGCAGAGTTTCCAGGACCTTGAAAGGCTAGGTTAGGAAAATGCTATTCATTACATTTAGTAAAACCTCAATCATGACATCTTTCAGATATATAGTATATCAGGGGACTATAAACTTGGAGTATGGTTGCCAGCATATATCTTGGGGCATTTGCAATAAAGGAAGTTTCCAAAGGAATTTTTATATGTTAAAATATACTAACAGGATCCTGGGGAGGGGTGGGGGTGGTCAGGATAATGTTAAGCCAAGATTCCCTTTTGACCCTAGCACAGTCATTGAGGCAGCTGAGCTCCTAGAGGGAGGGCACTCTGCCTGTTTCAAGGACTTGTGAGTGGGCTGTAGGCAGCAAGAGAATTGAATTTTTCAATTTTTCATTTGCCTTAGTTTCCCATATCGCCATGGCAAGCACTTAAGCCCGTTTTCTTTGTTCTTGGGTAGATGGGAGTGTCCGAGGAATATCACATATTTTCCACCTGGGGGAGCAGAGTGCTAGCTTGTACTTTTCCCTCAGCTTGCATTATGCTCCCTCATCATCAACCACGGTGTTTATTTCAATATTTGGATAGCACAAAGTAAAAGCATGTGCAATTAAATGGCAATTAATATAGTTAACTGTATTTTAATATCTGATACGCACGTTTAGAATTTGTGTGCTAGGATAGTATACACTTGTTCATTTGACTAATTTCTAAGAGAAAAATCCAAGCACAAATTGTGCTTTGATGAAAATAAAATAAAGCAAATGTCAAGAATGTTTAATGCTCTTTAGAATGCATATTTGCAACCTACCTTAGTCTGTGGACATATATCTGGAACTAAAGTAAAGTAGGGCCAGGTAACTTAATATTCAATTGTTCATTCTATATATACATAATTCATTGAAAAATACATGTATGGATAAAGTTGGATTCAACTTGAACACCGAATGATCTGATTGTATAATTTGTCTCTAGGCTTCTAAGATTAGAGAACTATTTCCTTTGCAATAGTGGTAGGTGGTTCTGGAATATCAGTATCCCCTCCTATAACTCTTCTCAAAAACAAAGTGCATTTGTAACATTTTGTCTCAGATTATCATTTTACTCAGGGAAAGCCTAATAGTACTCATGCATTCTTTCTTTCAATTTTAGAAAAATAATGTGGAATAAAAAAGCAGAAAAGTCATGACAGCACGAAGTGCTGCCTTATTATCCAGGCGTATTAGGCAAATTAATTCTTTTCCATGAGGCTGATAGAAGTAAACTAATTTCATGATTTCTTTTTTTGTGGTACATCTTATATCTTCCCATAATACTCAGTTTTTTTTCCATCGTTAAAACTTACAAATGTCTACTTTGAGAAGATATACTGTGAAATCAGACATGATAGAGTCTAGGGAAGCATTAACTCGCTTAGGAAAGGTGAGTCCAAACTTTTCTTTGTGAAGTAATTTTGAGAAATTCAGAAGATACTATACATATGATTAATACATTTTAAATTCTTAGCAAGTGTGGAAAGTCAGTTTATAAACACAACAAAAAAATGTAGATACCTCAAACATCGAACTGTACAACTATTAAATATTTTAAGTTGCTATACTTAGCAACAGTAGATGTTTGCTATAAATTAAATATTAAGTTTACTGAATAGATGGCATAAAACTTTTAAAGATGGCTATAAATTTACTAAATAAAACACAATAAAATATTAGTATTATTTAATATATTGAATTGATCATACAGCTACATTAGTCAAATTAAACAAATGATTTCTTCCACATTCAAATCAGCCCTAGAAGCCAGTATCAATGTAATCAAATTCCACTGACACATTAGGAGGTATGCTATAAAAATACAAACATTCTGTGGTAATGATTTTTATTTTCTTCCTTTTCAGAAAAATGTATATAAGCCCACTGCGCATCTATGATCATAATTTTTAATTACTTAGAATAAGGACATTTTTATTATTCTAAAATAATATTATAATTTTAACTCACATTTTCAACAAAATTATTTGTTGTTTTTATAGTAGCATGTAAATTAAGAAATCATCTAAGAAATTTGAAATCTTTAGTTGCATGAGCTGATATATTTCTAAATTTGATAAAGGATATTGTCATGGATACCCTTTAGTTTCATATAGACACTTTTGAATTATTTGCATATACAAAAGTTGTTTATCAGCTTTTAAATAGATTAGTTGTAAACATTTACATATCTATATTAGAAATTTTCTGTTTTTAAAGTTCACTTATATATTTAATAATTTTAATAAAATCTGTAAATCAACTCTTGATTGCTTATATGGTAAAAAATAAGTTTAAACAGTTCTCAGCACATATTATGTATGTACGTATTTATTTTAGAGAAAGAGATTGTGCAAGCAAGGAAGAGGGGCAGAGAGAGAGATAGAGAGAGAGAATCTTAAGCAGGCTCTACTCTCAGCACAGAGCCTGACTTGGGGCTTGATCCCATGATCCTGGGATCATGACCTGAGCCAAATTCAAGAGTACGGTGCTCAACTGACTGAGCACCTCAGGCACCCCATTTCTCAACTAATTTCAATTAAAACATATTTTAACTTTATGTTTACTTTTTAAAAGTTAGTGCTGAGTCAGTTATATAAGTCAACACAGACTGTATATTCATTTGGAACCCATGAAGGGTTATATATAAATTAATAATAAAGCATTGCTATTGTTCTCAAGGAGCTTAGGGACAACTTAGAAATATTTTCATTTATTTAATTACTGATATTTCAATTTTTTAAAATTGTGTTGAATACAAAGTCTTGTTATCTTTATCAAGATTATCCCTTGATTAATCCCAAGATTATCAAGATTAAGCCAGGGGTTACTGGCTTACTATGGAGTATCCAAATAAAGGATTCAATTTGCCTGAAATACAAAACTATTTATTGTGGACTTGACTTCATAAAAGGGAGTTAAATTCAGTACATTGAAAGACAGATTAGTTTCTGACAGAACATGGAACTTAAAATAGTTTGGGGTCAGCCTTTCTTACTACGTGCTGTAGATTGACTGCTCAGTGTTTTTATTTGCAGATACTGTCTCCATGGGTCCATAGATCAGTACTTAACCTTTGATGGTTTCACTGCCACAAAAATTGATCTACTGTCTCTCAGTTAGCTCTGGTCATCGATAGGACCAAGGTTAGCAGAATAGGTAGTAAAATCTTTCTGTTGGTGAGGAGAATACTTTTTGCATAGTTATCTTTCAAATATGTATCCTTGATTGCAAAGATCATAAATCTTTACATGGTACTAATAAGCAAAATACTAGGGGGATGATTGGTCAGTAGCATCAGCATCTTGTATATTATTTTATTGCTTGTTGTTTTAGGAAAATATGTAATCATTGAAGAGTATATTTAAACTTAGAAAGAATGGAATGAAAAATTGACTAATTTTTAACACAGGATTTCCATGATAGGTGGCTTTAGAATTCCATCAATGTGAGGAAAGCAGATCATATTCTGTGCATGTTTCACTTTTTGACCTTAGGTTTTTCTGCTTTTAAGTTCTGTGAATACTATAAATTTTTTTAATTTTTTTCAGCCTATTAAATAATTAAACTTTAAGTTTATATCATGGTTTTATTGAAAGTAATTTAAAAGTGTTGGCGAACTGTGTAAGTCATATTGATATTGATATTGATATACAAACAGTAATTATCTTACCTTCTAGAAGAATTACAAGCAAGATACTCCACTATTATAGTTTTGAAAGTTTGATTACTTATGTCTTTTATTGTTTATAAATTTTATTTCCAGGGTAATGCTTTTATTCTGAGTGATTTTAGGGAACTTGGAAACTGTGCCCACTGCTGTATATTTTAAAATCCCCTTTTAAATTCCTCACTGCATATTCTGCAAGACTGAAGTGTTAGTATCTTTGATTTATTGTTCAGTTGTCTGCGCTATGATGGAATTTATGGCCCCGAACCATCATGTGGAAATGAGAAATACCATGCGAATGTATATTCAGGCTCTGGCCCTTTGCCCTTAGTCCCAGAGGCCTAGCCAAACATGGGATGTGTTTACTGTCCTCTTCTTGTTGATGGGACAGTTTATTGACTAATTCAAAGATAGGCATAAATATAATGGGAAAATTTCACATATGTATTTTGATCTATTCGTTTTGTTGTTAAAATCAAAATTCCCATTGCTTTCAAGATGAGCTAGATAAATGCTTGTCACACTTGAGTGTGCATAAGAATCACCTAGAGAACCTGTTAAGGCAGACTGCTAGCTATAACCCTGGGATTCTGATTTGGTAGGTCTAAGAGTAGGGTGCTTTAGAATTTTCATTTTGGAGAAACTATCAGGTGTTGCTAATCCTGCCTGTACGAGGGCCATATTATGAGTAGCACCAAAGTGGATAATGGTAACCAGAGATATCAACCGAATGTTTAAAACTTTGAGGAGAATACATTTATTAATTGGGCACACAAAAGCGTCTTCCACATATTTGGACGTTACTAATTAACAGACTGTAAAGGTGCAAATTGGTGGCAATTATGCTGAATATCCATTTTGTTCTCCAAAATTTTTACATTAGAATAATCCTGTGAGATTCTTAATTCCCAAAGCTTACTGAATGAGTTTAAGCTTCAAAATGGAAGCTGCTTCTATGAATGATCACTTGCTAAAAAAATAATAACATGAATATTATAGATTACTTTAAAGAGGACATTTTTAAAAATAACATTTCTGGCGCATATACTATTAGCTTAATGTCCTTTGTGGTGTCGAATATCATCAATAAAATTTACATTTCAGTAGAATGATTAATATTAAAAGTTGATTTCTAAAATTGATTTTCTAATTCTGCACAGATTTTAATGATGAAAAAAGAAGTTAACTTTTTTCAAACTAAACCAGTTGTTTGCTTGTTGCTGCTGTGCTACATGTTGTAAATTCACTGTATGTGAATAAAATCTCGTGAGCTACCGGAGAATCGATTTTGGGTTTGGATAATAGTGGACCTGCTTGTTGCAGATTAGCATTCCCAATAAGAACAACCAGAAAATCTGGATGCCATTTTTAAAAATAAAATAAAAATAAATTTAAAATACACCACAGTCAATATGTGTTTGAAAGTCAAATAGTTACCAAGGTAAGGATCACATGAGGGGTCAAGGGTCCTGGAAAGAAGGGAAGCAGAGATTGGAGCCCAGTATTCAGCACAGATTTAATCTTCTGGTAACTGCCAATTTGCAAGTGAGAGTTACTTGTTATGAAGCCAAGCAAAGCTTCTATTAGTTTTCCAGAGCTGTGGAGTATAATAAGGAGCATACCCAAGCTTTCAGTTGATAGCCCTGAAGGGTTTGATAGAACTTTAAGATGATACCCCAATATTGGGGTCAGCAGAATTCTGAGATGGCCTTCAATGACCCATATCTGTATCATTTCCTTCTCATCAGTGTTGAAGGTCCTCAAAATATGATGGGATATCATACTTTAGATTCAGCGCTATGGAAAAGGTGAGGAATTTGCAGATTATTCTGAGTTAATCACAAAGGAGGTTAACCTAGGTGAGTCTGACTAGTTAGGTAATTTCTTAAAAGAGTGACTGAGCCTTTTCTAATGAGAGAGATTCTCCTACTGGCCTTGAGGTGGCAAGCAACTATGGTATGAGAGGGCCCTGTGGCCTCTAGCAGTTGAGAGTACCCCTGCCTGACAGCCAGCAAGAAGGCAGAGATCTCATTCCTATAACTACAGGGAACTGATTTTGTCAACAGTCATGTGAGCTTACTAAATTTCAGAAAGGAACATGGTCTGGCCAACATCTTGATTTCAGCCTCATGAGAGTCTGAGTAGATGGCAGAGCTAAGCTCTGCCTGGACTCCTGACTCATAGAAATTGTGAGAATCCTCAAGAGTATTCATGAAAGGATTTGATTAGGTTATTTGAACAGTTCCTTTCATTTCTAAACATTATATACCCAAATTGTGTTAGTGTCATATTCTGAATTGAAGGTTTTGGAATTGGCTCTATGTGATTTGTTCTTTGTTTCATTGAAAAGGATTTTGTATACATAGGAAAATCCCTGCAAGAATATTCACCAGACTCTGATACCCTGGTGTCAACTTTGATCTAATAGTACAATGCACCAGGGTCAAAATTTATATCCATGTAGAGTATTGAGGAAGTCCATTATCAACTACAGTCTCATCTACACTTAATGCTAGTGGGAAGTCCTTTCTATATTCAGTGAAACAATAGACCTCATGTACCCACTCCTTCCCTATATTTACTACTTCCTTGTTTCCCAATTACGCCCATGTTCTTCAAATATTGACCCCTGGATGCCCAACCTCAATTTATAATTTACCTCATTATGCTTTACAGGAATCTCATTATAGTTGGCAGGATATCCAAAAGCTTTCTGTCTCTAGAGACAGGAAATCAAGTCAGATCATTCACCTTTCCTTTAAGGACGTATGGGTTATCCATTCTCTTAATATCACATTCTTTTCCATCTGACCTTATGATGTTATTTCCTCTTTGAGGTCAATTCTGTTTTTCACTTTTACTGCAACTTTTTATCTTTCTGACAGTTCCTTATGTCTACCTGATTCTAAAGATACTAATAGAAAAACATATAAGTTCCTTTTATTGAGATATATAAAATGGAAAATCAAAACAAAACACAACATGTGCTATCTGTAGATAAATATATATCCAATCTTCACAGGTAAATATCTATTTACCTTAGGAAACAAGGCCTTATACATGTCAACACAAGAAATAAAGGAAACGAATAGTTTCTTCTTTTACAAAATCAGAATTGGGAGTACTTCAATTCTTTAATATTTGCCACAGTCACTTAAAATTTAAATTATTGCCACTAGAATGAATGTAATTTAGCAGATTTAAGCACTTTTATTTTTAAGTCATGAATTGAGAATATTAGAAAAAGTAAATTACTTCCTAGTACTAGATAAGACAAAGGCATGGCTTCATTGATGAATTTTTAGAAAATCCGTTTGCCGAAGTGGATGTTTCCAATCAAAAGGAAGGCTTCCATATCATTTATATCTATAAGAGGTGTCTGGTACCTTGTGGCTGGTGAATCATTGTCTCCTTTTCCTTAGTGATCTCTCTTGTGGTTTCCCCGCATTACTTCAGGAGAAAACAGCTCTTAGTGAGCAACTTTTCTTCTATTTTTCTGGATCTTAAGAACTATTTTTCCTTTTTTATCCTTGGAACTATATATTAGTGACTACATTGCCTTCTTTTATACTAGCTCCTCTAAGGCAAAGCTTGCAGGAAATAAGCAAAAGCCTAAATTAAAAATGAGATTACATCTACAGGGAGGATTTTATTTTCAGGTATTTTGGATGTTCCTAATTGCAATCCATTTTTTTGCCTCCAATATTTAGCTCATCAGGGCCATGAATTTGCACTTTTCTACTTGAAAAAGAAATCCTATATTATTTCTTAAAAATTTTAAATCTTTGTAATCCCCTAACATTTTACATAACAATAAACCATTTCCCCTAACTATTTGCATGCTAATATGAAAATGTGAAGGTTTAGGTGCCATGGCCACAGAGGTGTCAGCCAAAATGAGACTAATCAGTATTTACTTGTTCTAGGCAGTTTCCCAGCACAGATGGTAGCAAATTAGGTTATTCTGTGGCCTAATATATATATTAATGATGCCTAATTATATGTGTTCCATCCTGGGCAAATACCTGACCAAATGACATGAACCATTTTAGAAACATGTGCCCTTGATTGATAATAGTGTGGGAATGCTTAATATTATAATTGTAAATTAATACATTCTAAATGATTTTAGATGGCTGCCTCTCCATTTGCTATGAGCAGTTGATCTTAATTTTCAGATTTGGAAGCTGGGACAAAGTAAACAAAATGGAAGCTCAGTGTGTTTGTTGAGTATATGATTAGAATATCAGATTAGTCATTTATAATGGGCCAGAGGGAGAGAAAGAGAGAGAATCTTAAGAGAATCTTAAGCAGGCTCCACACTCCACCCTGAGTATGGAGCCTGATGGGGGCTTGATCTAATTACCCTGGGATCATAACCTGTGCTGAAATAAAGAGTTGGATGCTCAACCAACTGAGCCACCCAGATGCCCCCATATTCAATGTTCTAAACTTAAATTTTGATGATTAGCCTCCTAAGAAGAGATAAGGCAGATTTTCTTTGGGCCAGACTCTTAAATTGACAAATCAAGCAAACCAGATAATCTGAATGAATTATATGAAACAACCAGAAAACTTAATAACAATAATAAATTTCATTTTTAAATGATAAGCAATCAGTATCTGAATGCAGAAAGGTGTGATGTAGATGCTCATGTTTGAAAGAGAAGTATTATTAGTCAAGGGGAAGTTTTTCTTTCTTAAGATGTTGGGAGCTTAGCAAGGAAGAACATGGAATTAATAAAATTTTCTGAAAGTGGGGGTAGGAAGGTACAAGCAGAGACTTGGAGTAGGTGTAAAATATGTGGGCAGAAAGGAGCCTATTCTTCTGGGCAGGATTATCATATTGATATTAAAAGATTAATAAGAAACCCATGGTCTTGGGCAGAACAAAGAACAGTGTGTCTGTAGGTAACATGGTAGTCCGGGAAGAACACTGGACTAGAAATCTAGAGACCCTCTTTTTTTCATCTAATAATGGAAATTGTTGGGGTGCATGGGTGGCTCACTTGTTTGACCATCTACCTCTTGATTTCAGCTCAGATCATGATCCCAGCATTGTGGGACTGAGCCCAACATTGGGCTTCTCGTTGAGCATGGAGCCTGCTTAAGATTGTCTCCTTCTCTCTCTTTCTTTCTCTCTCTCTCTCTCTCTCTTCCTCGCCTTCTGCCCCTCACCCCTACTTGTACTGTCTCTCTAAAAAAAATAAAAAAGGAAATTGTTGATTCTGTTTATTCTGACAAATATGACATTTGTGAGTGTATTTTGAAATTGGAAGTTATTAAATATTATAATTGTTATTAAGTGTCTATTAACTATAAAATAAGATTATATCCACATATACTTTTAATTCACCTATATGATATAGGGAGTATGGAAGTACTAGCATTGGAGCCAAACTGTACTCAGTTGTTTTTTTAAAAAAAATTATCAAGGGTCCCCTGAGTGGCTCAGTCGGTTAAGTGTCTGACTTTGGCTCAGGTCATGATCTGCAGTTTATAAGTTCAAGCCCCACTCGGGCTCTGTGTTCAAAGCCTGGAACCTGTTTTGGATTCTGTGTCTGCCCCTCTCTCTTCCCCTCCCTCACGCACACTCTGTCTCTGTCTCTGTCTCTCTCTCTCAAAAATAAATAAATAAACATTTTGGGGCCCCTGGGTGGCTCAGTCGGTTAAGCGTCCGACTTCAAGCTCAGATCATGACCTCACCATATGTGGGTTCGAGCCCCACAGTGGGCTCTGTGCTGACAGCCAGCTCAGAGCCTGGAGCCTACTTCAGATTCTGTGCCTTCCTCTCTCTGCCCTTCCCCTGCTCACACTGTCTCTCTTCCTCTCTCAGAAGTAAATAAAACATTAAAAAATTAAAAATAAATAAATAAATAAACATTTTAAAAATTAAAAAAATAAAAGCCAATCTCTTATTAAATAAATAACTGCTATGACATTACACTATAAACTCAAGAATTCTGCCTTTGGAAATTACTCAATAGATACACTACTTTGGTCCTTATTTAAAGTTTTGTTATTTATAAATTACTAAGGTGTTATTTATTATAACAACATTCAGAAATCTACATAGTTTCCAAGTAATTTGGGAAGACTGTAATAGTTTTTTTTTTTTTATTGCCTGAACTCACAAAAATTAATGTGCTCTAGTTGATGGACAAAGACACTCAGATTTCTTTGCCAAACATAAGCAAAACATCAGTCCTTCTCTGCAATATACAGTTAACTTTTCTTCCTTAAACAGATAACTATTTTTATTATTTTTGAAACGTATTCTGTTTATATCTTGCCACTGAAGGCTGACATGCACATTGTGTACTTTATTTTGGTTCTGGATATGAAGGATATTCGGCATTGCATTATCTAGCTGTCTTCTGAAGTGCTGAAATAAACTTTAGTTCTGATAAGTATTCAAACTCTTATTTACATTTTAGTACAGGTGGAAATAAAGTTTTTTGTTGATATTTGTCACTGTATATTGCTGACTTTTGTGCCCCCCCAAATTTGTTTTTTATTAGTATACCTTTAATCAATTTTAATCTTTATAGCTGTACAAAGAAGTAAGCATGTCAGATTTCATTCTCTCCATTTTGCAATGGCAGAAACCATCAATCAGAGAAATTAAATGATTCACAATTGTCATATATATATTAAACAGAATATATATACATATATATGTTATATATATAAATATATACTATATATATGTGTGTATATATATATATATATAATACTAAACAGAAATATATATATATATACTATATATATATACTAAACAGAAAAACTGGAATCAGACTCTGGTCCTCTGATGTCATGTCTGGTGGACTTTGCTATATATCTCTCTAATTTGTTTAATGAAATTTGAATGATTTTTAAAGACTTAGATACAGACAGAACCAAATAGAAGAGCAAATGGTGTATGAAGACGTACAATTATTTTTGTTAGCAATATTCTATCATTACTATCTATTTCTATATTTAGATAATCAAGGGTAAAAGAAAACCTAAGAATTGTTCTTTTTGAAATATCATGTGATATATTCTCCATTATAAATTGATGGACCTAGTAAATGTATGAGAGAAAAATATGTCTTTTGCTGTTACGACATTGTTATTGTTTGGGATTTATTCTCTCCTATAAATTGCCACTTATGACCATGTGAGAAGGAACGAGTTTGTAAAATGTAATTCTGCCTGACCCGCCTCAGCAGCCTAGACACAGCCAATTGGTTACACCTAATACAAGCTGGGCTAATTAGATTCTGTCAGATGTTTGGAATTGGGATTTATACAAGTTAGTCTCTGTGGTCATTCAAACTAAGATGATATAAACTCAAGATGGATGGGTTCTATACACATTGGCTTATGTACAGAGAAAAGAAGAGAAAACCAAACCAGAGGGGAGAGGAGGGGAAGGGGAGATTGTAGGAAACAGACATACGGAGAAAAGCAGGGTCAAGAGAGTAGGTTTCTTCTGAGAAATAGAGATCCAGATCACAGCCCTGTTTTTATTTCCTGAGAATCATGATTGCAACTCCCTGTTCTTTCTTGGCTTCCTTGAGGTCCACCCATACTGTTTTTTTCATTTATTTTGCTCCATTCTTACACTTTAAGGACTGTGACTAAAATATAAATTAAATCAAAGTTTTACTATTCTCATGCTTTGAAATCAAAGGGAATTTTTATATTTTTAAACATTTAATTTCATTTAATATTTTTTTGGCTATAGGAATAAATGTCATATATTTAAAATGTATACACATTTAACAAAAATAAAATAAAATATACCTGTAATTCCACCATCTGGAAGTAGCTTCTGTTAATGTTTTGATATATTTTCTGGTAATCTACATATGCCAGCATGCATGTGGATACACACACAAATTCTTACTGAACCATAATCAACAGTCTATACAGTTTTATGTTCTATTTTTATTTAACAAAATGATTTCTGGAGATGTTTTTTATTTACTATCACACCATTTGGCCATTTCCCTATGTATAATTATCATGTTTTTTAACTTGCAGAATATTAATGGTAGCCTCACTGGAGCTTTGGTTCTTTTATTCCTTCTTTAATTAAAAAATCTTAATAATTAATAAGTGCTACTATGTAACAAACTTTGATAGAATAAGATTTATTTGCTTACCTTGAGGAGATTACAGCCTTGATAGAAAGAGACTTGTAAACCAATAGGATCATCAAATTCAGGTCAGTCAATTCTATGAGAAAAGGGGGTAAAAAAGTTTTTGTTGGGGGAAATGGGGTCTTGACAAATGAATTAATGACTGGAGAAGAGAGTACATATGAAGCAACAAAAGATAAATTAGAAAATTAACAATGGCCCAGATGATGGTAGAGGATGGCTTGTTTGCCATTATAGAAGCAATGGATAATACTGAAAGTTTTGAGGTGGGGTGGGAGCTTGGTAGATTTGCATTTTCAACTGATTGTTTTTGTAGCAGAAGATGGATTACTCAAGTGTAAAACTTGAAGTGAGGCTGCTACTTGAAGTGAGAAATCTACTGAAATAGTCTATGTAGGAAATGAGATCTAATATTACCACACTAGTAGTGGAGAGAGATTAAGTTATGGCAGTATCGAAAAGATAATTTATGGTATTTGATGAGCAGTTGACATTCAGAAAGTGAAGGGTAAGGAGAATCTCAAATTGTTCTCAATCTTCTGGCTTCTACTATTATATAAGATATGCAATAAAATAGGACGGGCAGGTTCAGTGGAAAGATAATGAGTATTATTTTAGACACGTTTGGCTTAAGTTACCTGTTGGATATCCAGGTAGAGATGACTAGCCGTCATCTAGGGTATTAGTTCAGATAGCCATTTAAAAAATGCCCATTGTTAGGATGAGCACTGGGTGTTACTTGTAGGGGATGAATCACTGGATTCCACTCCTGAAATCATTATTGCACTATATGCTAACTAACTTGGGTATAAATTTTAAAAATAAATAAATACAATGAATAAATATAAATTAAAAAAAAAATAAAAACACCCTTAACTGGGTAGTTTAAACAACAGAAATGTTATTTTCTCACAGTTATGGTATCTGTAAGTTCAAGATTAGAGTGCCGACATGACCAGATTCTGGTGAGAGGTCTCCTGCTGGCTTGCTGATGGCCACCTTCTCTCTGTGTCCTCACTTGGTGGAGGGAGAGCAAACAATCTCTCTCTATTCTTAAAAGGACACAATCCCATCAGATTATGACCCAACTGTTAGTGACCTCATTTAATCTTAATTAGCTCCTAATGACCCTATCTCCAGATTCTACTCACCCTGGCGGTTAGGGCTTCAGTATATGAATTTGGGTAGGATACAATTTAGTCCATAGAAGCTAGATATAAATCTGGAACGTAAGTGACATCTTGGAGCTAGAGATATAGTTGAGTATGCCTCATCATGAGAATAGATGAGTAAGCCCAGGTGATCATCTAGAGTAAGAAAGGAAGAGTCAAGAACTCACATCTATGTTGCACTCGGAAGAGGAGATAGCAAAGGAGACTGAAAGCTAGAGGACAAGCCGAAGACAGGATATTTCTGAATTTAACAAAGAGAGAGTTTAATATAGAGTTGAAAATTCAACAGTGCCAAACAACACATAGAAGTCTAAGGAAATGAGTCAGAAACTATTTTATCTATCTAAACAAATATTTAGCCCTTGGCACCATATGGTCGTGATGATATGCACCCAATTCTCATTTTTTTCTCGTTTTTAGTTTTGCTTTGGCTACTTCATTTGTCCTATTTTACCACTATTCTCTATTATGTTTCTTGTAATAGCAATGTTAATGGCACAACATTAGACTTGTCTAATATATAGAAATCTTGCTTGATATCTGTTATATAGTGAGCAGGTTATAATTTTTTATGTTTGACCTTAAAAAAATGATCCTTGATTAAAGGTTGCCTAGGATTAGTTGGAACAGTGTTGAATAGGCAGGAGATATCTAATTGGAGAAAAATCGTCATTGGTAAGCCCTCCTTCAGATGCCAAACATGACTGGTCCTCTGTTTGGAGTCATTTCAATATAATGTGAGATATATAACACAGAAGACATGATCTGAGAACTGTTTAAACATAACCTTTTCTGGAAGGAATGAAAATTTTTTAAAGAGCTACTTTTTTTTTTTCTTCAGAAGGAAGGATATTGAGATTTAATGTTTAGAAAACTTAATATCCCCAGTGTTAAGAAACAAACGTTGGGAAAAGATATACAAAATAAATTTTGTGCAATATCTGGAAATATCAGGGGAAAATAAATAAATAGGAACTGGGAAAACATCTCCAGATATTTCCACAGAAAAGTTTTATGGCAAAGGTATTTCCAAAAACTTGAATTTGATATTATTTTGAATAAAGAACAGCAAAAAATGAAACAGAATATTTGTTGTAAAAATATATGTCACATGTTATTGCATATTATATATCAAAATATTTGTGAATGAAGGAGATACATCTCCTGTTTTGGTAAACTTTGTCTAAGAAAAATAATAAAATTTGGGGTTTGGTCTTCAGAAATGAACCTTGCACTTCACATGGTCATAGCTGCCTCCCTGGAACATTTTGGCCAAAGAAGGGTGTTAAACTTTTAGGCAATGCTGAGCCTCACTGCCTGTCAGGGCATTTGTGATACTGACAGTGATATGAACTAAAAGAAATGTTGACATTGTCCTGAATAATATATTCTGGATTTTTAAAATTATTTCATTGTGGGCAAAATCAGAAGTCATACAAGGTCACAGTATATTATAGTTTATTATTTTGCCTGTGCTGTTTTGCTAGGGAAATAAATTTTATTAGTCTGATAAATTTATTTTTCACAAGGGCATGATTATTTTTTTTTACTCAATAGCCTGTAATTTCATTAGAGCTCACAAATTGATTTTTTGCTTTATGATATGCACCAGTATATACCCAAGCATGAAATTTTAGATAAGTATCCCTATGATTTTCTTTTTTCATTTTATTTTTTCTGTATAAATATATACTTCTTAAGAAGGCAATATAATTGCCCATTTCCAATCTTCTAACATCTTAAAATATTTCATGTGTTAAAATAAATAATAGGTAACTTTTCTGTGATTATTTTAAACAATTCTATATGGTAATTGAGGCTTTGCCAGAGTGCATAAAATTTATTTATTATTTAACCTGGGATATCTTTATTAGAATTTGCTTATTGTTGAGTCTTAGCTTTTAATTTTGCTGCATTTTATGGGACATAATCTTGCCTTCAAAAGGAATATGATATAACATATGGGTTAATAACTAACAAGAGACTTCTGCTTTCTGCTTAGGCTGTAGAAAGCTGGAAGGAGCATCATTCTCACCTTTAAAACAGTAACAACAACAAAAATAAAACAATAAGAAAAATCTGAACAGTCTTAAAATTCACAATTTATCTTGAACAGTTCAGAGGGCTGAGGTCATAGGACAGGCAACTAACTCAAAACTTAAGACAGGACATGAGCACTTGTTTGCCTGAGGCAGATGTCACCAGTCAGTGGTTATGTATGGTATTGCTTCCATGTGGAATCTGGAAAAGCTAAATTCATAAAAACAGAGAGCAATGTTAGTTACCAGGAGTTTGGGGTAGGGAGAACAGGAGAGATGTTCTTTAAGTGTACTGACTTGCAGTGAGTAGTAAATAAATCCTAAGGATCTAGTGCACAGTATAGTTAATATAAACAATGATATTATATAATAATCACCAACATGCTAACAGACTAAATCTGAATTATTCCAACCATTTAAAAAATGGTAATTATGTGATGAGAGAGAGATGCCAATTATGGTTGCGATGGCAGTCATTACAATATATACATGTATCAAACAAATAAGTGTACACCTTAAATTTGTACAGTCATTTATATGATGTTATATGTCAATAAAATTTATGCTTCAATAAAAATAAATTTAGTAAGGAATTTAGCTAAACTCTTTATTTAGTATATAAAAATATTGTGGGCTAGAAAGAGAATACAGTACCCCGAGGGACTGCAGATATAAAGGGAATTTGCATTCACTTGCAGGCTTTTCTTCATGGAAAATTCATGGATCTCAATGGATACACACACGCGCACACACACACACACACACACACACACACACACACACATGCATGCACGCACACATTGGTTACAGTCCTCAGAAAACATTTCCTCTAATACAGAGTTATTTTAGAATATAGCAGCCACTCCAGGAAAGGCAGAAAACACCATCTGGATCCTTCTCTCATTCTTTTTTGTAGAAGAAAGGCCTTAAACTGCTGGGGGAGGAACAATAAATCATGACTTTTAAGGTCCCCAACTGAAGCTGGGGGACAGTAAAATAAAAATGCTTTCTTTTCCCTAGAGAACAGGCAAGAAAACTTCCTAGTCCCAGAACTACAGCCAGAAGAAGATATTGGAGTGCTGAGAAGGCCACAGTCTCTAGACCCAGGGACACAGAGTGTAGTTAAGACTGATGGTTAGTCAGAGCTACAGAACACTCACCAACCAGGCTAACACATTTCAAAAATCAAGTGACAGTGGACTACTGCTGAATTAGTGAAAGGTGCATAGAGACTTTCAGAGCAGAGGGAAGACCTAAAGTTGAGGATGAAGAAGCATTCAGGAAAAACTCTCTATACAACTGGGCCCTATCCTAAACACAAGGTAATACCAGAGGAATTTGAAGCCTGTGGTGCAGAGTAACCTTGGTAGTAGCAAATTCCAAACTTAGCTCAACTCCTGAATAGATGATTGAAACCCAGCACTAGAAAAAGGACAGTTGTTTTCATTTAAAGGCATAAAACTGTTTACTCATTCTCTAATATCCTACACAAGATGCGCAGCTTCAAAAAAAATTATGAGGTGTGAATAAATGACACAATAAAATGGACACACTGCCAAGATTAAAAATATATATATGACTCAGATAATGGAACTATCAGACAGAAAAATTTAAATGATTATTATTATTTTAAATATTCCTATGTAAAAAGTGAATAATATGCACATCACATGGGTAGTTTTAGCAGAGCTAGAAACCATCAGAAAGAATCAAATAGAAATGTTAGTAATGAAAAACATCATAAGGGAAATGAAGAAAGCCTTTGGTGGGCTCATCAGTATGCTTGTTACAGCTGAGGAAAGAATTATTATACTTGAATGTAGGTCCACAGAAATTACTCAGACTGAAAAAGAAAGAGGAAAAAAAGTCTATAAGTACATGGAAAAATCAGAACACATCACGAGTTAGGGTACATTGTCAATTGTAATCCCAGATGTAGATGAAAGAACAGGATCAAAGAAATATTTGAGGAAATAATGACAAAGAATTTTCAAAAATTAATCATAAAAATTCAGAATTTAATAAGGAAAAAATCAATAAGGTAGAAATTAAAGGATCCATTGAAAACACTCAGAGAACCAATTAACACACACACACGCAAACACATACAAGGCAAATTATATTCAAATTAATAAAAACTAAAGACAAAAAGAAAATCTTGAAAGCATGCAGAGGAAGTGACATCACATATAGCAGACTTCTCATCAGAAATTAAGCAAGCCAGAAGATGTAGGAGTGACATCCTTAAAATGTTGAAAGAAAACAATTGTCAACTGAATTTTTGATGCCCACCGAAATTTATCACAATGAATAGAAAGAAAGGTTTTCTTTGGCAGACAAAAATAGAGAGAGTTCATTGTCCTCAGGTTGCCCTATAAAAAGTGTTAAAGGGGGCACCTGGGTGGCTCAGTCCGTTGAGCCTCTGACTTTGTCTCAGGTTATCATTTCATGGTTTGTGAGTTCAAGCCCCACATCAGGCCTTCTGCTGTCAGCCTGTCAGTCTAGAGCCTGCTTCGGATCCTCTGCCCCATCTTGCTGCATCACCCCTGCTTGTGCTCTCCCAAAAACAAATAAATATTTTTAAAAAGTGTTAAAGGAGTTCTACTGGGATGTAGAATATGATACCAGATAAAACCTGACTATACAGGAAGAAAATAAAGACATTCAAAATGAAATGAATGAAGTTAGAAATAAAATTCACTTTTCTCTAATATTTAATTACTTTGAAAGAGAACTGTCTAAAAAAAGTCAGTAGACTTCAAATAAAGTATATTAACAGGGTTAAAGAAGGACATTAAATAATGGTAAGAGGTCAATTTTCTAAAAAGAGTTAATGATCCAAAAGATGCACGTACTTAACATTGATTCAAAATATATGAGACAGAAGTGAATAGAATTGAGAGGATAAATAGACAAGCCCAGAATTATAATTGAAGACTGCAGTATTCCTCTCTTAATAATTAATAAAACAACTAGAAGAGAAATAAATAATGATAAAGGACTTGAGCATATAATTGGCCAATTTTGATGAAATTGACATTTCTATAACAGTCCATAAAACAATAGAAGAATACACATTTTTTTGAAGTACACATGGAAAATTTACCATGGTAGACCATATCCTAGGTCACAAAACAAACCTTAATAGATACAAAAGAATAGAAATCATAGAAAACATATTCTCAGAACAGAAATAATTAAACTAAAAAATAAAACAGAGAAACATATCTGGAAAATCCTCAAATATTTGGGCAATTAAACATACTAATAATTAAACCACAGAAGTTTTGAGAGAAATTGAAAATATCTTTAATATTGAAAATATGAAATAATAACTTGTGGGATAGATATAACACAATTCTTAGTGGAAAAGTCATAGCATTAGATGTTTATGTTAGAAAAGACATAAATCAGTAATCTAATTTTTACCTTATATAAACAGAAGAGAATCCTTATGACGCATAAAGAAGATAATAAACATAAAAGCAACACTAATGAAATTTTGAACAATGATAGAGAATAATAATAAATAACAGAAATTAAGAATAGAGAAGTTAAGGTAAAAGCTTGTGTTAGAAAAAAAAACCATTGAAATTGACAACCCCATAGTTGGGCTAACCAAAGGTGAAAAAAAGAAAACAGAGAGGGATGGAATAAACTGTCAAAATTGGAAATGAAAGGGCATATCATTATACACCCCACTATGTTAAAAAAATTATTATATACTATTCTATACAGAATATTAAAAAACTTAGATAAAAGAAACCAATTTCTTGAAAGACATAAAATGACAGATTTAACTTATGAAAACATAGATTACATGTATTTGTGGTTAAAAACCATTTGACAAGGAAAAAGTCTAGACTCAGATGGGTTAACTGAAATATTCTTCCAAATTTTGAAAGAAGAAATAATATAAATTCTACCTAGGCTTCCAAAAAATTAAAAGAACATTCCCAATTCATTTTATGAGGTCAGAATTTATCTAATATCATAACCAAACATAAACATCACCCCCCCCTAAAAAACAAAACCAACAAGAAACCAAAACTCCCAAAATACCAACAGATAGGTGGTAGAAGATGCAGTCTTTAACAAAATTTTAAGAAAAAAAGTCCAGCAATATATTAAAGGGAGATTATATCATGAGCAAATGTGTTTACCCAGAATATCTCTAACTTATTTAACATTTCAAAATCAAATATGTAATATACCATATTTATAGAATAAGGAATAAATTCTACACATCTCAGTAGATGCAGAAAAAAAAATCTGAGAAAATTTAACATGTATTCATGATAAACCTTTCAAAATTTTAGAAATAGATGGATAATTCTTTAATGTGGAAAAGACATTTATTAAAATAACTAGCATCATATTTATTAATGAAAGGCTAAATGCTTTTCCGTTAAGATTAGTAACAAGGTAGGCGCGCCTGGGTGGCTCAGTCGGTTGAGCGTCCGACGTCGGCTCAGGTCATGATCTCACGGTTTGTGGTTCGAGCCCCGCGTCAGGCTCTGTGCTGACGGCTGGCTCGGAGCCCGGAGCCTGCTTCAGATTCTGTGTCCCCCTCTCTCTCTGATCGTCCCCTGCTCACACTGTCTCTTTCCCTCTCTCTCTCAGAAATAAAGAAAACATTAAAAAAAAAAGATTAGTAACAAGGTATGTGAATATGCAATTTTGTGTTTCATATCGATCTGGTAGCCTGCAAGTGTAGTAAATTCACTTAGTAATTCTAGGAGTTGTTCTATAGATTGTTTGTTATTTTCTACATAGAAACCATTGTTGTCTGAATAGGTCTTTGGGGGAAAGATAAATTCCATAACTAGAATTACACCAATATTGTCAATTATATCTTCTAAACAGTATGAAGGAAATTCAGTAGAGAAAGATAATCTTTTCAATAATGTTGCTGGAAACAATTGGATGACATTGATTATATCTGACACCTTATACAAAAATTAACTCAAAATAATTATAGACCTAAATGTAAAACATCAAACTGTACAAATCCAGGAAAACATTAAAAAAAAAAAATCTTTGTGTCTTGGATAAGATGAGGAATTCTTAGTTATGATGCCAAAGTTATGATCCATAAGAGAAAACATTAATACATTTAACTTTATCATAATAAATTTTTGTTCTCTGAAAGGCTCTGTTGAGACCATCAAAAGACAAGCCACAAATTGGTAGGACATTTTTCCAAATCATTTTGTTGACAAAGGATTCACATCCAGGATTTATAGGGAATTCTTACGGATCAATAATAAGATAAAGAATTTTTGGCTGCATATTTTTCCTATTCAGCACATTGAAAATTTCCGACCACTCCCTTCTGACCTGCCAAATTTCAGTGGACAGATCTGCTAACCTTATTGTGTCTACCTTGGTAGGGTAAGGACTTTGTCCCTAGCTGCTGTCAGAATCCTCTCTTTATCCTTGCATTTTGCAAGACTGACTATAATATGTCATGTGTTGACCTATTTGTGTTGATTTTGAAGGAAGTTCTTTGTGCCTCTTGGATTTGGATGCCTATTTTCTTCCTCATATTAGGGAAGTTCTCAGCTCTCATTTGTTCAAATACAGCTTCTGCCCCTTTGTTCCTACTCTTCTTCTTATGGGACGTCTATGATAGGGACAGTGTTTCATTTCTTGGAATCACTTAGTTCTGTAAATCCCCCCTCATGATCTAGTAACTTTCTTTCCCTCTTTTTTTCAGCTTTATTATTTTCCATAATTTTATCTGCTGTTTCACTTGTTCTCTCCTCTGCTTCTTCAGTCCTCGCTGTCACTGTATCTACTTTGTTTTGCATCTCAATTATAGCATTTTTTAATTCATCCTGACTAATTCTTCAGTCTTTGATCTCTGCAGCTAGGGTTTCTCTGGTGACTTCTATGCTTTTGTCAAGCCCATCAAGTAGTCTTATAACTGTTGTTCTAAATTTTTGTTGAGGTGTATTGTTTATATCTTGAGCAAATCCCTGGTTGTGATTTCTTCTTGACCTTTCCTTTGGGGAGAATTCCTCTATCTAATCATTTTGGCTAAGTTTCTGTTTTTTGCATGTTTTAAAATCTTGTTATGTTTTCTGCACCTGAGAGTACTACTATGTTAAAAAGGGGTTATACTGTCCAGGGCCTGGCAATCCAGGAAAAATAAGATAAAAAAAGAGAGGGAGGCAAACCATAGGAGACACTTAAATACAGAACAGAGTGGGGATTGTTAGAGGGGAGGTGGATGGGGAAATAGGCTAAATGGGTGATGGGCATTAAGGAGGGCATTTGTTGGGATGACCACTAGGTGTTATATGAAATTAATGAATCACTGGGTTCTATTCCTGAAACCAGTACTACACTGTATGTTAACTAACTTGAATTAAAAGAAATGAGGAAAAAGACCCCACACATCAATAGTAAGAAAATATATCCAATTAAAACAAATGATTAAAAGATGAACAAGCTCTTTACCAAAGAATATATATGTATGTATAGTAAATTTGAGATGCTCAGACTCCTTAATCCTAAAGGAAATGCAAATAAAAAATACAATGAAATATCATAAAAAAAACACCTTTTCTTGTAGTTCAAAAAAGAAAGACAAACTGATAGAACAGGTGCAGGAGAGGATATGGAACACCTGGGCAATATGGATATGGAACAATATGGAACAATTCTCATATTTCTTTTTTTTTTTTAATGTTTTATTTATTTCTAGGAGAGAGAGAGAGAGAGACAGCATGAGCAGGGGAGGGTCAGAGAGAGAGGGAGTCACAGACTGAAACAGGCTCCAGGCTCTGAGCTGGCAGTCAGCACAGAGCCCGACGTGGGACTCGAACCCACGAACCGCAAGATCATGACCTAAGCGAAAGTCTGACGCTTAACCGACTAAGCCACCCAAGCGCCCCCAATTCTCATATTTCTGATGAGAATGGGAAATGCACCACTTTGGAAAATAGTTTTTTTCAATCTCTTATAAAGTTCAATATACAATTAGTATATGACCTAGCAATTGCACTAATAGGTATATATTTGGGAAACTAAAAAATTGATGTTCACACAAAATCTTGTATATAATTGTTTTTAGCAGCTTTGTTCATAACCACCAAAAAAAGTGGAAATGATCAAAATGCCCTGCAACCACTGAATGGGAAAACAAACTGTAGTGCAATCATACTGTGAACCCTCAGCCCTGAAAAATAATGTACTATTGATATACACAAAAACATGAATGAATCACATATATTTTGCTAAGTGAAAGAAGGCAAACACAAAAGACTATATGCTGTATGATTCCATTTGTGTGATATTTTAGAAATGGCCAAAGAATACATTTTTTGGAATAAAATTAGAGTCAGTGGCTGAAGTTTTTCTTGGTTTGGTCATCACTCATCATATCTCTATTCTTATTATTAAGAATAATGGTGTGTGTGTGGGGGGGGTAATTTTTAGTATATTATTTTCCATAGAGATGAATGTGAATAAGCTGTAGCTTAATTCTTTTCATTTGATATAGTGGTCAGTTGGAAGTCAAATGAACACTGGGTTTTAGTATAATCTAGAGCATTAGCCCTATAACTACATTATATTTTGTCTATGCTGATTAATGTCACTGTAAATTGCTTCCCCATTACTGAATTACAAATAGGAGTAGTAAGAAAATTAACACATGTGTAGTATGTTATGATTAATAATTTTGTTAAAGTAGAAAACTTAAAATTAGAGTAATTTAAACCATTAATTGAGGTTTAAATTTAAACAGGTGTTAGATCCATGAGGGCAGACATTCTTTGATCACTGTTATATATTAATGCCTAGAGCAATGATTGGAACATACTGATAATATTTGTTGGATAGTTTGTTGAATAAATGAATCTGTAATGAGAACACATCTTAACTAAATATAACAAAAGCATTTTTCTAAGATACTCTTAAGCAAAATCTAGAATGTATATATACCTTGAACATATTTTGAGATGTTAGCATTATTATATTACAGATATGAGCTGAACTCTTAGTCACATTTGGGGAGGGGAAAAATGAAGAACAAAAAATTCTCTTTGAGGATCTAATTCCATGCCTAATACCAATGATACCTAACAAGTCTTCTCTATTGTTAGATTTGTAAACCTGGCTTTCAATTATTTACTAATTTTTTAATGTTATCCTTGCTCTTGAATTTAAAAATATTTTTTTAATTTAAGTTTTTGGGATTTTTGAGAGAAAGAGAGTGGGAGAGAGGTAGTGAGAGAGGGAGAGAGTCCCAAGCAGAGCTCAAACTCAGGAACAGTGAGATCATGACCTGAGTGGAAATCAAAAGTTGGTTGCTTAATGACTGGGCTTTTCAGGCTCCCTGTTCTAGTATTTTTAACTTGTCCATAGTAAGAGCTGATTGGTTATTTTTCCCTCAATATAGATGTAAATTTATTCTGAAGAATTATGTATTAAGACAGATTGAATTTATTACCACCTATTGATACAATTTGCCAGCTGTTACTGTGCAATTTCAGAAATAATGCTATAGCAACAATGACTTTCATAGAGGGCTTTTTTAATCATATAGTGAGAATATTTTATATTATAGCCTTTTTGTTTAAATTTATGTATACCTAAAATAGTAAAATTGATCCCTTGATGTACCTGATATATTCTGCTTGCCTTGAATGTGAACCACAGATTCTGAATTGCAGCTATTGTCACAGTAAATGCTATTCAACTGTTGCAAAATTTATACAGCTTCTGAGAGAATAATTGTTTCACCACAGGCAGTTTATACATCTCAGACTCAATTCCTAAAGTGTAAATCACCCTTGACTTGTCATTTACTCATTTGATGCACCCAAGTAATGACAAGAAAATGTTCTGAGTAGCCTGTGTGTCCATATGGGTGTGAACATGTGTTTGTGTGTATACATATGTATAACTTTTTTCACATACTTTGTTTTTTCAACTAAAGTTTCTTTTTTTACTTTCCTTTACACCATCATGTGTTGTCACTTCTACCTCTGTAAACTAAGGAAAGCTGCCTACTAATCCAATAAGGGTTTAAACAAAACACTGCAAGAATCAAGGTAAAGTCTGAAGGATGGTCCACAAACTTGGCTTCACATTGGAAACACTTGTGGAGTTTTAAAGAAATACTGATACCTTGGATCTAGCCCGCAGGATTCTGGTTTAAGATTTATTGTGAATAGACTGGATATTAGGATTAAACAAATAAAACCCCAACTCCCTGGATGATCCTAATATGCAGTGAGGATTGAAAACCACTGCTCCAGAAAACACAGTTTATATAAGCACCTAATAAACAAAAAGTTTACGTATTTACAAAAAGCAACCATTTTATTAACTTTTATGGTTTAAAAAATGTATTTGCTATATTTTAAGGAATTTAAGGTGATTTGATGTATCACATCAATCTTCAAGAAGGTATATGAAATAAAGTATAACTTGTTCTTTTTGTGGAATGTCTGAGATGGAAAATGACCCACCTTCAGAGTCAGAAAACATGACTTTGAGTAGTGATTTGCTATTTCCTAAATATATTGCACTAGGTGAGCTTCCTATAAAACTTACTTCCTTATGTATAAAGTGCAGATAGTAATGTAGTCCCTATGGTATTTTGAAAATTAAATTGTATGTGTGAAGGTAATTCTTAAAGTTTTAGGCACTGTACAGATTTCAAGTGTATTATTCACTGCTATCCACAGCCTGCTTCTGGCCTTTCATGTGTATAACGTATGTTTTTTGAAATTATTTTACTAAAGAATATATTCACTGTTAACCTATTCATGTATTTGTTTATTAGAAAATCATTCATTAAAATGCCTGTTGTGTGTTTCTCAGACACTTGATGGGTGTTGTAGATACCTGGTTCACATCTCAGTTCAATCACTGTCTAACAGACAAGAAAGACACATGTACGCATGCATATACACACATTTGTATTTTGGATGGTGGGGGAAATCCAGAATATGCACAACTAAAACATGAAAGTGTCAGATCAAGAATGTCATTTTGGAGTCCTTTAAAGCTTAACCCCCAAATACTTAAATCTAAGGCATCTTTCTGATGCCTCTTGGGCATTGACATTGTGGTGCATTGAACTGAGTTATAATGTGATTAAGAAATGTTTTTTTGGGAGGTTACAGACTAATGGATAAAGGTATAGGCTCTGAAAACTATTGTCTTGGCTCAAATCTTTGTTCCACCACAAATCAGCTGCATGATCTTGGGCAGATTTTCAAATTCTGTGTTTTACTATCATCTGTGAAATAAGGTAATCATAATACCTGCTTCTTGGAGCTGTTATGAGGATCAATGTGGTGATACCTTTAAATTTTCTTGAATGATGCCTGACACATAGGGAAAGGTCATTGTTCACAATTTATTATAACATTATTTTAATGATATCGCCTATTGAGGAAGACTATTCTTTCTGATTTTTTCATGCATCAAAATACTCTTAGAGCAAGTGCTAGTAATTACTCAGATGGAGAAAAACAAAAGATTTTTTTTTTGCCTCAGTAAGATATTGGAAAATGTTGACAAAAGTAAAATGCTTTCATTTTAGATCAACATATCAATATTTTCTTTTTCCGCCTTCTGTCTCAAACCTAAAAATTGTTGTTCATAAGACACTGGCATCCTCTATATAATACCGTGTAGTAATTTTAAGGAGAGCCTATCTGTTTACATAGAAAGTATTGCTATGAAACTTCATTAGTAGAAAAAAGATTGCAAACATAAAAAGTTAGGGACTACAGCTAAGGCATGGGATTATTTCATTTGGTTGACTGTTTACTATGAGTAGGATGCAATTATAAGGTAAACCATGCATTTCAAATGGATTAGTATTATAAATTCAGTGGTTATCTTCTTCTTTGATAAAATTCTTTATTTTATAGATTTCATGGCCTCTGAAGGGTTTTATCAAATGTGGCTTCTTCCACAGCTGAATGTGTTTTACTATAGACATTAGTCAAGCTAGTTTAAATGGGGAAACTTTAGGACATATTTTAGACTATGGTATTTTGCTTGTTTTTTACAATAAGTACTTCATTAATCTTCGGCATTTAGCTCTTGCTTCTGAGGCCAGAATAATATATTTGTATTTATATATCTATATCTATATCTGTATATGGATATACAAATAATACATTTATATTTACATATTTGTAAATATAAATAATATAGATAAATTGTATGTAAATTTTAAAGAGGGAATCTTTGATAGGCAGAAAATGCAAAATTTTCATTGCCTTCTAATATATTTTATATCTTAGAAAATGTGCTGTGTTTTCTTTCTGGGCAAATACTATCACAGAATTGATCAAAACCAATGTATACACAGTATTAAATTTACACACAAGGGAAGAGGTACACCGTGAATTAATTTCTAAAAATCATTAAGATGACCATAAAATGTATTAACAAATGAGAAGTTCAGAATCCCTTCAGCCTGGTTTATCTTGTTGATATTTAGAGTGCACTTTTTTAAAACAGACATAAGAATTTACACAGACAGTATAGAACTTTTCTCTTATGGTATAAAGCATAATTTGTGTGTAGTTACTATTGATATAGGAAACTGTTAATGTCTTTCAAAATCATCATGATATTGGAGATCAAGTTTATAATGCACATGTAATTCAAATATAGATTTTCCTGCTTTTTCTTTTTGTTTCTGTATAATCTTTTAAACCAACCAAAGTTTGGCTAAGATATGATGTTTTCCTCACTATAATTTGAGTCCTGCCCCACAAATCAACTGCTAATTTCATTTTTTCCTGATTTCTTTTTTAATGTTTATTTAGATGTTTATTTATTTATTTTGAGAGAGAGAGAGGAGAGAGAGAAAGGGGTAGAGAGGTGAAGAGAGAGAAATCCCAAGCAGACTCCACACTGTCAATGCAGAGCCTGATGTAGGGCTCAATCTCACCAACTGTGAGATCATGACCTGAGCCAAAATCAAAAGTCAGGTGCTTAACCAACTGAGCCACCCAGGTACCCCTCTTTTCCTGATTTCTAAGAATCAAAGACATACAAAAAGAGAAAAATTCAGAATAGATAAAATCATTTTGCCAATTTAACAAGAAATACCTAATTTATTCAGTTAAATAGCATATAGATGCATTTTTCCCTTGGATTGTAAGCTTCTATAAGACTCTAGGAAAAAGGTCTGTATATTTTATTTCGTTCTGTACCCTTGAACAGTCCTTTAAATACTTAAATCCTGCCTCCTCAGTATTTCCCTTAAATTTCATACTTTATGGTGTTTTTTATAGTTAGCTTTTCTCATGTTTGTCTTCTTGACTAGTTTGTAAACCTCATGCCAAAAATCACTATGATTAATAATGTTTGTTTCTTTCCATGGCATTGTATAAACTAGGTGTTTGGTACATTTATTTTTTATTTTCAGGGCTCTTGGGTGGCTTAGTCGGTTAAGTGCTGACTTTGTCTCAGGTCATGATCTCATGATTTGTGAGTTTAGGCTCCACATTGGGCTGATTGCTGACAGCTCAGAGCCTGGGGCCTCAGATTCTGTATCTCCCTCTCTCTCTCTTCCCCTCCCCTGCTCACACTCTGTCTCTCTTTCTCAAAAATAAAATAAACATTAAATTTTTAAAAAATTATTTGTTTTCATCCCTAATATTTAAAACTAGAATGTTTTATAATTGGTTTATAAAAATCATAATATGTGGTATTTCTATATAATAACTGTTTCTTTATGTAGTCTAAATATACCCACTCTCTGACTTGATGCAGCAAACTTATTGACTGTATATCATAGGTATTAAAAGGAAGGATTTTATGGGTGGAAAAAGCATTGGGGGAACTCATGTAGAACTTAGGTTCTCTTGTGAATCTCCATTATTATTTCACTTCTTTGAATCTGTTACCTTGAATGTAAATTGGAAATGATGACATTTCTCCATTAATCACACAGTTTTGTTTTTTCTCTAGCCACCTTAGAAATATGTACTATCTATTATGTGCTGCTCATGATTCTAAGTAGTGAGAATTTAATAACCTGCTTTCAAAGAAAGCTCCTACAATCAATGGGGTAGACAAACTAACAGACTCTTACTACAGGGTAATTGATATGTTATGACATTATCAATTGAGTCTTATTTCTTGGTCACAGCTTAAATGTCACCTCCTCAGAGAGGAGATCCCTGACCACTCAGTCTAAGGCAGTCTCCCAGGAAATATCATAATCATTTTTAAAGCATACAACACTCTGTAAATCATCTTTATTATTTCTATATATATTTGTCTATCAATTTCTCTATCATCTATTTAATTTGATTTCCTCAATGTAATGTTAGACCTATGACAGCAGATATCATTTTATTTACTTTCTTTTGTTTCAATTTTATTGAAAAAATTGACATGTATCACCGTATACGTTTAAGTCATACTGCATGATGGGTTAATTTACATATATTGTGAAATGATTATAGTAGACTCAGCTAATATCCATCTTCTTGTGTAGATGCAATAAAAAGAAAAGGAAAAAGTCTTCTTGTGATGAGAAGTCAGGATTTATTTTCTTAATAATTTTCTTAGTAACTTTCCTATATATTGTATAGCAGTGTTAGCTGTAGTTACAGGCTTGTGCATTATACCCTTCTACCTACTTATTTATCTTATAACTGGAAGCTTGTGCCTTTTGATCACCATCCTCCATTTCCCTCTCCCACCAACCCCCTCTCCCTCTGCATCTGACAACTACAAGTCTGATCTCTTTTCCTATGAGGTTTTGTTTTGTTCATTTTTTTATTTAGATTTCACGTATAAGTGAGAGACCATATAGCATGTGTCTTCCTATGTTTGACTAATGTTTTTGCAAATGGCAGGATATCTTTGTTTTCTTTTTATGGTTGAATAATATTCTGTGTGTATTTGTATTAGTGTGTAAATATATAAAATAAAAATCACAACTTCTTTATCCATTCATCCATCATTGAACACTAGATTATTTCCATCTCTTGGCTGTTGAAAATAATGCTGCTGTGAACATAGGGGTGTAAACATCTTTTCAAGTTAGTGTGTTCACTTCTTTTAGATATGTTCCCAGAAGTGGAATTGCTGGATCATATGGTATTTCTATTTTTAATTTTTAAGAATCCTCCCTACTGTTTTTCATAGAAACTATGACAAATTTACAATCCTACCAGCAGTGCACAAGGGTTTCCTTTCCTCCAGCATTTGTTATCTCTTGTCCTTTGGTGATGGCCATTCTAGCAGGCATGAGGTGATATCTCATTGTGGTTTTAACTTGCATTTCCTTAATGATTAGCAATGTTCTTGATCTTTTCATGTACCTGTTGGTCTTTCTTATAATCTCCTTTGTAGAAGTGTCTATTTAGGGCCTTTGCCTGCCTTTTAATTGGGTTATTTGTTGTTTTTATAGAGTTGTTTAAATTCTTTATATATTTTTAATTCTAACCACTTATCAAGTATATGGTAGGAAAACATTTTTCCCAGTTCTTTAAGCTGTCTATTCACCTTGTTGATTTGTTTTGCTGTGCAGAAGCCTTTTAGTTTGACGTAGCCTCACATTAAAATGTTTGATTTTGTTTCTTGTGCTTTAGGTGTTATATCCAAAAATCATTACTTAGGCCCATGCCAAGGAGCTTTATTCCTATGTTTTATTTTAGGAATTTCATGGTTTCAGGTTTTACATTTAACTCTTTAATCCATTTGTAGTTAACTTTTGTGAGTGGTGTATACAATATGGGTCCCGTTTCATTTTTTTATATGCGAGTATCTAGGTATCCCAGTACCATTTATTGGAGATACTGTCTTTTCTCCATTGAGTATCCTTGGCACCCTTGTTGCATATTAGTTGCTTGGGTTTATTTCTGGGATCTTGATTCTGTTCTATTGGTCTGTTTGTCTGCTTTTGTGCCAGTACCATACCATTTTGATGATGATAGCTTTATAGTATAGCTTGAAATCAGAAAGTATACCTCTTGCTCTGTTATTCTTTCTCAGAATGTCTTTGGCTATTTGAGGTCTTTTGTAGTTCCACATACATTTTAGGAGTGTTTTTTCCTGCTCTTGTGAAAAAACTGTCATTGGAATCTCAATAAGGATTACACTGAATTTATAGTTGGCTTGGTTCCCTATAAAAGTGAGGCTGTAGTTGGGCTCTACAGTTGCCTGAATTTTATAGTCAAGCTCACTAGATGGTGACTGGGTACTATATTCAGTAATAGGTACAGCACTGGCTGGCCAGTAGGTCAGAGCCCACAGCCTATACATCTTATTGTTGAGATGCTTGAATCAGACTGAGTGTACCCTGAATTCCTTGATCAGGTGAGGCCACTAGTTTTGCTCTGCAGATAAGAGAAGCCACAGGCTGTGCTCTTTTTCAAGTGCCACAGTACATAGTGCTGTTGAATGGGCTTCACAGCTTCCTGTGTGCTCTGGTTAGAGTCCCTGGTTAGACAGGATGAAGACTATATTCAGCGATGAGTGGGGCTACAAATTAGATTCTCTATCTGGGCGCAGTGAGGGAAGCAGCTCTAAATCCAGAGAAGTTTTGTTGTCTTAATTCAAACTGACCTTTACACCAAGTCCACTGTCTTAACTGCACCACTGACTTTTCTTTTCAAATAGTTGTCTCTGCTGGTCCTTCTCTTTGCTAAAGGACCAGTGGGAAGCACAGCTTTCAGGTGTTTTCACCAGCCCTTCTGGTCAGATGGGGCTGGGAGCCACAGGAGGCTGGGCTAAGTCCCAGCCTCCTTGCTTCTGTGGGGAGGGGAGGGACCTCTCCAAGCTACTCTCAATTTCCCAAACAAGCTGTTTGTTTGGGAGGCCTGGAGAGCTATCCTCAACCTTGGCTATGAATTAATTAATCCTCCTGACTGTGTGTATCATGAAAAGGCTCCATGCTGGGTACTGGCTTTGCTGTGCAGGTGATCGGCTTCTGCTTACTTACCTCTCAGCTGGAGCACCACTGAGATACAGAGCTTCCAGAAGTCGTTGCTAGCCCTTTGGTTCAGATGAGATGAGAAGACACTCTCTACTCTCCAAAGGAGTGTGAATCATCAACTTGCATGGACATGGGCAAACTGGGCTCTAACTCAGGTAAAATTCCTCATTTGAGGATCCTCCAAGTCTGCATCCCTCCAAACTCACTGCCCAGAATGTATCTTCACCTGGTCCTGCAAGTGAGCAAATCCACTGGTTGGACAATGCAGGTATGAACTTGGTTTGCCAAGACCCACGTGCGGGCTGTTGCAAGTCCTCCCCTGTTCTCTATCACAGTCAGATTCCCAGTGGTTGGGCATCAGATTCCCCTGCAAGATCCCGTGGTGCAAGATCAATGTGGGAACTCCCACAAAGTTACCCACATCCTGGAGGATGCTGATTGTCCCATCTGGGTTATCTTTTTCCACTGTAAGAACCAGAAGCTCAGAGGAGACCTCTCTCCATATGGTGCTTTGCTGGTCTGAGGGAGGGGCAATGTGGTCAGTGTGTAGCCCCTATTCTTACCCTTCTAATGCAGTCTGTCAGGGTCTCTGAGGGGCATACAGATGCTTCACTTTCAACTCCACATTCTAGGAATCTCTCAGTGGTATGTTGTTCTTAAATAGATGTTAGTTGTTCTTGGGGGCCGGGGTGCAACATCAGGATTGACCTATGCCACTATTTTGTTGATGTCACTGTTTATTCACTTCTTTACCTCAACTCTTAGAATTATGTCTGATATGTATAAGGCTTTCATTGAATCTTTGTTAAATAAGCGAGTGATAGAATATTTAAAAATACTTGTGCAATGACAATACAGGCAAGGGTTCACTAATTTCATGGATATTATTATGTGTCTACTATGTTCTGAGCATTCTACTCATCTTAGTTGGGTAGAGAGACAGGTGTCACCCAGTTACATGATTAAAACCAATTGTAAGTACTATGAAGGAATAGTCTAGGGTGGCATGTGACTATATAACAAATTTTTAACCTAATATGAAAGTTCATAAACCTTTTCTTTTAATTTTTATTTATTTTTGAGAGAGAGACAGAGAGTAAGAGGGGCAGAGAGAGAGGGAAAGAGAGAAAGAATCCCTAGCAGGCTGTATACCATCAGCGCGGAGCCCACTGTGGGGCTTGAACTCACAAACTGTGAGATCATGACCCGAGCCAAAACCAAAGTCAGACGCTTAACCAACTGAGCCACCCAGGTGCCCTGAAAGTTCATATACCTTTTGAGGAAGCTCCAATTGAGCTAATTTCTGAATGATTTGAGTTAATCCTGCAAAATTAGTGAGACAATTATGTGCAAAGGCACCATGATGGTGGCAACCAAGCTCTTTTTTTTTTATGTTTATTTGTGAGAGAGGGAGAAAGAAAACCAGTTGGGGAGAGGCAGAGAGAGAGGGAGACCGAGGGTATGAAGAGGGCTCGGCCCTGTGCTGACAAGAGCACAATGAAGGGCTTGAACTCACAAACCATGAGATCATGACTTGAGCCAAAATCGGACATGTAACTCACTGAGCCACCCAGGCACCCAAGCAACCAAGCTCTTTTAAAGAAATGGAAAGAGGCCAGTATGGATGAATGCTAGGGAGAAGCTGGTATAGTGGGAGAGATGTGACTGAGACACTGAACACAGAACTTATAAAGTTCTGGGTTGTACTCTATGTCACTTTTTTTTATATCAAAAAGCAAAATGTATATGCAGAGAATAGCAAAGGAAAAAGACAAAAGAGTTGGTGATAGATAGCCCTTGTCCTGGGATATAACTGGGCTACCCTCAAAGATCAACCTTTCTTAAATGTCTTCTCACACTTTAACTGTAAAGATGTTATATGTTATACACACATGCACACACACATACACACACACACACACAGAAGTAAGGTATCTAGGAAATAGTTGTCAACAGTGATTAAACATGTAGGTCTTTAAGAAAATAAAAGCTATCTGTCCAACTGAAGCAAGTTGAATTGAGTATAAATAATAGAGAACTGAGAATTATAAATACATTGATAATTAAATCAAAATATTTGATTATTGAGTATCTACTTTGCACAGAAGGGAAAAGTCTAGTTCTACTTTCAAAAACCAGCTGAAAATTAAAATCTGTATATGTGAAAAGCATCAGAGCAAATATATGGCTAATACGTAGTTTAAAAGGGAAGAGATGGGCAAGATCTGGGCTTGGTTAAAGATATAAAGCTCTGTAAGGGATCAGATTTTAATTAAGTTTTGTAAACAGAAGTGGATATGTATTGATAAGTAAATGGAAAGAATGGGAAAGACATTAATAACAAAGGCACAATGTCCAAGTCATAGAAGTAAGATTTAATAAGATTTGTGAAGTTTACAAATAAATTGATTTTATGAAAAGATTAAATTCAAGAGTATGAAAACTAAGTCTGTAACTGAGAGCTACCTTGACAAAATAATTTTAGTGAAGTAGATATTGGACTATGAGCTAAAAAGGAATAATTCAACATCTAGTTAATATTCTAGAAAAACTAGCTAAAAATCTTTGTAAAGCATATGTACAAGTTTTTGGATGATCTTCAGGTGTAATATAAGTTGATATCACTTAAAAATATTGCCTTAAAAAGTATTTTTTCTATTTTCAAAGCTTGTTTTATCAAATAGCTTCCTAACACCCTAAATTTTCATTTTCAAATAATATTGAGCATGAATAATCATTTTTGATAAAACATATGCAAGGACTATCACAAGGCCTTTGAAAATAGCAAAATATTGCTTTTCTTTTAGTTGAATTGGTTACAAACTGGTTGTTCACTAATATAATGAATATTAATTTACCATGTATCAGTTTTCCATCACATACAATGGCAATATATTTTCTTGTGATCTAGGATTTATGTGAAATATTTGACATATAGTAACCCACTGTCTTTACTTAAAATACCTTTATAGTGCAATTAACATACTTCTTATTTTTAATATAAGTCATTAGATACTAAGGCTTATTATCTTATTAAGCCTCAGAACTTAAGTAATGCTTTAGGCTTTTAAGTAAAATATCAAAATTATACTTGCATCTATAAAAATAGTCTGTGGATTATCTTTTTTAAAATGTTTCTAACTAATATGAAACTATAAGGGTAGTAGAAAATTAATCTTCGTATGTTCAATCACTTACCATGCACCTACTTAAAATGTGAAATAACTGGGGCGTCTGGGTGGCTTAGTCGGTTAAGCGTCTGACTTTCGCTTAGGTCATGATCTCACGGTTCGTGGGTTGGAGCCCCGCGTCGGGTTCTGTGCTCACTGTCAGCTCAGAGCCTGGAGCCTATTTCAGAGTCTGTGTCTCCCTCTGTCTCTGACCCTCCCCTACTCACACTGTCTCTCTGTCTCCTAGAAATAAATAAAAATATTAAAAAAAAATAAAAATAAAATGTGAAATAATTTATCTGATAGTTTCTGGGAATATATACATGAAAAATGCGTGATTGAAACCAAATTGCTCAAAGGCCCCTCACAGGAATAATGTGTGAGGGCTACATTATAATATTATCAGTATCAAAACAGAGTTTGTATAGAATACTCTAGAATTATGAGGAAGACATGACCAAGTCTGCCTGGGGAAGTCAGGGAGACTTCATCAAATAGGTGCATTTGAACTGCTTTAAAGCATGTATAGGAATTTATCTAGAGGAAAATGGAAGAAAGGACATTTCAGATAGAGAGCTGCCTTAGCTCATAGATATTCACAGTCATGTTATATGGTGATACTGCTAGCTTGAGGATTTCAGGCGGGTAGAGGCTGACCACCAGTCCAGGTGTTAGATCAAGATGGGCCTTGGTTCCTGCTACAGAGCTATAATTTGGTTCATTGAGAAAGGAAGAAATGACAAGGAAGAAAGTTAGGACCCTAATGCAGTCAAGTGGGAGAGCAGAAATAACAGGGTAAAGGACTGAAAGAAGTGGGACTAGATGTTAGAGGCTTTTTTTTTTTTTAACATTTACTCATTTTTGAGAGACAGCGAGAATAGAGCGTGAGACAGGGAGGGGCAGAGAGGGAGACAGAATCCAAATCAGGGTCTAGGCTCTGAGCTATTAGCACAGAGCCTGACACAGGGCTCGAACTCACTGACCATGAGATCATGACCTGAGCCGAAGTCAGACACTCAACCGACTGAGCCACCCAGGTGCCCCTGTTAGAGGCTTTTAAGAGGTCAGTTTAGTAGAGTTTAATAAATGGGAGGTGAGTGAAGAGGAAGGAGAATGAAGGATGATTCTCAGGTCTGTCTTGGCTAACAGTATTTAAAGGGAAGCCCCTTTTTGGAGGAGATAATGAGTTCAATATTAGTTATGTTTCATGTGAGGGAATTGGAGGAGACACAGGGTAAGATATCAAGAGGGTAGACAGAGAGGCAGGTCTAGCTATGATAACATCCATTTGGAAGCCATCACTTGGGAGGGGATTGGATATTAGCTGAGCTCCAGAAAATGAGGTGTCTGTGGTCAGTACAGGGGAGAAAAGAGGACATTCTGGCCTGATTAGTGAAATGTTCTTAGAATAATGAACAGACAGGTATTATTAAATTCAGTGTGTGGTGGGGTGCATAATAAGGATGGATATGAGCCTGTAGGGTGAAACCAAATTATGGAGGGAAGCAGTAGAATAATTAAGAGTTGGTGTGCTTTTGAATTGTAGTCTTGTAGAAAAGGGGAATGAAATCACATGATGAAAAATCTGTTTAAATACAACTAAGCACGTAGAGGTTGAAGGGGGAGACTTTATTGCAGCCAAACTCATGCAAGTTTTAGTTGCTGTGGTTAGAAGAGACCGGAGAGGAACACAACAGCCAGGATAAAAGAGACTAAGAGCAACGATGAGATGGAAATTTATGCACAAATAATTGACAATTTTATTAGTGGCTTGCTTATAATTAACAATTGTTCTGTACTGTTACCATGTCAGGCTTCTTACCTTTCTTCCTCTTGGCTTTGTTGTCCAAGAAAATATTCCTCTGTCTCCCTTGTTTCGGTCCATTGGTCTTTTCCTTCTGTTCTGCTTGACTCATGTTTTTCTCTTTGTTTTTGCTGACCTGCTGAGTAGGCAGACAGCTCTGGAGGCAAGTTGTGTTGCTTCAGGAGTAGAGGGGAGAAAAACATGTTCTGCAGTGATGATCCTTCTTTCTTGGCAGGCATAAAAAAACAGGCTTTCACCTCTAGTGAGAACAACTGCCTTAAATTCAAGGCAGCATTTCTGATGTTACTGTGACTTTAGAACCAAAAGAAAAAAAAAAAAAACAGTAACAAACAAAAAAGAAACCTTAGTGAAAGCAAAGGAACTATAGATTGCATTTATCTCTTTCTCTCACTGGTAAAGACAACGATCCATGCACTTCAACTATTATTGCATTTTTTGCCATCAAGGTCATTTATTTTTCTGTCTGTATGTATGGTAAATGTGGAGAAAACATTATAGGACTACAGATGAGACTGTGATTGCCAAGCACTCACCATTGCCTGTAGACACAAGCAAATTTCAAGTTGTTCTGGCAGAGCATTTGTCTTTAGGGTTAGTCACTGTGGTGCTGCCTTGGGATGGTCCGGTTCTATTTATTCTCATAACTATTTGATAGACTTAAAAAAATATATCAAATTATTCACTTAGTCCTCCATGAAAAAGTTCTTGGCAGGTTAAGCCCATGTCTTCTTAGGAATTGCCCTTGCCTTGTTTAGCAGAATTACGGACTCTCAATTCTAATGTTGAAGTCTTAACCCAATATCTCAGAAGATACCATATTTGGAAATATGGTCTTTAACGGGGGTGATTAACTCAAAATGAGGCTACGAAGGTAGGGGCCTGATCCAAAATGACTGGTGTCCTTATAAGAAGAGGAAGAAATTCCAGGGATGCACAATTAGAGGAAAGACTGTCTGAGGACACACAGAAAAGGCAGCCATTGGCAAACCAAGGAAAGAGACCCCAGGAAAAAACAGACCTGCACACACCTTGATCTTGGGCTGGAAGTCTTGAATTGTGAGAAAGACATTTTTGTTATTGAAGCCACCCAGTCTATTGTGTTTTGTTATGGCACATATAACAAACTAATATACCATACTTTCTAGTTAGTAAGTTTGCATTTTCCCTGAGTGAATTTTCGGTAGCATATAACTGATATTTCCTGTACTTGAAAGTATGAGATGTTCTGATGATTCAATGAACCTTTTTCTTATACTAACTTGCATTTACACGTGTAATATTATACCAGAGCTAAGTGCTTTCTGTTCTCATTTTCTTATTTGTGTGGTATGTTTCACTTAGTTGTATTTTTCATTTTTCTAGACATTTTGAGTCAGTTTGCTAAAGCTGAAATGAGAATCTCAATAAATTAATAAATAATGATTTAGTGACATCTGCTGTGTGCCTGAACTTTTATTGATCTCCAAGAATGAAATTTTGCAGTAGAGAATAATATATCAGGGGATTTTTATAGAGCTCATTAAATATGATTTTTAGAAATCTGTATCAGAAAGCAGGTTCTCTGATCAACATCAAGACAATATAGTGATGTAGTCAAGAGTCTATAATCAAAAGTTAGCAGACTGTGGTGGGAATCCTGGTGCAGACTCTTGGAAGCTAGGTAACACTGAGGAAGACAATTAATTAAATTAAAATTTTATTTTCCTCATCCAAAGAATAGTGGTAACAACAGTGGAGCACAATGGTTAATACTGAGTAAGCTAATTAATAACGTAGCACCTGGTTCATGGTAAATACTCCCTGCATCTGAGCTATTATTTTTTTTTTAAATGTTTATTTTATTTTTGAGAGAGAGAGAGAAAGGGAATGAGTGGGGGATAGGTAGAGAGAGATGGAGACACAAGATCCAAAGCAGACTCCAGGCTCTGAGGTGTAAGCAGAGCCTTACACGGGGCTCAAACTCAGAAACCATGAGATCATGACCTGAGGCAATGTCGACACTCATTAGATTGAGCCACCCAGGCACTTCAGAGCTATTATTATTTCTTTTTCCTGAATATTATTGTTTGCTAATTTGAAAATCATTTTGAATTAATATTATTCCTCTTAAAACTTAAGTTAGGATTTCTCACCCTTAGCTTTATTGACATTTTGGGCAGAATAATTCTTTGTGATTAGGGTTATCCTGTGCATGCAGTATGTTTAGTAGCATCCATGGCTTAATCTATTAGATTCTATTAGCTAACACCATGCCCCATTAATATCTATTTATTAATATCTAAAAATACCCCGAGGTTTTGCCAGATATCCTCTGGGGCACAAAATTGTCTTCAGCTGAGAATTACTGAAAAATACTTGATTAACAAATAAAAAGTTGTTTGAGAAAATATTTTATCTATTGCCTGCTTCTTACATGAGCTAACCTGATGCTCGATTTATTTTGTTTAATAGTGTTGAGATTTAGTAAGATAGATTTTCTTTTAAAATATAATTAAAATGGGTCAGCTGAGGGGCATCTGGGTAGCTATGTTGGTTAAGCATCTGACTCTTGATTTCGGCTCAAGTCACAACCACATGGTTCGTGGGTTCGAGCCCTGTATCATGCTCAGCACTGACAGCACAGAATCTGCTTGGAATTCTCCTTCTTCCTCTCTCTCTGTCCCTCCTCTGCTTGTGTGCTATCTTTCTCTCTCTCAAAATAAGTAAATAAACTTTAAAAAAAAGGTTAGTTGAAATGTAACACATAATATGGCATAAGGCCGAAGTATCTTGGTATGTCTTTATTTTATAAAATAATAATGTGTAGCAAAAAATATAATTGACTTAAAATATTGATCACATGCATTTTCATGAAGATCTCTATTTGGATGAAACAAGTTACACCTACATCTTATCAGAGCTAAGTCAAATGTTATCAGCAACGGAAGTAATTACTATCTGATATTTTTCATGTACTGTAGAGCACTTTGACTAAAGTAGTATTGGGGTAGGAGAGAGAAATTTAAGTATTTATCAAAGTGTGCTGTCATATTTCATTGTTAAATGTGTAGAAGATGAAATATGTGGGGAATTTTTTAAATTACCATCAAGGCACTATTAAGTTAGAGAATAAAATATGTGGAAGGCTAATGTATACCATCCTTCTAAAATTATAGTATAAGGGGAAATTATTGTGGCTCAAGAACCTAATAGAAAGTTAAAAAAAAAGTTCAGTCTGTATATGGAAATCTCAAAGTATAATGGTATATTAAACCTTATCTCTGGCATCTCTTTTGAAACAGTCAAAATTATCAGCACCTTTTAATTACCATCTATTAGTCCTTTGCTGCTTGAAAATTGGAGTGCATCATTACTGATGTACTGGTGCACGAAATAGGCTTATACATATATTTAAAGGCAATTATATATATGTGTGTGTGTGTGTGTGTGTGTCTATATATATATGTGTATAATATATATTAGGCAGTTATAATAATAACTGCTATATATATATCTATATCTATATATATCTTACTACATTTTAACAGTCACAAGATATAGGTACAAATGAATCCAGAATTCAAGGCTTACCAGATATAATGAGATGATTATCTTTCTTATTAAAAAATTATAAGTATAGTAACTTTAAAAACCTAAAGGGATGTCCATATGTTTATAAATATATATATAGTAATTACTATAGCAAGTTTTCATGCTAAGAAGTTACATAAACTTTGATCGGTGTGATGTCACTCAAGCTAAGGCATTGATTTTAAGAATGCAGAATCAGTCACTTCTCCAAAAAGCACTGGCTCCGGTTGTTTGGAAAGAGCATTAGAGAACACAAACTCCGTACTCATGGACTGACACTGCTTTCAGGGCTACCTCAAGAAACAAGCCAAAGTACACATGGGAGAGAGTCCCAAATACCACTACGAGTAGGAAAACAAAATAACCAAGGTCTCAACAAGAGAGACCAGGAGATAATATTCAAAGAACACTTTCTGAATGGACAGGCCCTGGACAGTGAAAGAGCCTTCTTTGGTACAGCAGCACTCACAGGTGCAGAGTGCATAACAAGCTTTTAAAACTAACAAGAGACAGAAAGCTAACCAAAATGACGAAACGAAAGAGCTCTCCTCCAAAGAAATTCCAGGAAGAATTGACAGCTAAATAACTGCTCAAAAGAGATATAAGCAAAATAACTGAACAAGAATTTAGAACAATAGTCATAAAATTAATTGCTGGGCTTGAAAAAGGCATGGAAGACACCAGAGAAGCTATTGCTACAAAGACTATGGAGCTTAAAAATAGTTGTAATGAATTAAAAAATGCTGTAAATGAGATGCAAAATAAAATGGAGGCATCCAATGCATAGATTGAAGAGGTAGAAAGGAGAATAAGTGGTTTAGAAGACACAATTATAGAAAAAGAGAAAGCTGAGAAAAAGAGAGAAGTTACACAAACTTTTATTGGCAAGGTGACGAGCTGGAAAAGAATGGATCGCCTCTTTATTGTTTATTCAGTCTGTAAGAAAACGTTTCTCTTGTTGCCACTTTGAAAATGGTACCCTGCAGGTTCTGTCTTACAATTTTTAAAACCACCTCTTTTCATTGTTTGGGCACCATTTCTCTTTGACCACTACCAGCAAGTCTTTCCAAAGGAAGAATATAGTTCTATATAAATATATATGCTCCTTCATCAGTTATATGAAGTGTCTGTTCTTGACTTGGGTAGTTTTTTGTCCATATATTATTTTAAACATATCACCTAAAAATTGAATGCAGAATTTTTGTCAACCCCACTTTTTTCCCCCTTTCATTCGTTTTGTCTTACAGAGTCAAGATTGAAATCAAGAATAGAGAGAAACAAGGGATCTTAAATCTAACAGTAATTAACAGTTGTATAATTTTACTATAATGATTTTTAAAAAATCATAATAGTAGTGTGATACAGGAGTGGGGGGGGGCAGTGAGCCTTTGGGTAGACAAGGGCTTGGTAGGTGGAGCAGGAAGTGGCAGAAGTGGTACTGATCCTATTTCCTCTGACTCCAGTGCCAGTACTCTTATGCTCCATCACCGTGTCTGTGGGATACACTTTTCTCACAATTGTTGCTGAGGAAATGAACTTCAGTTACCTATTGCAATGTGCAGTTCCCCTTGGTGGAGTCTTCCAAAGACTGATAAAGACCATCCAAGGTTTTGGAGAGTGGTGAGACTCTGCTCCCCACTCTTTGTTTGTTTTATTTTATAAAGCCTTGAGGATGTCTCCTGATGCTGAAAAACACGGCAGCCAGTTTAGGAGGGAAATGCTATTGAAATATGAACCCACATTTAAACAGCGAAATATCAGGTATGGTGGGGTACTCAAAGAGGGAATCTGCGAATAGATTGCTCCTTGGGTTTTGAAGCTTTGTAATATCATAATATCACCCACACACATATGCAGAAGCACATAAATACTGTATATATAAACTATATTATATATAACATATATAATATGTGACATATGATGATATATACTATATATGACATATAGAGAGATATATAGTTTACATTAGGGGAAAAAGTGAGTTGTATTAAAATAGTGAAATAATCTAATATTTATTATTTTTGTTATTGCCTCTTCCTACATGCTCATCATCTTTAAAATAATTAGTCTTCACTTCAGAAATCCTGTCTTTGTATTTTATTGTACTAGAAGGTAACAATACATTATTGAAAAATTTAGAAGAAAGCGCATGTCATTTCGTTCAGTAACCAAGGCTGAGTATTTTAAGCCTGCTTTCTACCACAGACACAATATTTGACCTCCCATCCAAGGACATAGGATATTATAAACTCCGGAATAGAATATCCTCTCGGAAACTTGGGGAGCATCATGTCAGACTGAGGAGTGATGCTCAGATAAGAGCCAGCAGTAGTTCTAATTCTCAGTAACAATATCTCTCCTATCATCTCATGAATCAGACATTGTCTGAGTGGAAATCAGAAGATAATGCCAAGGAGACATCAAATGTGCAGAATGTTCTATTCTGTAGAGTAAAACATGTTAAATTTCATTCCTGTTTAAATCTCAATTACTGAAAGAAGCAAATGGTGAAAAATTATCTCATTTCTTCTTGAAGCTGAAGCTTTCAACAATTAATTAATAATGAGGGTTCAAATCAAGTTAAAGAATTGTTTTATTAAGCCTTCTCCTTTTAAATAGAATAACATACTCATTGATGCTGGTATCATTAGATGGATGGAGGTCATTAGGTGTGTCCATACAAGAAATCTTCTTTTCTAGATAAACATATTACAAATTCTATTCCAACATATGAACTGTATGCTGTTTATGTGCAAATGTAGGATTCCTTTATTTAACAAAGTATTTCGTTCCATGTACTGTCCTATCCTAACACTAAACTTTCAAAAGTCTATTTAGAAATTATTTTCATTTATAAAACCATATATTTCTCAGTGTTCACACTTTTTAGCAAAATCAAAAATTTTAGGATGCACAAGAAACTAGTTTGAATATTTATTTTTTTTTTACTTGTTTTCATGGTTATACTCATACCTGACTGCTTGAAAATCTTCATTAATAACATAGCCTCTTGAATAAAGTCCTAAGTCCAAAGCCTCTAGCCTTTAACCTCTATAAGGGCAGATACTTTGTGTGTCTTCTTTGTGGCCGATATTCCCAGTGCTTGCTCTTGTGCCTGTGTAAGCACACAGGACATATTTGGGATGGAAAAATGGCACAACAAAACATTCATTTATGTGACCTCAGTCCACTTTCCCAAAGTGATCTCTCAGAATGTGTCCTCATATATTTTATGTTTTAACCCGATTAGCTATTTTTCTCAGTTCCTTACATATGCCCCACTTTTTCTCCATGTATTTTATGTGCTGCTTCTCCTTAAAATGGCTTGCCCTTCTGTCTTCAGGCTACATTTTTCCTATCATTCTGAGAATGTCCGGTTCAAATTACCTGTGGTTTTTCTGATCTTCTCATTTAGAATTTTTTTTTTTCTTCTAAAAACTCCTTGAGCGCTTTATTTCCATTTCTTTTACTAAATTTCTTTCTTTTTTTTTGAATCAGTTACTGAATATGTCCTTTGTCTCTTCTTGAGGTAAGTGAGTGTAAGAGCTGGAGAGGGTCTTATCTTCTCTATTTTCTAAAGCATCCAGCCCAGGACCTTTAATGTGCTGGGTGCTCATTAAATAAATACCTGTTGAAGGAATGGAACCATGACTTCATTGTTCACACATAAGAAGGAATTTATTCTTTTTGTTGTCCCTTTTCCCCTTAAGTATCTTCAAAACTCCCCACAGCTGATGGTATTAGTTAGAAATCCAGTGGAACTTGGTTCTTAAAGACATCTGAAGAATAAATTTTGGGACACCTGGGTGGCCCAGTCGATTAAGCATCTGACTTCAGCTCAGGTCATGATCTCGCGGTTCAAGAGTTTGAGCCCCACATCAGGCTCTGTGCTAACAGCTCAGAGCCTGAAACCTGCTTAGGATTCTCTATCTCCCTCTCTCTCTGCCCCTTCCTCCCCACCCTTTAAAAATAAATAAACATTTAAAAAATGTAAAAAGAAAGAATAACTTTTGGTTCCAGATATATTATAAGATTGAATTTGATTTAGGAAAAAGAATCTCAAGTTCTATGGCTGGCTTCTTTAAAAACTGGATGAATACTTTTGCATCAGAATTGATGATTCAAAACTCATATCACATGCAGAAACACCTAATACGGTACATGCCAATAGGAGATGTTTAATAATCGCTTCTGTTTTCCATTTCCTAATACTATGTCCTTTCTCCTTTCTCATTTTCTTTCCTTTTCCTTCCTGTACTCTTTTAAAAACAGTAATTTTTGTAAATAAATCTTAATTCCTATTAAACTTTCAAATCCTTTTGAAACTTTTATGACCTTAATTTTATATCAATTTAGCCTTTTTCTTTTGCGGCCTTTGATTTCCCATATGCAAAAGCTGGAAGAAAAACCTATTTGCTTTGTACTGAAAAGCAGAAGACTAAAAAAAAGAAAAGAAAAAGAAAAAAAAAACAGTGCCTTAAGCTCCTAGGATGAAGTTTAGAAATAAAAACTTAAATCTAAATTAAAATAATGTATAAAGAGTATTATCGGTTGGCAATATCTAGATGTGCTGCCAGCATATACCTCCTATGTCCCCTTCAGAATGAAGTGCATACAGAGGCTGGATATAGACACACATACATGGTTAATTCATTTTCAAAACAAGATGAAAAAGCAATTCGTGGAGAAAGATAGCCTTTTCAAAAAAAATGCTTTTAGAACAATTGGCCGTCCATATGTAGAATAAATGACCATTGATCCATACTTTGCGCTATGTACAAAAATTAACTCCAAAGTGGTTCACAGATCTATATGTAAAATTTGTAACTCTTAAGACTTTTAGAAGAAAACATGGTAGAATTTTCTGTGACCTTGAATTAGGCAAAGGCTTCCTAAATACAACTTCAAAGCACAGCCTGTAAAATAAAAATACTGACTAATTGACCTTCATCAAATAAAAACATCTGCCTTTCAAAAGACACTATTAAGAGAATGAAAATACAGTCAGCCTACTTGTAGAGAGAAATGAAAGAAAGTAATTCCAAATCATATACCTGATGAGATTCCTTTATGCTGATTATATAAAGAAATCTCAAAACTCACTAATTAAAAAAAAAAAGACACCAAGAAGCCAATTAGAGTACAAACTATTTGAATAGCTATTCAGCAAAGATATACAACAAGTAAGCACATGAAAACATGCTTAACATTTTTAGTAATTAGAGGAATGCAGATTAAAACCATAATGTAACACCATCATATACGTGTTAAAATGGTTAACAGCAACAACAAAATGATAGTACCATATAGGGCAACTTGATCCATACATTGCTAGTGGAATGCAAAATAGTCACTTAGGAACACTGTTTAACTGTTTATTATAAGGTAAACGTACAGTGAAAGTGTAAACTTATGTTAACCAGATACCAGCATGCAAATGCTTATAGCAACTCTGTTGATAATCACCACAAAGGAGAATCACTGTAAAGAAGTGTCTTAAAACTGGTAAGTGGGTAACAATGTATGGTGGATCCATACAGTGCAAGAGTTCTCAGCAACTGAAAGGAACAAATTACTAATAAATGCAAGAACATGGATAAATCTCAGATTCATTATGCTGAGTGAGAAGAACTGGACTCAAAAGGCTATAATCTGTGTGGTTCTTTTTATATGACAATCTGGAGAAAGCAACAGATAACAGATCAGTGGTTCCCAGAGGAAGGAAATAGAGGTTGAGATTTTCCACAAAAGGGCACAAGGAAACCTTTTTAGGGTGATGGAACTATTTTATGTTTTCATTAAGGTGGTAGTTAAATAGCTGTATGTGTTTTCCAGAAATTATACAACTATACATTTAAAGGATGGCTTTGGTGTGGTGGCAGTATTCCATATCTTGTTTTTCGGAGTGGTTACATGATTGTAGCTCATAGAACTATACATGAAAAAAGAGTGAATTTTTCTGAATGTAAATTAACTTTAACCTTTTTAAAAGAATTAAGTTTTTCATATTCATTGGGAGAAGGATTTCACTTCTGATTACCTTGGGACCATAATTACATGAATAATGGTAAATAAAGTCTGGTTTAAATAGAAGATTGGAGGGTAAAGACCAGTGTTGGTACAACCGATGCCATATCTAAGTCCTATTTTGGTTTCTCTATCTTAAGATGTCTGAGAGATGAAGCGTTATTGAGGAGTGGGTGTTTCTACTTTGATGCAAATACTAAGTTGGCAAGGGAACTGCCTGAAGGAGCCTAAAGGAGTTATGCTGGCCTTGGCTGATCAAAATGACAATTGATCATCGACTTTGTGGCTTATTTAGTGAAGAAGCAGTCATGTCTTGCATGGCTTCTTTCTTTACACTCAGATTCAGGTAGAAAAATATTTTTCCATATCCTTGCAGACAAGTGGAGGTATTGAATAAATATGAAGACAAAAGGGAGAGAAAGTTTGTTTTTTAAGAGGAAAGATATTCTGTTGTCATATTGCCTTAGAGGCGGAATCACTGAGTGATAATACTCAAATCAAATTGTCTCTGTTTGAGACCTAGAAAACCTAGCTGTTGTCACAAACATTTGAAGCACATTTTATGATTGAGGGAAATTGAGCCATGTCTAGAAAGTTTAAATAATTTGCAGGTGGTTGCATGGCTAGTTAGCTGCCAGGTTAACTCTTTAACTCAGGAAGCTTAACGTTTAAGAACTCAGCCTTAGCTTATGTTAAATTCACATTCTTTTCACCATCCTCAGCCTACAGGAGGTACATCCTGGGGCAAATCACTTATCTAGTTTATACCACAGTTTTTCAAATTAGTTGTAATGATAGTTCTTGTCCCATAGGATCATAATTAAATAATATAAATAATAGTGTTTAACACATAATTATTGAATAAATCTAGCTTGGTTTTAGTTAAAACACATTCTCTTTCTATAGGACTACCTTGCCTCCAGGGCTCAGACAGATACCTTATCTAACATTTTTGCATTAGGGCATTTAGATTGTGTATCAAACAATAGAGAGATATTTGTAGATAACAGACTACTAGTAAAAGGTTTAGATAATTTGTGGCTTTGTGGCTTAGTTTTAAATAAATAAAATTTAAAGAAATCTACAGTTTGAATCTGGGCCCACAGTGGATGAAGGCCCAGTGTTGAGAGTCATTTTTATGTAAATGCTCTTGTTTTGTTTGTTTCTCTTTTTGACTTTCCTTTCCTTCTAGAAACTGATAGTGCATGTGTCCCACTATGTTTTAGATGATGATAAACACATTTGATAGAATTGAGAGATTTCCTATTATTTTACCTACAGATGAATGCCAGGCTCTGGACACTTAACTCTCTCCTTTTATCACTTTTTTCCTGAGGAACTCTGAGTTATTTATTTTGTCTTTATTTTATACTCAATATTTTTCTCCTTTGCTTTTTCTCTCTTTGTAGGAATACAATGCATTGTTCTTGCATAGAATTAAAAAAAATTAATTCCAGTATAATTAACATTCAGGGTTATATTAATTTCTGGTGTACAATGTAGTGATTCAAATATTCTATACATCGCTCAGTGCTCATTAGGATTGGTGTACCCTTAATCCCCTTCACCTATTTCATCAATATACCCCCACCTCCATCAGTAATCATCAGTAGTCTGTATTTAAGAGTCTGTCTCTTTTTTAGTTTGTTCATCTGTTTTGTTTCTTAAATCCCACATGAGTGAAGTCATATGGTATTTGTCTTTCTCTGACTGACTTCACTTAGCACAATACCCTCTAGAACCATCCATGTTGTTGCAAATAACATGGAACTTTTTTTTTCTAAATAGACTCACTTTTAATATTTCATCATTTGAATCTATATTATGTGAAGAGCTTTTCCATATATATAATTGCTTCCTTTTTAGGGTACAGCTCAAGCTCTTTTTCTTGGTTTTATTTTTTATGTTCCCCTACCTATCCCTCCACCCCCCGAATGTTTTTCAGGCTTTTTCCTTATTTTTTTTTCCAGAATGCTTTCTGAACAAGTGTATTGTTAATTTCAAATAATCTATTTTTATTTTCATGCTCTAAAGTGACATTCCATGCCTCTGCTTCTATCTACACGAGGAGCAAAGATGGAAGATCTTATGATAAAATGATTATAAACTCCACCATTAAAGTTACCGCCAACTGATTACTTATTCTAGTGTTTAAGAAATTTATTCACGAAATATTTTGCTTTTCTCTTTTAAAAAACCTATGTTAAGTAAGAAAATGCTCATTTCCATTTTAAAAAAATTGGCAGTCATACACATAATTCCTCAGATATTATCTTTCTGGGTACAAATATTCACAAAGTAGTTTCCCCTTTCTTTACTGACTCCTTGGGCAGACAGAAGTGTGGGTGCCTTATTCCTTCATTTATAACATCCTTTGAGGAATGCATACAAGTAGCCAACAGAGCAACATGAACATGGGGCAGGGGGGAATCAAGTAGACAACAAAATTATTGGTAGAAGTTTCTTCATTGGAAGCTTTATGAAGTGAATATGATACGCATAATAAAATATCTAAGAAATTAGAAATTATGTGCACACCTTAAAATGATCTTTAAACTTCTGTATGATTACAGTGCACTGCATGACATATTCAGTTCCTAATTATATTGGTAAAATATGATGTGAGACATAACTTTGTTAACAGTAAAAGAATTCCTGTTGTAACCCTTTGCATATGTATGACAAATTACACTCTTTAGGCAAAATTAAATGGAGGTTTGATCAAGGATCTAGACTCTCTGGTTCAGTAAATTCCAGATAATTATTTCTCTACTCGTATGATTTTCCTCATAAGTAGGGATTTTTATCATATAATGTTTTATTTTGCTACTTTGCTTTTGTAGATACAGCTGTCACATGGAAGCAGAAACTTCCTCTGAGAAGGCAGGATATCTTTGATGCATTTATTCATAGCAGGGGTCCTTCCTCTGGTGCCATGTTTTCCAACATGTAGCTATTTTTCTTTTCTTCTTCTTAATTGAACCAATGTTATTCATGGTATTACGGCTGTGTATGGATTGAAGTGAGTACAATGCCTTTTTTATCGGCATGTGGTCAGTCCATTACTCATCCAGAATTTATTATCTTACCAGAGCATTCACAGCAATTTAAACATATTCCTGCCTTTGCAACATATACACATTTTCAGAGACAAAACAAATGTATAATCATTAAAACAGTTAGAGATAAGCGCATAATTGCAAGATTGCATTGGGTTTCAGCTATAAGAATGGGAGTGGCTAATTGGAGGAAGTATCCTTAGAAGTGCAATTTTAAGGAAGAAGGAATTGTGTGGATGGATGCTGTTCTGCACAATTATAATAGTCTGAGAAAAATAAATGGGGTTCAATTTTAAAAATAAAGAGCTAACTACAAAGACAGCAACAAGGTGGGGCACCTGGGTGGCTCAGTCTGTTAGGCGTCCAACTGCAGCTCAGGTCATGATCTCAGTCCGTGGGCTCGAGCCCCTCATCGAGCTCTGTGCTGACAGCTCAGAGCCTGGAGCCTACTTCAGATTCTGTCTGTCTGTCTCTCTCTCTCTCTCTGCCCCTCCCCTGCTCGCTGTCTCTCTCAAAATAAAGACATAAACAAAATTAAAAATATATAAAAAGATAGCAGTAAGGCAAGCTAGTGTCTGTAGTCTCAAATATACTTTTGTTAAATCTCTAGTTTCAAATTCATTCTCTATTTTTCAAGTAGAGCATTTGGAGGCTTGTGACCTAACCAGAACAAAGGCAATTGGGTTATGATCTAATGGCCACTCTCCAACTTTAATACATAATACATCTATCTACTGGGTCAAGAATTGACCGTTCCCACAGGCAAAGGAGATTAACCGAAATCCAAATTTTACTGTTAAATAAGCCAATAATAAGTTTTATCTTTGTGTTATAATTCTGTGAAAGGATTTTTTTTCGTGTGAGAATTCCTGATCTCCCATAAAGATAAAAGCTTAGGTAAGAAAAATGTGTTAAGCTGATTTTATCCTATTTCTTAGAACTGCACATCTTTTTATATTACCAGATGTGAAGAGATAAGAAAAGAATTATTTTTCTATATAAAAGATAATTGAAAACATGTTGGTGCAAAGTCAATATAATTCTGTTGAGTTTGACATTCTCCAAATATGTCTTCCAACTTGTTAAAAAAAATCCCAAGTCTACAATATATTTTGTTTTCTTATAATAATTTAAGTATGACTGGATAGCTATCTTATTGACTGGATTATCTTATATGACTGGATAGTTTATCTTATTCGTCATAGAAATATCATAGTAACATCCTTACATTTTTAATCTAAGGCAAGATATTGATCAGCCTATCCTAGGACATAGTTAATACATTAGTGGATCAATTTCACTGCTCTGATAACTTAGATTCATGCATACATCATGTGTTTTTTATAGCACTTAAAAAATCCTTGAGTTCTTTGTTCTTGAATTAATTTTCAATCTTTCTTCTTACTGTACTTAGAGTTATTGATGGTAGAGTCATCATTAAATAAGTGGGAATTTGGAATCAAGCCTATGGCTGATACTGACAATAAGAAAAGCTCAAATTTTAAACACTTAAATATGTCTTTGCTTAAAATACTTTGCCTAGGATTCCTGAATTTGTTATAGGGAATTCTAATAAATTTTTCATGATATTTTAAGGATGATAAAAAGTGTCAAAATAGTGAAAGTGTGGGGCACCTGGGTGGCTCAGTCAGTTGAGCCTCCAACTTCGGCTCAGATCATGATCTCACGGTTTATGAGTTTGAGCCCTGAGTTGGTCTCTGTGCTGACAGCTCAGAGCCTGCAACTGCTTCAGATTCTGTGTCTCCCCCGCTCTCTGCCCCTCCCATGATCATGCTCTGTCTCTCTCTGTCTCTCAATGACAAATAAATGTTTAAAAAAAATGTTTATATAGTAAGTGTTAGCATATTTGTATTATTTATCCTATTAAATATTTCTGTACAAATATTTCAAACATAAAAAAATGAAAGATTTCCTTGTAAAATGTAAAACATGTAAAATGAAAACATTACAAAAATTGAAGAATATATATTTTAGTTTTAGATTGAATTTTGATCCTTTTAATTGGGCTTGTGTATGAGTTTCTTTTCCCTCATTTCTTAAAACTAAAGGAAACATTAAGAAAAAAGGCAAGAAGGAAAATTAATTCTTTTTTTTAAATTTTGAAACAATCATACTTCAACAGTTTGCAAAAAAAAAAATGTACAGGGAAGTCTGCGCACTTTCTTATTCTCTTTTTTTCTCCCTTTTATTCTTTAAATATTTATGCAGTGCTGACTTTAAGTGCTGAAGAAATAAAAGAGAATATAATAGACATTGCCCAGGAAGTTTCATAAACAATTGTGGAATAGACACATTAACAGATAACCCCAATTAAATATATTAAGTGACATGGAACAAAGAGAAGTAGGGCCACCTACTCCAGCTTGGATATAAGATGCGAGTGTAGAACAGAGACAAGAGAAACAAATGACAAGGAAATCTTTCAATTTTCTTATGTTTGAAATATCTGTATAGAAATATTTAATAGGATTTACTCAGAAATTTTTAAGAAGTGTTTGATAAAATCATATTATATGATTATTTTAAAGTTTATTTATTTATTTAGAGAAAGAGGGTGGGAGGGTCAGAAAGAGAGGGAGAGAGAGAGAGAATCCCAAGCAGGCTCTGCATTGCCAGCAAGAGCCCATTGTGGGGCTCGAACTCATGATCTGTGAGATCTTGACCTGAGCCAAAATCAAGAGTCAGACACCTTTGGGGCATCTGGGTGGCTCAGTCAGTTAATAAGTGTCTGACTTCAGCTCAGGTCATGATTTAATGATTTGTGAGTCAGGCCCCACATTGGGCTCTGTAATGACAGCTCAGAGCCTGGAGCCTGCTTCAGATTCTGTCTCCCTCTCTCTCTACCCCTTCCATGCTCATGCTCTGTCTCTGTCTCTTAATAATAAATAAATGTTAAAAGATTAAAAAAAAAAAGAGTCAGACACCTAAATGATTGAGGCATCCCGGAGCCCCTATGATTTCAAAATCATTTAGATTTTGTGGTTAATCTACAGAATAAATGTTCATTAAAAAAAAAAAAAAACTTTTACAGTATCTGGCAATTCTGAAGGCATTTCAATGCACATTTGTTGAATGTATTAATTCATCAATTCATTTAACAAATATTTATTGAAAATTTGATTAGTGCCAGTCATTGCACTTGAGTCACAGGACACCGTCCATCAATGAATGCAATTCATAAATGACATAGAAAGTTATAAGGCAAAGACCCCCGTGGAACAAAGAAAAGTTAGAAAAGAGAGGGGGATAGGAAGTGGTGGGATGAGGAACATTATACAAATGTTAAGTTGGAGGTCTAGATCAGCCTCACTGAAAAGGTGACATTGAGCAAAAGTTTGTCTTGTGGATATTTGGTAGTTGATCACATTGGGTAGTGGGAACAGGTAGTGTCAAGGTGGCATCGCGCCTGGTGCATTTGAGGAGCCATCAGGAGGCCAGTTTGGCTAGAGGAGAGGAAACTGTTGGAAATTAGTGGGCAGTGAATTTAAAGAGGTAATGGGAACAAGATCACCCTGGGTCTTTGAAGCAATTATAGACTTTGGTTTTCACTTTGAGTGAAATGAGGAACAGTTGCAGAGTTTTGAGAATAAGTGATAAAGTCTGTTTTACTTTTCAAGGGATGATCTGGCCACTGTGTTAAGAACAAACTTTGATAGAGGCCAGGGAGAATAAATAATACCACTTTTACTATTATAGAAATTTAGGTGAGAGAAGAAGGTGGTTCAGGCTAGGGTGGAGCAGTGGAGTAGGTGACAAGCAGTCATATTTCATGTTTTAAAGGCAGAATGAATAGTTTTTGTTGATGGATAGGATTTGTGGTGTGAAGCCAGGATAGGAATCAAGGATGACCACAATGTTTTGAGACTGAACAGCTGAATGATGGAGGTACCATAACCTGAATGAAAGAAAATGTTCCCTTTTACCTAACTTGCTGATGTTCATATTCAGTGGTAGAATTCAGGTGGATTTGGTTATAGAATATAAATAGAATATTTTGAGAAAAAATGATGAGGAACGATAAAGAAAAACTAGGAAAAATAGCCATGGGTTTATATTTAAGTTAACTGCTTTGCAACAACTTTTCATGTGAATGGTCTTTAGGGTCTTGACCATGGCTGCAGAAAGAGTGATACAAGTTAAGTGATAAGAATTTACAGTATGAAGACGTGATCAGAAGTATCATGGACTCCATTTTGTAGCATTGCCTTTGGTATCTATATATAAATATGTCATTCCTACCAAATTGATTTGCAGTATAATATTTAGCTACTCTATAGAAATCTTTTGAGAAACATGATACTTTTTAACATGATTAAACTAGTTTCATCTATTTTTCATCTGTAAAACAGCCCATACAGATATTTCAAAATGATTAATTTTTCATACTATTTCACTGATCTACTAAGTTACATTTTGCATATACTGTTTTGAAAATATTTTCAGTATTTAAATACATCACATGTTTTATAGCTTTTTTTTCCCATTAGTATTATGAATCAGACAAGATTCCTGCAAGAAAAAGATAACACACTAAAAAAGAGTGACTGGGGAAAGTTGAATAAAGGGAATACTTACAAAGGTGTGGGCCGGGTTAAAGGAAACCACTAAGAGATAGTGAAGCTTAGAGAGTAGGCTCAAGGCCGAGGTTAGTGTTATATCTACTAAACAAAGAAAAGGAACAGTTTTGCAGGTACCCAAAGATAGAGTTACAGCTTTTAGTATAGTTGTAATTCTACAAGACAGCCACTCAAAAGAGACAGTAAACTTCGGTAGAGGAATAGAATCTGGAATAGTGGAAACTTGATCTAACTTGTCTTACACATGGTGATACAGTTTGAAATTTAAATATATATAAAACATCAGATGAACATTTTAGAACTGAAAAATACAGTATGTGAAATTAAAACTTCATTGGATGAGGATTAGTTGAAACCTAGACACAGCAGGAGACAGAAATAGTGAACTGACATCAGGCTAGTGGAAAGCATTACACCCTGAAGCATAAGATTAAAAAACAAAGAGAGGGAGGCAAACCATAAGAGACTCTTAAATACAGAGAACAAACCAAGGGTTGCTGGAGGGGGAAGAGGGTAGGGGAATGGGCTAAATGGATGATTGCTACTAAAGAGGGTACCTGAGATGAGCACTGGGTATTATATGTAAGTGATGAATCCCTAAATAATATTCCTGAAACCATTATTACACTATATGTTAACTAACTTGAATTTAAATAACATTTAAAAATAAATAAAATTTTTAAAGGAAGGAGAAAAAGAGAGTAATATTGTGAAAGATGAATCATGCAACCAAGAAAGACAAAAATTCAAATGATTAAGATCACAGAAAGAGAAGAGAGAGACAGAATGGGATAGAAGCAATATTAGAAAAAATAGTGCCTCGTAAGCCTTTTTTTTTTTTCAAATCTGATGAAAAATATCAATGTACAGATTTAAGAAATTCATCAGTCTCTCTGCAGTGTAAATACAAAGAAAACATCACCAAGGCACAGTGGAACCAAATATTTGAAGCTAAAGATAAAAAGGAANGGCTAAAAGAGAAAAAAAAAAAAGTCAACAAGTAATTCTGTTCTTAACTCTATCTTCTTCAAAAATTTGTACAAAATAAATACAAATATTTATTTTTAAACAAACATTTTTAAACAAAAATAAATACTTTTTACAAAAACAAAAACTCTATAGCAATTTTCACTACAAGAAATGCTAAAGAAATTTCATTGGCTTGAAGGAAAATCATTCTCGATGAAAGCATATAACTGCAGAGAGAATAAACAAGCTCCAGAATGGTCAACTATAGATTAGGTGAATATATAAAAGTCACTTCTACTTTTATACACTAGTGGGGAAAAAAAAAAAGGGTAAAATGAAATTTTTAAAATACCATCTATGATAGCATACAAACATAAAATATCCAGGAGTGAATTGAATAGATTTGTGAAGCATTCTATAAGTAATGCTTTGAAATATTACTTAGAGAATTTAGTGAAGACCTAATTAAATGGAGAATATAAATGATCTATAGATTTATTACTATTCTAATCTATATCCAACCATTGTTCTTTTTTAAATTTTGATGGACATTAGGTAATTCTAATATTTACATGGAAATTCAAAGGACATAGCATAGCCAGAATACTCTTTAAGGAGAATACACGCTATCAGATTTCAGGACTCATCATAAAGTTAGAGAAGTTAATAGAGTATGGGATTAGTTCAAGGATCAAAAAATCAACCAGTGCAATAGACTGTAGAGTATAGAAATAGCTCAATGCACATACATTGGGGAAAGGGCAATCTTTTAATGAAAATGGTGATTCCTTCTTTCTACACATAAAAATTAACTTGAAATGGCTATTGAGAGAAGTATATAGTATTATTCATTTCCATTTCAGATGGCTTGCACAGTTCACCACATATATTGGATATTCAACTAATAGTTGATGAGTCTGTGACACTTAAATCTCATTATTCAGAAAATTTTATTAGAATGCATAAATAGAATCAGCAACATGACTGACCCAGAATTTAGGATCCTGGAACTTTACTCATTGAGGCTGAAGGAATATAAATGACGGCTGTTCCTATAGGTGCTTGGTATGTTACTCTACATTTAAATTTAAGAGGATTCATAACTGAGCTTCCATCCAAGGATTTAGAAGTCTACATTTATTGAGCCTATCACAAAGCTGATTTCTTTACTTGGTATAGGAGTAAAGAAGAAATGGAAGGATGATCTTTTATGTTCCTTCTGTGTTACTATACGAGAGAAACCTCATTATATAAGATTATTTCTAAAATGTCCCAGACTTAAATGATACTATCATGTAGTTCTATTTTTGATAACCCCATATAAAATAGTTGACTCAAGAAGGCTTAATCTAAATTAACATCAGAGCCAGACATAGAAGAGAATAATATGGATGAAGTAAAAGGCTGGCATCCTTCAATGAAGCATATGAAAGGACTTGAAAAAAGATACAAAGAAACTGTTAATAGTCACCAAAAAGAGGGAAAAAATAAAAATTTACTACCCATTCCTCTTTCCTATTATGATAAAGATTCAAAATTGAGATAAGAAAGCTTTTAGCATTTAGCTATATATAAAGAGACCTTTTTTAAAAAATTCTTTTAATGTTTATTTAGTTTTTGAGAGAGGGTGTGCAAGCAGGGGAAAGGCAGAGAGAAAGGGAGACAGAGTATCCAAAGCAGGCTGTGTGCTGACAGCAGCATGCCCAACATGGGCTTCGAACTCACAAAGACCATGACCGGAGCTGAAGTCAGACACTCAACTGACTGAGCCACACAGGCACCCCCATAAAGAGATCTTACAATAGTTACGAATAGTTTAAAATGGACAATAATAAGAATTTTCTGCACATTATATTTTTTATATTTATTTGCCTTTTCTAAAACATCTGTCATCAATCAGAGTCAAGGAGAATTAATTTTTCAAAAATGATTTTCAAAATAAAATGTAATGCTTCAGAAATATTTTCTGATTTATGACTTTTTTGTTGCAAGTTGGCACTTTATCTTTTTAAATTCAAACATCATGGCTTCTCTACCAATGTTTCATTCAATACTAAAAACTTAAATAATACCTGCAATTTCTTTTCTTTAATTGGCCCTATACTGAGAGTTGATAGCATTTGGATGAAGAGCTCATATTCAAAATTGTCCATACTTTCTCAGCATTTAATATTGCACCATGTGTAACAAGGTACTTTATTACCTTTAACTCCACCATAATATCATATGTCCCTAAAAACCAGGAGATTATAGATGAACACCTTTAATACTTACAGAAAGAAAATACACTTGGAGGTTTGTCTTTGGTTTTGCTTGTACCATTTTTGTAATTCCAAATACCTTTGAACTTTAAATACTGTTTAAGTACAGCCAATCCTCATTATTCATGAATTCTGTGTTTGTGAATTTACCTACTCACTAAGTTATATTTGTAAACACAAATCGAATACTTAATGACACTTTTTCAGTTATTCTTGCATGTACACAGAACAGCAAAAATTTGAGCTGCCTACTGCACACATGCCATCAGAGAATAAGGTAATGTTCTGTTTCAGCCTGTCTCATGCTAAGTGACACTGCTAAGTGTCCTTTTAGCAGTTTATGCAGTGCTGTATGTTTTGCATGTTTGTGGGTTTTGTTGATGCTTTCACTGTTGGAAACGGCCCTCGAGCATAGTGCTGTTTAGAGTTCCTAAGTGTAAGAAGGCTGTGATGTGCTTTATGGAGAAAATACATGGGTTAGATAAGCTTTGTTCCAGCATGAGTAATGGCGCTGTTGGCCCTGGGTTCAATGTTAATGAATCAACAATATGATACATCCAGAAAAAGGAAGAGGGAATTCGCTGATCTGTACATGAGGTCACTCTGCAAAGTGCTAAACTAACATCTGTAGTGAATGATGAAACCATCAGAAAGGTGGGAAAGTGGCTAAGCTCGTGGGTTCATGAGATGACCAGTAATAAAATGCATCGTGGATAGCATTGCTATGAAGCTGATAGCAAATTTACAGTCATGTTACCCGGGAGCAGGAAAATGCTAAAGCCTTCTCAGCTAGTGGTGGCTGGTTGGTACATTTCAAAGGGTGATAAGACATGAAAATGTTAGACTAGACTTGCATGTGAGGCAGGTTCTGCAGATAGGAGGCTGTAGAGGAACTTAAAAATGCCTGCTGAATGATATCCAGGAAAAGAGTTATATGGCAGCGCAGATTTTCAAGGCTGATGTGACTGGCTTATTTTTAAAGGACTTTAGCAATTGAACCTAATATTGTTGTGGGTGACAAACATGTTATGACCAGAGGCTTGCAGGAATAGAATTTGGTCTTTTCCCTGAGAACAATAGCTCACTATTTGTTAATTCAGGGTTCATAGAAACTTTATAGAACATGGCTACTGCAAATAATGAGAATCCACTAACTTGATCTATTATGGGCGTGGTTATTATGTTTTAACATAGGGCTTGTATATGAGACTGGTGTTTATATTTGTGATGGAAAGCACTGACATGTGGCTTAACAGTCCATTATTTACTATCAAAGAGACTAGGGCTAATTGCAACCTTTTCTCCTCATTACCATATATTTGTGACTTGGCTCAAAAATCACAGCCTTGCCCTGCCTGTCATAACTGGTAGCGGTTGTCCAGAACCCATAGGTATACTTGCTCGTTTAATGCTCCTTCCTTCACAGGGTTTCACCCAAGAGACGATGAAATGCTTTGCAAAACCAATAGAACATTGTTGCCTGGTCATAAGTAAGAGAGGACTGAAGCTACTCATCTGCTTATCCCTGGGGAGCCTTACAGGAGGTGGAGGTGGGGTTCAGTTTCACCATTTAGATAAAGCTGAGTGATGACGCTGCAACCTGCTGCCAAATTTTTTATTGGGAAATTGTTCACTAGTTATCAGGGAAGAAAAAATAGTTAAGAGAAGACAGAAGAAATATTTTTTAAAGGATCAAACAGGGGTGCCTGGGTGGCTCAATCGGTTAGTATCCTACTTCGGCTCAGGTCTTGATCTCACAGAACGTGGCTTCGAGCCCTGTGTCTGTGCCGACAGCTAGCTCAGAGCCTGGAGCCCATTTCAGATTCTGTGTCTCCCTCTCTCTGACCCTCCCCTGCACTCGCTCTCGCTCGCTCGCTCTCTCTCTCAGAAATAAAACATTAAACAAATTTGTGTGGTTGTTTGCATGGAAGCTGAAGTAGCTACCTTTTTCAGAGAACATAATTTTTAATGGAAAGAATGACAGACAGTGAAATTATGGGTCTTGAAAGTTGGGTATTTGGCAGGAATTTTCCTTGAAATATAAAGTGAATCTTTTACCTCAAGGAAAAACAAGTAGCAATATTTATTGCCAATGATAAAACTCAGACTTTCAAGTGAAAATTAGAATTTTAGAAAACTTGTGTTCTTCACTATCAACTGGATACTTTAAAACTTTTCTGAGAATACTTATGATGCTCTAAGCAAATACATTGTTTTTTATATATGGTCTGAAATGTGTCAGCATTTGAAAGATCCACTTAACTCCATGAACACATATTTTCAATGCATGATGTTGCATTGCATGATGTTGCAAAATTAGGCATAGATTTTTTTTCTTTAAATATCTGCAAATTCAAGGTAGACCAACAAATTTAACCTACTCGAGTATGAAATACTCATTGTTGTGGCTTCAAGTTCCATAATGCAAATAACCTTTAAGAAATTATTGCTTGTTGAGTTTTGATGTAGTATCAAAAGAGAGTATTCACAGTACTAGGGAAAATGCCATAAAGATACTATTCCATCTTCTAACTGAATAAATGGATGAAGCAAAACAATGTTTCCAAAATAATCTATTGTAAGGTATTGAACTCAAAAGTAGATACAAATATACATACACCTAGCTTTTTATTGAGATGACTATTACAGAATTTTTCTAACATACAAAAACATTACTATTTTCACTAGATTTTGGAAAACATAATTATTTGCATCAAAATGTCATATATTAACATAGGTTAGGTTTATTACTAATTTTACATCCAAAAACAAAAAAAAAACTTAACAAATATATACTATTAATTTGTAGTACAGTAATTGTTGGTAGATATAGACAAAACAAACAAAAATGCTCTTTGGGGCCTTAATCATTTTTAAGAGAGTAGAGTCTTAACACCATAGGTTTGAGAGCTACTGCCACACTTATTGTGAATATCTCAATAGAATAAAGTTTCATTATTGTCTTTTAAAAGTTACTCTTTAAAGTAAAATGGCAGTGCTCCATGGTGACTCAGTCGGTGAAACAAAGACTCTTGATTTCAGCTTAGGTCATGATCTCACGTTGTGAGTTTAAGTCCCCATGTCAGCACATAGCCTGCTTAGGATTCTCTCTCCCTTTCTCTCTGCCCCTCTCCTCTCACTATTTCTCTCTGTCTCTCTCTTAAAAATAATAAACATTTTTTTAAAGTAAAAATGGCAGTTATACAGGGCAATTAAAAGGAGGGTCTTAAGACTTAGTGATTTTTATTGCCAATTGAGGTAGTGCTATTTGGCACAGTCTCTGGGGTAAATACATGGGAAAGAGAAGACAATAAGATTCCCATCCATTTGCTACGTGGTGAAAAGATGGAGATAAACCACAAAAACAGAAAAAAATGTTTTGCCTGCCTGAGTTTTAGAGCATCAGTCAACCAGTACAGTGTAATACCTCTTCTGTTTCATGAGTGGGTGTTAAGATGGTAACATCTATTGAGAATCATCAGGGGGCATCTGAGTGGCATAGTCGGTTAGGTGTCCAACTTCGGCTCAGGTCATGATCTCATGGTTCATGGGTTTGAGCCCCATGTCGGGCTCTGTGCTGACACCGAGCTCAGAGCCTGGAGCCTGCTTCAGATTCTGTGTCTCCTTCTGTCTCTGACCCTCCCCACTCATGCTCTGTCTCACTCTATCTCTAAAAAATAAATTTAAAAAATTTTTAAAAAAGGAATAACCAGGTTTTCACTTACATGATTTTGTTTCCTTTTCATACAACCCAACGAGATGGGTACTAATATCACCATTTTGTAGATTGTGGAAAATGTGGTTCATTAATTAAACTGAAATCACATAGAGGTTGGAGACTGCACTCAGCCTAGATATTCTCAGCACCACAGTCCTTTCTATTTCTGTTGTACCACATTGCTATGAAAAAGATTTCTTTTTTTGACTACTTTTTTTTCACTGCCACATCCATACAATAAATGAAACCTAGTATATTTGAATTTTAATTATTTATTAAATCCATGTGTATAGATACATGGGTATATACACATAACATATAAAAATATAATTAACATTTTTAGGTATTATTAATATTCCTTTACAACAGTTTTATTTTCCTAAGTGGAACTTAACTATATGCTATACCATAGTTTATTTAATGAATTCCTAATATTGGGAATTATATGCATTTCCAACATTTTGCTATTGTAAATAATGTAGCAATAGATGCTCTTTGATTATAATTTACTGTTTATTTTATTGTTGAGACAGACAGAGCATGAGTGGGGGAGGGGCAGAGGGAGAGGGAAACATAGAATCTGAAGCAGTTTCCAGAATCTGACCTGTCAACACAGAGCCCGATGTGGGGCTCCAGCCTATGAACTGTGAGATTATGACCTGAGCCAAGTCAGATGCTCAACTGACTGAACCACCCAGTCACATCATAATTTAGAATATATCCATAATTCCTTTCCCAGAAAAATATTAAAATTATAATTAATGATATGCACCTCTGAATTATACTACAGAAATGTAACTGTTAATATAAATATCTTCTAATATTTACTGTTTAAATATTTCCAATTTAATACTGGAATATTTAATGTTAATATCTTATATTTTGTGTGTGTGTTTGTGTGTTTACACTTAAAAACAGTTCCTGGCTCACAGTATGTATAATATATTTTTTCCTGAAAACATATATTTCTGAAAACAACCCTTTGAGATAAGATATCAGTTAGGTTAGGCCAAGATATGCCACTGCAACAAACAACCCCCCAACCTCACAAGCATACAACAAGTGCAAAGTTTTGTCTCCTGCTCACAATGCATATCTATTGTTGACCAGCAGCAGCTCTGCTTTACCTTTTCTTCATTTTAAGACCCTGTCTGAAGAATTAGTCCATATTAGGCTTTGCTTTATTAGTCCATATTAGTCATGCTTTCTGTGGGGAAGGCAAAGTATTACTTTCTTATTAGAAGCATTGGCAAATATTTAGGAGCAAAAAATAAAATCATCACATTAGATACAGGCATGTTCCACATTTTACAGATGAGAAGACTGAGATACAGAGCTTGAGTAACTTATCCATGTTCAGAGATTTAATAAATGGTGGAATAGGGTGTAAGCCCAAGAACTGTGCTTTCAGGGACTGTGCTATGGCCCAATGATGGGAAACAAATCATGTCCATAAAAAATCACCTTGATTTTTATAATAATTTATAAATATAATAGTCCTATAATTTTTTACGTTTATTTGTTTATTTTGAGAGAAGGACACACACACACACACACACACAGAGAGAGAGAGAGAGAGAGAGAGAACACAACTGAAGGAGGAGCAGAGAGAAAAGGAGAGAGAGAATCCTAAGCAGGTTCTGCACTGCCAGCAAAGAGACTGAGGCAAGACTCAAACTCACAAACCATGAGATCATGATGTGAGCTGAAATCAAGAGTTGGGTGCTTAACTGACTGAGCTACCCAGGTGCCCCTAACAGGCCTATAATTTATAGTCTAAACACAGACACTTTTTCTAAGTGCTAAATCTAATGGAATGCGTGGACTAGTTTTAACCGGGGACTATGCCGAAGAAATCAAGATGAGTGGTTAACCTAAAGGAAAATTTTATAAAGTGCTGTATTGGGCAGTAATTAAAGGATTTGGGAAGTTTGGGTAAAGAATACAGATTATGTAAATACTAACAGATTTCACTGCAAAATACATGAAGTAATAATACCCTCCAATGCATAGTAAACTTCTAAGCTGGTTTTGCTTCATTGCTGCATACTATAAATGAAACTTATCAATATTTGTAGTGATTCCCAAGATGGTCTCTAAAATCTGTTCTATTTTTGTTCATTTTAGCTACCATTTAAAGTGATAAATATTCTTAAGGAAAGCCAAATAATAGTTCTAAAGTTTTAATAGCTAGAGTAGAATGAGTAATAAAATATACACTAAGAGTCAATTATTGTGACAGTGAAAAGGATCAAGACTTTCTGACCTGAGATTCTGTGCTTATTGTTTTGTGTGCTCCATGGGGGAATTTATAAATGCAACTGAATATACAAACTACAAAATCTCATTAATTTCAACATCGCTTATTCATGTACTAAAAGTCTTTAGGGGATTTTTCGTTTATAAGCTCTTATAAGTTTACCAGACTCAGAAGTTGTCCTGGTACAACTTATATTTGCAAGGTTCCCATTGCTTTTCATTTAACATTTGAAACTGGAAAACTTAAAAGTGAAACAAATTCCACATAGAGAACTGATCACACGATCTGAAGTAAGCAGGGGACGCTCAAAAGAAATATAATAATAAATAAAAATATATTTCATATTACTTGTTACATTGTGAATAAACACCCCTTTAAATTAAAATAAGAAACCATTTGCATATACCAAATACGCAAAGATTAAAAAATACCAATCATTGTTGATGGGGGTGTGGTCAAATGTGAATTGTCATAGCTCAGAGTTACATTGACACATTTAGGGAAAGTCATCTAAAATAATAGAGCAAGATTTTATAAATAACTTTAATATTGATATCAAGGAATTTATCCTTTGGAAATACTCATAATTTTTCATTATTTATCTACCACCATTATTTCTAATATTGAAAAACTGGAAATAATAATGAAGGTTAAGCATATTATGGTATATGTGAAAAAATCTTAAATAGTAATTTTTTTTAAAAAAATGCCTTCAAATGCATCAGAGGAAATATTAATGGTTCAGTGTTGAATGAAAATAGCAATATATAAAATTGTGGTTTTTTTTAGTTTTTAAAAACTATTTATTTATTTATTTATTTATTTATTTATTTTGAGAGAGAGAATGAGCATGAGAAAGTAGGTGAGGAGCAGAGAGAGAGAGAGAGAGGAGAAAGAGAGAGAGAGAGCGAGAGAATCCCAAACAGATTCTGCTCAGGTATCACAGAGCCCAATGCAGGGCTTGATCCCATGAACCATGAGATCATGACGTGACCTGACATCAAGAGTTAGTTGCTCAACTGATTGAGCCACCCAGGCACCTCTGTAAAATTGCTAAGCAGAGTATGATCACAATTTTAACAAGTATGAAAAAATATAAGTTTTTCCCATATATTTTTTAAAAATAAAAAAAATTCAAGTGTTTAACAGCAGTTCAATTGTAAGCTGTGTTGTGGGAAAATGGGTGACTTGTTTCCAAAACTGTGGGTATTTTCCAAATACTCTCCAAAAAGCTTTTATTACAATCAGTTTTATAATCAGAAAATAGCTACTAAATGAAATTAAACCATTAAAATTTAAATTTACTAGTAGAATGTTTTTTTAAAGGAGTATATTTTAACTTGTTGACTATCATCTGATTCGCTAAATGTCTCCAAATCTATAAAATATTATTTGTGTAGTTCATTTACTCCAGGTGCAATCCTGTCATTTGTGTTACGGTTGAATCTCTGTTTAATGAATTGAACTTGTGCTGTAAACAAAGAAAATTAAAATGATATTCTCATTTCAGGTTCAAACATTCCTTCCTGAGATGAAAGTATGTTTCTCACAGTGTAACTGTTGGTGGGTGGATGGGTGGATGGAAAAGGTAAGATAAGATAGATGATAGAGAGACAGACAGACTGTCGGACAAATTAAGGAAGAAAGCAAGCAAGCTATAAGATATCCAAGTAGAGTTAGGGGTGCCGGGTTGGCTCAGTTGGTTAAGCATCCGACTTCGGCTCAGGTTATGATCTCACGGTTTGTGTGTTTGAGCCCCGCCTCGGGCTCTGCGCTGACATCCAACTCAGAGCCTGGAGCCTGCTTCAGATTCTGTGTCTCCCTCTCTCTCTGACCCTCCCCTGCTCATGCTTCTCTCTCTCTCAGAAATAAATAAAAACATTAAAAAAAAAAAAAGATATCCAAGTAGAGTTAAAGTTGGTTGGCAGAAGTTTCCTCTTTTATCTTTCCTTATCCCTGAATAATGTCAGAATTGATGGAAGTTATCTCTCTGATTACTATTGTTGACATCTTCATTCAGGAAATAGTAATTTTGCCTCATGGTCATTTAAATGTACTTATGTTTTTCCTGTTTGTTTTATGGAATTATATGATGAACTTTTCATGGGTAAGGGTCCTAACTTCCTTCCATTTCTGTCTGTCCAAACTACCAAATACATGGCATATGTGAGATAAATGATAACCAGTATATTATTAAACACATGTTTGCATTCACACAGAAGAGCAGTGAATGCAGTGGTTGAGAGAGCAGACTCTAGAGCCAAATTGCTAGTGTTTAAATGTTAGGATTGCTGTGTGACCTAAGGAAAATTACTTCTCTGTACCTCGGTTTTCTCAAGTATAATAATAGGAAAACAGTACTACATATCTTTGGAGTTTTGAGGATTAAATGAGTTAATGTTTATAAGATGCTTAGAAGAGTGCCCAGCACATGACATGTGTAGTTATTATTATTTCAAGTTAAGTTCTTTGCTAAGTGACTGTAATGATTACAACCCACAGCTATAGCTTTGAGAAATACATAAACATATTCAAACCTAGGAATAATTTTTTGGGAGCTCTCTTGTCACATAGAGGGATGTAGAAGATAATCAACATATGCAGATTTAATCATCAAGAGATTTCTGGATATAGAGAAATGCATAATAACCAGAATTTTTATTGATGAATTAATAATTAGAGAGAGAAAAATTATGAATGTTATGGAATATCATTAAAGAACATTTAGGAAGCAAAGCTTTTATGGGATTCCCAAAACAGTATGGTGATAAATAGTGTGGATCAAAATAAAAGCAGATCTTTCAATCCTGACAGAAGGCATTTTGTAAGTAGTTCTTATTAATTGAAATTTTATTTTTTAAAATTTAGATACTTGATAAAAATAATACTTTTAAATACATAAGATAACTTGTTAGCAATTTACAAATGATTACTAGTGCTTTCCTTTTTAATAATAATCATCTTCAAACATAAAAGGATAAAACAAGGTAAAATTAAATTAGATTGAAGGATACCTGAGTGGCTGTTGGTTGCACATTTGACTTGATTTAGGTTCAGGTCATGATCTCATATTTTGTGGGTTTGAGCCCCACAATGGGCTCTGCAATGACAGTGTGGAATTATATGTGGTTCCTTAGTTTTTTGTGAAAGAAATAAAGGGAAGAAAGTTAAGTAGCAATAAGTAAAATTTAAAATGCATTTAGGGGTACCTGAGTGTCTCACTCAGTTAAGCGTGTGACTCTGGATTTCGGCTCAAATTATGATCTCAAGCCCCGTGTAGGGTTCTGTGCTGACAGCACAGAGCCTGCTTGGAATTCTCTCTTTCCCCCTCTCTCTGCCTTTCTTTCTTTCTTTCTTTCTCTCTCTCTCAAAATAAATAAGTTCACTTAAAAACACAAAATGTACTTGGGCTAGGATATCAATCTGTAAATATGATTCAATGCTAGACCTAGAAATCAATGGAAAGAAGCTTTCGAATATTTTGTGTGTGTGTGTGTGTGTGTGTGTGTGAGAGAGAGAGAGAGAGATCATTTAAAAATATGGAGGTGGCAAGGGGAGGAGTGTATCCTTGGTTTATAACTTGGCAGTTTTTAAAGATTCTCTTGACATATTAATATTGGCCAAATTCCAGGATATCCAGAATCCAAAGCACCCTTCTATACTCTAGACACACCTGTATTTCTTTCTCTCCTTGGCTGTTCAAATGATTTTATCACAACAAGATGATTTCAGCTCTTTTTCCTCATATATTGGGACCTTATGTAGTTGTAGTAAATCACATCTTATCTGTGTTTAGAAATTTTGCGGTTCCTTGGGAAAACTCAGAGGTCAGGAGGCTTCACATTTAGTCTCTGGAAGAGGGGGCAGGAAATATTAGATTTCAAAGAAATTTTAGTAACTCATGTTTTCCACAGCTTCTAGTATAAGTCACCATGCTGTGTGGTCACATTAAAGCATCCAGCATTATATTTTATATTATTGTGCATCCAAGATTCACCTAAACTTCTCACACAGAGACCAAGTTTTCTGTCCTCACTGTCTGGATGCACCTGAGGAAGCTCTGTAATCTAACAGATTTTAGTAAAAACTTCACATAGAAGTTATAAAGCCCATAGACGCATCTTCCATCTAAGTCTCTCCTTACTTTCTGGGCGCTGATCTCCACCCTAGCAGCTTTCTCTGAATGTTTTCTCTTTCATTGTCCTTAGACATTGTTTCTGTATTTGAAACCACCACAGCTTTGGCATACAATTCTGTCTTCCCAAGACACAAGCAGACATTCTTTTACCCTACTACCTCCTTCTCTGTGTTCCACAGCTACCTCTCTTCAGGACTTCTCTTCTCTTGACCTGTATCACTTTTGGTTAAGGAGTGTCCTTGTATCCTCTTACCAGAAAATGCACATGGCTGCCTGTCACTCTGCTCTGTGTGGCAGCACTAGCAGTTCTATTTTAGTCCTTGACACAAGTGAGTGCTGCTAGTAAAATGGACTATGGTAGATGAAGCATTATCATTCCAATGGTGCTCATACCTAACACTCAGGCCATAGATCCTGAACACACTGTGGTTCAGGAGTCTTCTTACTGGTAATCCACACTCAAATTATACCACTGTACCTCACACTGCAGTGACTTTTCACATGGTATTGAGTAACTTCTCGTAGATGTGAATGTTATCAGAGATCCAAATGTAAGTTGCTTTGAAAGTAGGCCGTTGTCAGTGACCATTGATTTATCTTATCCGTGCTTTGACAATGTGTCTGGTGTTTAACAATATAAAGTAGCCTCAATCTTTAATGGACATTTGTGGTTGAGCCACAATAAAGAAGTATGCTTGAGCCTTGGGTTTTCTTAGTCTCTAGGCCCTAATTCAAGAACTTCCTGTTCATACACCAAAAATTTCTTTAAACACGTTCTGACTGTGGCAGATTTCTTCTAAGATATCCTAAGTTATTCCTAGATAGCTTCTAGGTTAAAATTTAGAAACCTGTTTACTTTTCCCTATCCAGGTAGATTCCCTAGGTACTGACTTGTTTTCAACTTTTGGGAGTTCCTTATATTCATGGGACAGAGAGTTAAAAAGAAGGAGAAGGAGAAGGAGGGGCGCCTGGGTGGCTCAGTTGGTTAAGCGTCCAACTTCGGCTCAGGTCATGATCTCATGATTCGTGGGTTCGAGCCCTGCTTCGGGCTCTGTGCTGACAGCTAGCTCAGAGCCTGGAGCCTGTTTCAGATTCTGTGTCTCCCTCTCTCTCTGACCCTCCCCTGTTCACACTGTCTCTCTCTCTCAGAAATAAATAAAAAACATTTAAAAATTTAATAAAAAAAGAAAGAGAAGGAGAAGAAGAAGAAAGAAGAAGAAGAACTTGATTCTGCTTTCATGATTTATGTTTATTTAATGAATTGCCTCCTTTGTTTTATAAACAACATAACATATGTAAATTTTATTTTCATCTTGTATAAAATGAAGCTGAAATAAAACAACTTACCTAAGGTCATAAAGACAACTGAGCTGAATTTGTCATGATGCTTCAAAGCAAGAATTTTTTCTGTTTTATGCATCAGAGCAGTTAAAATTTATGTTTGCTATTAAAAATTTCTTCATTTTTATTTCACAAACCTTGAAAATTGATCTAATTGGTGATTTTATTAATTTCTTTGTTACTGTGTTTCCCTCACTTTTAATTAAGGGTGTTAAATATAATGGTGTCTACAGTTCTTTAATGATCTCACTTTCTGAATTAGCAGGGACACTTGTGTTTTGAGCATACCTTACATCCAGGCCTATAATGATGAATACAATGAAGTGTAATAAATAGCTCCTTCCCTCAAAGGAACAAATGATAAATATCTAAAGATCGGTTCGAGAAATAAGTGCCATCATTGTTCATCTCTCTGAACTAGAGAAGGAACAGTCTTCCTTGAGTAGCTTTGACGGAGGACTTAAAAGATGAGAAAGACATTTGGGGCGCCTGGGTGGCTTAGTCGGTTAAGCGTCCGACTTTCGCTTAGGACATGATCTCGCGGTTCGTGGGTTCGAGCCCCGCGTCGGGCTCTGTGCTGACTGCCAGCTCAGAGCCTGGAGCCTGTTTCAGAGTCTGTGTCTCCCTCTCTCTCTGACCCTCCCCTGCTCACGCTGTCTCTCTCTCTCCTAGAAATAAATAAAAAAATATTAAAAAAAAAAAAAAAAGATGAGAAAGACATCTTGCTTCCATCCTCAGCTCTCGGATCTGTGGATACCTGTTTTCAGGACCCACCTTTATATAAGGTCTTGCACCATTGATAGTGAAGCTGCAGCTGTTCCCTCGTCTGGTAACGACATCTCTGCCTGTAATTTTCCTTTTTGTGACAGGGATAGCACTTCCGGTTTTGGTCCCTGCTAAAGTGAAGAAGACAACAGAAGTAATGGTGCTGGAGAAAGGGTGACGATGACATGCGTTAGTGACAAAAGATTGCCAGTGCTGAGTGTTAGGTGTCAGGATGAATAACTCACCCTTGATGTTTCCATGGACAGCAGGAAGGGAGAAGGGCAGTATTCTGAATCTAAGGACGAAAGGGGCAGGTCTTTTGAAACTGTCCATCAATGGGAGTGGAGGGCAGGTCGAAAGATTTGAGTGAGTTACTTTTATGCAAATAGACTGCCTCTGGAACACTAAAGAAAGAAAATGTACTTTTCAATTTTTACTGTTGGAGAGATTTAGCCTAAATGCTATCTATGGTTGCCGTTTTTAGAACCCCAAGCAGTAGTAGGCCAAAATTAGTATTTTAACTGTAAATGTCACTTTTTATTATAATAAAGAATGTCACAAAATTGATTTTTATTAACTTCCTTACATTTGTTTTCCTGGACATTCTCTCTACAATAAGCTAATTTTTAACATGGGGAATTTGTTGCTGATCTGGTTAATGAGGTTCTTGGCTTATATAGTTTATACTATACAAATCCTATCTGAGTTTTGTAAAAATTAAATTGATATATCTTAAATGGGAAACGGACTGTTTAAAACTAAGTTGTAATCTATAAAACAATAATAACGACTCTAAGGTAAGCCCACTAAATTTCAGGGAATTGGATTTTAAGTTAAGTATAATATAATCCCTACATTAATTAAATATACTTAGAGAGATCATATTATATTCTAATACTGCTTACAATAACACTAATGCTTTCACTTGCCTCTATCACAAATGCTGAAAAGCCCATGTACTTAAATCTATCTTTCATGCCTCCTCTGGTATTTATTTTAACTAAAATAATGGGGAAGCTCATTACTAATGTTCAGGTTAAGGTTTCATACTATCATGTATAGTAAAGATTTCCTTCTTCATGCTAAATGTCAGTCTTTTGTTTTTATCCCTTAACATAAACCAATTAGTTACATTGTATTTGAAATTTTTTAGAAATGTTTTGTATTTTGAGTATTTTACCTCAAGCATCGATTTTAGACATTCATATCAAATTTCTTACTTAAGAAATTCCTGTATTCTGTCACTGTTTACTTTTTTTTTTCTCACTAAGGCAATCTAATTGCTTTCCGTAATTTCAAGGTCATGCTTAGTTGTTGCTCCTCTGCCTGTTCTTACAGAATGTTTTCTGTAATGAAAATGCCAGAGACCCCAGTTGCACACAATCAATCTATATTGATATTCTTGCTGAGCTGTCTGAGTCCCCTTTCACCCTTTTACTCACCTCCACCCCCTGCCCACTCAGGAAATAGAAATATTTGGCAGGGCTAATTCTCAAAAGATAAAAACACTCTAAATGAAAGGAAAATACCAATTGAGATAATTTCTTTGAATGAAGAAAAATGTTTATTATTATTATTATTATTATTATTGTCTAGATTTGAAATAGTGGCCATTGAAAACTGTGAATTGGATCTACTAGCTGACTAAAACAGTTCAATTATAAGTTTAATGTAAGCTGTAGGAGAGCTGGGTGAGAATGACTCTTCTTTGTGAACTTTCAGTTTTCAGGTACAGCCTAGCCTCACAAAGCTAGTTGTGGAGATAATATCCAGATTCACAAACTGGGAGCGATATAGAGGCTTTACTCAAAATTCAGTGACTTTATGAGAGATAGGAGCATGTGAGTGAGTCTACATGATCTGATGAAGGTGTGTTGTAAAGAAGGTTTAAAGGTTTGAGAGTCCAAGAGTCTTGGATTTGATTAAGCTCCATTATTTAATTTAAGTAGATTTCGGATGAGTTACTAAACTTAGCCTCAGTTTTGTTTTGTTCACACAAGAGAACTTCTTTGAGGATTGTGTGTGATAATGCATTTTAAGCTTTATGCATAAATGGAGTTCATCTCTCACCTTCTGAAGTTCTTTTAATGAAGAATTTATTCATGCAAATTATATTTTCTTAAGTACTTTGTAATTTGGCTTGTTTAATTTTATAGTGCCACTAGTAGTATACACTGGGAAGTTATTATACTGTGGTTGTTGCTCATTGCTAATAGATGGCATTACACCAACCTATAATATGAAACTGATCATACCCTTTTCCCCTTTTTATGTAGCGATAATTGTTTCCTCTGTATAGAGAAGTCTCTTTATGGATATATGACTATTATGAGTTTGTCTTAGCTATAGATATGAGAACTTATGGATTTAAAAATGTAATCAGTGTTCTACATATTCATCTACATAAACTTTTGATTGTATGCAGATGTATTCAGAACACTGATCTTTTTCGACCAATAAATGTAATTTTCTGTCTACAGAGGATTTATTTTGAATTTATTTTAGTTATATTTAAAGCATGGCTTAACTTTCAGAAAAACCAATAATTAAAGTAAAACTTGGCAATGGAAAATTTACCAAAGCAGAGAGTATACTTATCTATACTTAAATTGGATAAATATAATATAGAGGGATCCTACAGATTGATGCTCTCAATAAAGTAACTTACATTGGCTAAAGAAGATCAAACGAATTTATAGGTATAAGAAACCAAAATATCTTTCTGGATGAAAACAAAACAAAACAAAACAATTCTAGGTTTTGATGAAATAGATGCAATGAGCTTTCCACATATACTGTGTCATCATTATTAGTTTTTCATGAGAGAATTTAGTTATTTATATTGAATGTTTGCAGGTGTGAATTCAGGTCCCTCATAGGGAAAATAAAAAGATAAATTGTTATCATCTGAAAGGAAATGAGGATTGTTGACACTGTGCAGATTTTATATTACTGAGAAACTTGACTATCGAAAAAAATGTTTTTCTAACAATGCCACATAGCCATTGGTTCATAGGCTAATTTTTCAGACCGTTGTATAGATTAATGGAAACTTAGGTAAATGCTGTGGTACATTATAAAAAAAAATTCTCTGAATCATTGAGCCTTAAAATATATTGTATATTAACTGAAGGCTCATATTTGGAGAATTCATAGCATGTATTGTATTCTGATTATGTAGAGGAACATAATCTTTTTTTTACAGGAAGCTTTTTGACTTTTGCATTCACAAGTATCTTGGATTTCCTTCAAAGTAATTTTATTTTAGTGATACTATGATTTGATATCATAATCCATTAAGTTTAGTTGTCCAGGCCTAGCTGTTAATTTGTCTACCTTCATCACTTCCTGGCTCTAAACAGTTGAAAGACTTTATTGCTCTAAAGTGTGGTTATGTTAGCTTGATCAGTAGTCTTCAAATATATTTATTATGTACCCCCTAAAACAATTGAAAAAATGGTGTGAATTCAGTAATGTTCGGATTTGATAAATTCAATTTAGGATGCCACTATACATGTGGTTCATTTTCCTGTCATTACTCAATATTCTCAGAATGAGCACATGTGGGAGATGTTTCTATCAGACATCAGTGCTAGAATAATAGGCTGACCTTCAGAGCAACAGTATACTTTTCTTTGAATAAAAATGTGAAACTCTAACTATTCATACTTTTTTATTTCTTTGTCAAAAAAAAAAGAGATAACTAAACCTGTATCCCAATTGTGTTAAATCTTATAACATTTTTGTAGGATTTATCCATGACTTTATGCTACTGATTGTATTTCACTTTCTGGCAATGCTTTTGTATCAGAAAATTGTAAATGTTTTTGTAACTTTCCTTATATACTTTATCTATTATGAGATAGATCATAAATAAATAAATGTAAACAGATAACTACAAAACTGTGAAAAATTTAAACACAAGTGGCCATATGCTGTGTCCCATACACTATAATTCCTTATAATAGACTTGATTCTCTAAATGATTTTACAAAGTAACCATGGCATTCCTCTCTTGTGTTTACATTCTCATATTCCTTTCTCTTGTTTTCTCTTTAGTAGACATGAAGAAGACATTATTGTGTACTTCAATTATAACTAGATTCAGACACTATTTCCTTCTGCTCATTAATCCTACTTTAACCCTTCATAACCCACATATTTTGAAAACATTTGTACATGTTTTCTAGAAAAGTGCTCTATACACACAGTTAATCATTTCTACATATGGTTAAAAAGTAGTGGTAGCAGTACTTGCTTTAAAATAAAATATCAGGGACACCTGGGTGGCTCAGTTGGTTAAGTGTCCGACTTCAGCTCAGGTCATGACCTCACGGTTTGTGGGTTCAAGTCCCATGTCGGGCTTTGTGCTGATGGCTAACTAGGAGCCTGGAGCCTGCTTCTGATTCTGTGTCTCCTCTCTCTGACCCTCCCTGCTCACACTGTCTCTGTCACTCTCTTTCTCTCAGAAATAAGTAAAACATTTAAAAAATTAAATATATCAGAACAATTTGGGGAAGCGTTTTGTACAAAAGAATCAGACCTGTTTTTGTTCCTCAACAACAGTTAACTACCTGATTGCTCTATTGTTTTAAACATATCTGGGGATATAAATTTCTCCAGAATCTGATCCAATTAAATTCAGACTTCTTTGCAGGAACAGCATTAGACTAGTCATTGAAGTTTTTTCTGAACCCAGGAGAACTCATTGAATGTCTCTTTACATGGCTTTTTATGGTAAACTGTAAACTGTCTACAGTTTAGCTTGCTATATTCTCTTTGAGGTACCAGCCTCTTCTTAATGCTCACTTCCAAAATCCCCATTAAAAAAAATTTTTTTTTACTGTTTATTTTTTGAGAGAGTGAGAGACAGAATGGGAGTGGGGGAGGAGCAGAGAGAGAGGGAGACACAGGATCCAAAGCAGCCTCCGGACTCTGAGCTGTCAGCACAGAGCCTGTTGCAGGCTTTAAACCCACAAGCCATGAGATCATGACTTGAGCCAAAGTCAGACGCTCAACCAACCAAGCCAACCAGGCACCCCCAAATCCCCATTGTTATAGAGAAAATCTTTAGGCTTGATCTTCCCTATATTTTGTTCCAAACAAAGTCATCCCTCTGGAGAGAACTTTTCTCTGTTCCCACGACCTGTCTTACTCTTATGCAAAGTCTCTATGCCTCACTATACTGTATAGCTGAGGGTGGAACAGGGATCTACTTTTGGCAAGAGTGACATTCTTGCTTCTCAAGCAAGACATTTGGAGGGTGTGGTGGTTTCTGATCTTCTTGGTTTGCCACCCCTCGCATACAACTTTGGCTCTATGAGTGTGATTTGGGACAAATGTAATCAGGGCCCCACTTTTCTTGGCCCACCAGGTGTTTTCTCAGCCTGGCATCCCTGGGGTATCCTATACCTGTGGGCAAAGGCCAGACAAAAGAGTAGAGCCGACGTCCCTCAGCATTGTTGTCCGGAATAGAGCTTCTGCAACACAGAACTGAGGTGGGGAATGAGAAATGCTGTCTGCCTGCAATTTAAAATGTATTTTATCAATGCAAACCCAAAATATAAGCCCATAAAAAATCGCTAACTTAATTTACTCATTCTATCCTTTTGAAAACCTAGGTTTCCTATCCTACAAAATGTGTCTTCAGCACTTTTTCTCAGTTTACTTTAAAATAAGCTCTGTGATTGAGGCTCTTCCAGAGTCTCAGGAAGCTGTTCCACACTTCATTTATTGTTCATAGTTAGGAGGTCAGTCCAGATATTCAACTCAAATTTCTTTTACCTTTATAAAAATAACTTCTCCCAATAAGGATATTGTATATTTTTTTCTGCTCACTTACATGACCCTGATGTTCGTTCCATTTTACATAAATATATATGTCACCGTTACTCAAAAGAAATAACTATACATCAGCTTTAAATCTGAAAATTCTAAAATGCAACATTAACAAATTGAATCCACTGTATTGGATGATATTTCTTTGATATGGGAAGAAACAGCAAAAGTTTTTATTAGAGGTGTTCGTGTAATGGCTTAGGGTTTTTAATTTGATGAGCTAGACTAATTATTAAATATAGCATTATCAATAGTGTTAGCAGGAATGAAAAGGAATAATTCAGTAAGAGCCTACTCTTGTCACCTTAAAAATTGCTTTAAATGTCTTAGACTGCATAAATTAAAATATTATAATGATATGCGATAACATTCTTTTTTACTGCTAACGCTGTATTTGAAGTCTACTGCTCAAGATATTTGCTGAAATCTCATAATATTTTTGTTAGGAGGATCTCCATTTTGGGAAGGTGATAATACCATATATGCTGAATGATACATTAAACAAGTTAATTTGTTTTGTTTTGTTTTTACTTTTATTCAGTTGTGATAGGTTTGTTTTTAGTACTTATATAATTCTACATACTTACGTGCATAAAAATATTTGATTTATATTCATTTTTTCCTGTATCTATTGATCCTCTTTATCTATTTCAGTATATATTATCAGTACAGATAATTTTCAGTTATCTACATTCAATTTTAATCTTCTACTCTTATCATTGATTAGAATGAAGACAAAAAGGCATGCCAATTGCATGTGTAAAAGATGGCTCCTTGGAGTAGATATTGACAGTTATGGTTCAGAAACTCAAGATACTTAAAATGATCTTCACAAGCTGAGGCAAATGATCATATAAATATATATAGTTTCTATTAGGCATGTTAACATGGTAAAGAAAAGAGATGAGTTAACTTTTATCATTTTTATAGCTTACATCATACTTTCTGATCATCTTTTATTATTAAACTTATGTTTTCAGCAGTTTTAAATAGAATAATTTAAGGTCATTAATCCAAATGTGTATGTCATTTTCCACACCTTTTGTAAGAGGAGATCATTGTATTAAATCATTTTAAATGATTTCATTCATCTCTAAAAATGTTAATAAATTCTTTTCCTCAGAATGATAATCATTTCTGTCTGAAAACGACATTTAGCAAACTGAAAGTTTTTATTTTTCACTCCATTGAGGTCATTTTAAATTTTTCATAGAGATTCTCATTAATGTCCTGATGAGACTTACCCAGGGACCACGAAAGGCTCTATGGTCAGTAACTAAATGGTTCCTTTATATTATAGGACTGCTTTGAAATAAGCAGATATTTAATGATGCTCTGAGAATTGATTATCAACACTGAGATGGGCAGAAGCCCTGTCTGGCAACCATATTATCACAAGCTAAGTATCGAGAAACTTGCTGCCAGTGGAAGCATTTTATGCTTCATGTCTGCAAAAAATGCTGTCATTTTGTTGTGTACGGTTGTTCAGTCAGTGCTTTGACAGTCTCCATTCCAGCTGCTCAGGCCTATGAGTCCGTCCTCCTGTGAAAAACTAAACTTGCAGCCAAGTTAACAGCAGTTGTTTTTGATAGATCTCATCTACATGGATAAGAATTACTCTATACTGCTCTCTTTAAAACTAATTTGGTTCTAAAATAAGAACTAATTAAAATTATTAAGGGGAAAATTGAGGCAAATGTTTGACATTCTGTATTCATGAGAAAGCCCTATGGTTTTTGTGAAGGTGTTTTGCTAGATGAAATGAGATATGCAAAATGTCTGTTATGATATGGATCTTTTGGAGTTTAAAAGCAACTTCTCGATTTGAAATGCATGCTCCTTGTAGGCTATATCTCCTGGAATGCTGAAAATATCTTCTCCAATTAACTTAATTAACTGAAAACTGTCACTATTGGAATTGCACTGGCATAGCCATGTACTTAAAATGCACAATTATTCTTGCTAGAATCAGAAGCTGCTTTAAACCTACCTAGGAATGTACTAAGGGACTAGTTAGCAGTATCAAGACTCAGAGAAATTTAGAGTTGCACTGGAGCGTCATTTATTCAATAATCAACACTAACAATGGTAATGACGTAAGGGCAGGTGAATGAGTACCGAACTGTCTATGAGAAAAAATGTACCATGTGTACTTGGTTAATAAGAATCATGGAATATGATGAGAACAGGGAACATTATGGGGTGTTGGCAGCTGATGGTACTTCTTTGGTGTGAAGGACTCCGTGTAGAGAAAAATGACTCTAAGTGTCTGTGCCATGCCCAAGGAAATATTTGCATTGTGTCCTATGCCTGTTCAAAAAATAAATATAGAGTGTGCAACATGTCTACTTTTAAAGCAGTAAGTATAAAATTTTAACTATAAATTCAAGTACTTAAAAAGCTCAGAAGATTTCATGTCCCATTAAATGAACGTAATATAGTCCTACTTATGTCTCAATAGAATCTCAGTTGTGGAAGAAATAAAATAATATGAACAAAGAAAATGAGGTGTGAAATAGATAGTAAATGGTGAATATATGTTTCACACTGTATATTTTATAAATGATTTAAGGACAGAGGATTCTCCTCTCTCTTTTTTTTTTGTGTTTTTTTTTTTTTTTTTAGTGATATCTATAACCAAAGTATCAATGATTGCAGAGGTTAGGAGAACCCCCAAAATATGTTTGTCTGTAGTAAAAACTAATGCCCTTAATCATTTTTATTTTTTTTAATTTAAATTCCAGTATTGTTAACATACAGTGTTATATTAGTTTCAGGTGTACAATATAGTGATTCAATAATTCCATACATAACCAAGGCTCCTCACAACTGCACTGCTATTAATCCTCACCAACTATTTCATCCAACCCCCACTCACCTCCCCTCTGGGAACCATGTTCTTTATAGTTAAGAGTGTGTTTCTTGGTTTGTCTCTGTCTTTTTTTTTTTTTTTCCTTTGCTTATTTGCTTTGTGTCTTAAATTCCATATGAGTGAAATCGTACGGTATTTGTCTTTCTCTGACTGACTTATTTTGCTTGGCATTATACTCTTTAGCTCCATCCATGTCACTGTAAATGACAAGATTTCATTATTTTGTATGGATGAATAATATTGCATTATGTGTATATGCCACATCTTCTTTATCCATTCATCTATTGATGGATACTTGGGCTGCATCCATAATTTGGCTATTGTAAATAATGTTGCTATAGTGGTGCCTATATCCCTCTGAATTAGTGTTTTTGTTTTAAATGTTTTTTATTTATTTCTGAGAGAGAGACAGAGACAGAGACAGATGGAGAGAACAGGGTAGGGTCAGAGAGAGGAAGACACAGAATCTGAAGCAGGATCCAGAATGTGAGCTAGCTGTCAGCACAGAGCCCAACCCGGGCCTCGAACCCACGAGCTGTGAGATCATGACCTGAGCCAAAGTTGGATGCTTAACTGACTGAGCCACCCAGGCGCCCCAATGTGTTTTTGTATTTTGGTGGTAAATACCCAGTAGTACAATTACTAGATTGTAGGTAGTGCTATTATTATATTTATTTATATTTTTAAATTTTTATTTTTATTTTTCATTTTTGAGAGTGTGAGACAGAATCTAAAGCAGGCTCCAGGCTTTGAGCTGTCAGCACAGAGCCAGACGTAGGGCTGGAACCCAGGAACTGGTAGATCATGACCTGAGACAAAGTCAGAGGCTCAACTGACGGAGCCACCTTGGTGCCTCATGTTTTTTATTTGTTTTAATGTTTTTTTAATTTTGAGAGAGAGATAAAGTGTGCACATGGACACTCAAGCAGGGGAGAGGCAGAAAGAGGGAGACAGAGGAACCAAATGGGGCTCTGCTGACATCAGAGGGTCCAGGAAGGGCTCGAATTCAACATGAGATCGTGACCTGAGTGGAAGTGGGACACTTAACCAACTGAGCCACCCAGGTGCCCCCAGGCTAGTTCTAATTTTAAGTTTTTGAGAAACTTCCATACTATTTTCCATAGTGGCTGCACCAGTTTGCATTCCTACCAGTAGTGTAAGAACGTTCTTTTTTTTTCTCCACACCCTTACCAACACTTGTCATTTTCTGTGTTTTTGATTTTTGCCATTCTGACAGGTATGAGGTGATATTTTACTGCAGCTTTGATTCTTATTTCCCTGATGATAAATGATGTTGAACATCTTTTCATGTGTCTATCTTAATTGGAGAAATGTCCATTCATGCCTTCTACCCATTTTTAACTGGATTAATGTGGTTTTGGTGTGTTGAGATGTATACATTTTTATGTATTTTGGATACTAACCCTTTATCAGATATGTTATTTGTGAATATCTTCTCCCACTCATCATGTTGACTTTTAGTTTTGTTAATTGTATTCTTTGCAGTGCAGGACCTTTTTGTTTTGATGTAATCCCAATAGTTTATTTTTGCTTATAATTTTCTTGCTTCAAGAGGCAAATCTAGAAAAATGTTTCTATATCTGATGTGACAGAAATTACTTCTTGTACTCTTTTCTATGATTTTTATGGTTTCAGGTCTCACATTAGGTCTTTAATCTGTTTTTAACTTACTTTTGTGTTTAGTGAAAGAAAGTGGTCTGGTTTCATTCGGTTGCATGTAGCTGTCCAGTTTTCCCAACACCATTTGTTTGAAAAGACTTTTTTCCGTTGGATATTCCTTCTGGTTGTGTCAAAGATTAATTGGCCATACAATTATTGATTTATTTCTGGGTTTTGTGTTCTGTTGATCTATGTGTCTATTTTTGTGCCTATACTCTACTTTTTTTTTTTTTTATCACAACAGATTAATAATATAGCTCAAATTCTGGGGTTATGATAATTCTAGCTTTGCTTTTTTATTTTTTTCAAAATTGCTTTGGCAATTCAGGGTCTTTCTGCTTTCCTATAAATTTAAGGATTGTTCTAGTTCTGTGAAAATGCTGTTGGTATTTGATATGGATTGCATTAAATCTGTAGATTGCTTTGTATAGTATTGACATCTTAACAATATTCGTTCTTCCAATTCATGAGCATGGAATGTCTTTCCATTTCTTTGTGTCCTCCTTTTCAGATTCTTTTATGAGTGTTTTATAGTTTTCAGGTCTTTTCAGTGTTATAGTTTCAGTACAGGTCTCTCACCTCTTTTGTTAGGTTTATTCTTAGGTCTTTTACTATTAGTCATACAATTGTAAATGGGATTGTTTTCTTAATTTCTCTTTCTGCTGCTTCATTATTAGTGTACAGAAGTGCAACACATGTCTGCAGATCTATTTTTGTATCCTGTGACTTTTACTGCATTCACTTATTAGCTCTAGTAGGGTTTTGGTGTCATTTTCAGGGTTTTCTAAATACAGTATTATGTCATCTGCAAATAGTGAAAATTTTGCTTCCTCCTTACCAATTTGTATGCTTTTTATTTCTTTTTGCTCTCTAATTGCTGTGGCTAGAACTTCCAGTACTGTGTTGAAAATAAAAGTGGTGACAATGGCCATCCTTGTCTTGTTTCTGACCTTAGGAGGAAAGCTCTCATTTTTTCCCCATTAAGGATGATGTTCATTGTGGGCTTTTCATATATGGTCTTTATAATGTTGAGGTATGTTCCCTCTAAACCCACTTTGTTAAGGGCTCTTATCATGTTGTCCTTTGTCAAATGCTTTTTTCTGCATCTATTGAAATGATCATATGATTTTTATCCTTTCTCTTATTGATGTGATGTATCACATTGATTAATTTGTGAATATTGATCCATCTTAGCAGCCCAGGAATAGCTTTCACTTGTTCATGGTGACTGATTTTCTTTAATGTATTGTTGGAGTCTGTTGGCTAGCATTTTGTTAAGGATTTTTGCATCAATGTTCATCAAAGATATTGACCTATAGTTCTCTTTTCTTGTGGTTTTTTTCTCTGGTTTTGGGTATCAGGATAGTTCTGGCCTCATAGAATAAGCCTGGAAGTTTTTCTTCCTCTTCTATTTTTTGGGATAGTTTGAGAATAATAGGTATTTAACTCTTCTTTAAATGTTTGGTAGAATTCTGTGAACCCATCTAGTCCTGGACTTTTGTTCATAGGCAGTTTTTGGATTACTGATTCATTCTCTTTGCTCATAATTGGTTTATTCAAATTTCCTATTTCTTCCTGCTTTAGTTTTAATAGTTTATATGTTCCAGGAATTTATCCATTTTTAATAGGTTGTCCAGTTTGTTGGCCCATAGTTTTTCAAAATGTTCTCTTACAATTGTTCGTATTTCTGTGGTGTTGGTTGCTATTTCTCTATTTCTTTTCTTTCATTTGTCATTTTATTTGAGTCCTCTCTCTCTCTCTCTCTCTCTCTTTTTTTTTTTTTTTTNAAGTCTGTCCAAAGGTTTATGAATTTTGTTTATCTTTACAAAGAATCAGTTCCTGGTTTCATTTATTTGCTCTTTTTTTTAGTTTCTATATCATTTATTTTTTCTCTAATCTTTATTATTTCCTTCTTTCTACTGGTTTGGGGTTTTGTTTGTTATTCTTTCAGCACATTTAGGTATAAGGTTTGGTTGTTCATTGGAGATTTTTCTTCTTGAGGGAGACCTGTATTTCTATAAACTTTCCTCTTAGAACTGCCTTTGCTGCATCCTAAATGTTTTGGACGCTAGTGTTTTAATTTTCATTTGTTGCCATGTATTTTTGAGTTTCTTTTTTGATTTCTTGGTTGACCCATTCATTGTTCAGTAGCATGTCATTTACCTCCATGTATTTGTGGTCTTTCCAGATTTTTTCTTGTGGTTGATTTCTGGTTTCATAGTGTTTTGGTCAGAAAAGATGTATGGTATAAATTTGATCTTTCTGAGTTCATTGAGATTTGTTTTGTGGCCTAATATGTGATGTGTTCTGGAGAATTTCTACATATACTTGAAAAGAAAGTGTATTGTGCTGTTTTAGGATGGAACATTCTAAATATATTTGTTAATCTACCTGGTCCAATGTGACATTCAAAGCTGTTGTTTCTTTGTTGATTTTTTTATTAGATTATCGGTCTGGTGATATAACTGGAGTGTTAAAAACTACCTGCACTTATTGCATTAGTATCAATTAATTCCTTTATGTTTGTTTTTAACTGTTTTATGTGTTTGGGTGCTTTCATGTTGGGTGGATATATATTTAAAATTGTTGTATATTCTTCTTGGATTGTCCAGCATATTATTACATAGTGTCCTTCTTTGTCTCTTGTTACAGTCATTGTTTTAAAATCTACTTTTTCTGGTATATGTATTGCTACTCAGGCTTTCTTTTGACATCTATTTGCATGCTAGATGTTTCTCCATCCCCTCACCTTCAATTTGTAGGTGTCTTTACGTCTAAAATGAGCCTCCTGTAGACAGATTAAAGATAGATCTTGGCTTTTTTATCCATTTTATCACCCTATGCCTTTTAAGTGGAACATTTAGTTCATTTGCATTCAAAATAATTATTCATAGATATATATTTATTGCCATTTTATTACTTCTTTGTGTGGTTGTTTTTGAAGGTTTTTCTTCTGATCTTTTCTCCTTTCTTTCATTATTTGCTCATTTACTTTAGTGATGTATTTGGATTTCCTTATCTTTATTCTTTGTATGTACATTTTAGTGGTTTTTAATTTGTGGTTACCACTAGGTTTTCACATAATAACTTCTGCATAAAGCAGTGTATATAACTTGATGGTCATTTAAGTTCAAATCCATTCTTCTCTCTTCTTCATGTTTTAGGCATATGGAGTCATATATCTTCTTATTTTGTGATTCCTTGACTTATTTTATACAGAAGTATCTATTTTTACTGCCTTTGTGCTTCCTACTTTCATACAGTTCCTTTTAGTCTTTCCATAAAAGAGCCCCCTTTAATATTCCTTACAGGGCTGGTTTAGTGGTCACAAACTCCTTTGGTTTTTGTTTGTGTGGGAAACTCTTTTTCTCTCCTTCAATTCTGAATGATAGCCTTGCTGGATAGAATATTCTTGGCTGCACATTTTTCCCATTCAGCATTGAGAATATATCATGCCCCCCTTCTGGTTGCAAAATTTCTGCTAAAAAATCTTCTGATAGCCCTACTGAGTTTCCCTTGTATGGAATTATGTTCTTTTGTATTGTGCTTTTAAAATGTTTCCACGCCACTACATTTTGCCATTTTAATTACAATATGTCTTGGTGTGGATCTGTTTTTGGACTTTGTTGGGGGCTCTCTGTGCCTTCTGGATCTGGATCTCAGTTTCCTTCTCCAGATGAGGGAAGTTTTCAGCTATTACTTTTCAAATAATTTTTCTTTAAAAAAAATTTTTTTAGTGTTTGTTTATTTTTTGAGAGAGACAGTGTGTGTGTGAGCAGGAGAGGTACAGAGAGAGAGGGGGACACAGAATCTGAAACAGGCTTCAGGCTCCAAGCTGTCAGCACAGAGCCTAATGTGGGGCTCAAACCCACAAACTGTGAGATCATGACCTGAGCCAAAGTCAGACGCTTAACTGACTGAGCCTCCCAGGTGCCCCAAGAATAATTTTTCTATCCCCTTTTCTCTCTTCTTCTTCTTCTGGCATTTCTATAATATGAAATGTTATTCCTTCTTATGAAGTCACTGAATTCCCTAAGTCTATTCTCTTTTTACATAATTCTGTTTTTCTCTCTTTTGTGCAGCATGGTTATTTCAAAGTTTTCTGTCTTCTAGGTCATTAATTTGTTCCTCTGTGTCTTCTAGCCTACTATTCATTGATTAAATGTGTTTCTCGTTTTGTTTATTGAACCCTTAGTTTGCTCTATTATTCTTTATCTTTGTGTTGAGGGTATCACTGTTACTTCCACTCTTCCCAAGTCCAGTAAGCATCTTTAAGATCATTTCTTTAAATTCTCTGTCAGGCTTGTTACTTATATCTGTTTCACTCAGGTCTCTGGCTGTGGCTTTGCCCTATTCTTTCATTTGGGGCAAGCAAGTTCCTCTACTTTCTCATTTATTCTAAGTTTCTCTGCCTCTTTCTGTGTGTTAGGAAAGCCAGCTATATCTCCTGTTCTTGAGGGAAATAACTGTCTGAAGAAGAGGTCCTGTACTGCTCTGTAATGTCCCCTGTTCCTTAGGAACAGACACTTCAGGGAATGTCTCCAGTGTGTGCCGTGTGTCCTCTGCCGTTGTGTTGTGGCCACTTTATCCTTCAGACCAGTTATCTGCAGACGCTCTCTTTGCTTATTGTGGGCACTATTTGGTCCCTGGCCTGAATGGAAATTTTTAACTAGAAATGCTCTGCTCTGCTTGTGAGATGCGACCTCCAACCACTGCTACCCCTCAAAACTCCCGGGTCAGGAGAGACGGTTGGGCAGAGATTGTCACACTGGGACTGAGTCAATCATAACTGGGAAGGGCGGTTCCCTTGGAGCATGTGGAGGCTGGGCTTGATGTAAGCAAGTTGGGCAGCCAGTGTTGGCAATGTGCTGGTTCCTGCAGGTGGCCCTGTGCTCATGGTAATGGGCATGGAAGGAAATTGGTGCCTGCCAGTTTCTTTGTTCCCAGAGGGGTCACTTTATGAATGCCTCCTCTCTGGGACAAGCTCCTAGTTGAGGAAATAACCTCCCCACCATGTGCTCGAGGCACTCTTCAGATCACTGTTTATATGTTATATGCCTCTGGGCTGTTTGCCTTGCCTTCTCTCCAAGAACAGTTCCAATTCCCCAAGCTCTCCCAGGGCCAAGCACACTGACCCTTAGAATTCCAGGCTTTATGCCCTGCTGGTTACAAGAACTCATGAAATTCAGCCCTTCTGATTTTCGAAGCCAATTGCTATGGAGACTCATTTTCCCCATGCTTTCCCCTGTGCGTCTGTCTGTCTCCCACCCTTCTCCATGAACTCAGCTCCCTCCCCACCACACTGGCCATGATCCATTTGTCTTCCAGACTACTTCTGTACACTTCCTACTTTCTTCCATGTGGCCGCCTCTTTACCTTTACTTGTGGACTTTGTTCTGACAGTGTTCAGGTTGATTCTGGAGCATTTAGGATGATTTGACAGTCCACGTATTTGTATTTCTGGGATGAGGCAAGTGTAGGGCCCTCCAACTCTGCTGATATCTTTCCAACCCTGCATTTTTTAAAATTATTAATTTTAACTTAATCTAATTCAGTACTTGTTTAGCATCTCTAATATACTCTGCTCTAATAGACTATGAATAGTGCATAGTTCCTGTGTGTGTTTGGTGAGGAAGATGAATTAGCTTTATATTCTTCTAAACATTTGCACAGACAGAGCACTATGTAACCACAGAGGAGAATAGTCCAAACTGGAAGTTTAGGGGAGACTTCTTAGAAGAGATACCCTATTAAAAATAAAATAGTTAAATAAAAATAAATACATAAAATCAGTTATGAAATACCCTTTAATGTTTAAAGCATTTTGCCAGACATTATTTCATTTGAATCTAAGGGGGTTCCAGACGTTTCATAGGATAGTTATCTTCCTCACTTGGCAAGTAAGAAATTTATGATAATATCATGAATATCCTTGCCTAATATACTTATACTCCAATATACAATTAACATATCACAGAGCATAGTGCAAACCCAGGTATTCTTGTTCTAAACACTAGCCAACCCCCCCCCCCACACACACACACAACACAAGATGCTTGTTAAATTGAATAAAAGCCATATGTAAATATAGCCATGTAAGGGAATAAATGGACCTCTCTGTTGGTGTGCTAAAAGTAAGATCTTTTGATGTGGTAGTTTTGTGGCAATTTACCACATGTAAAGCCTGTCAGTGTTTAACATTTGGCATTTAATGTTTCAAAGATGTTGCATAAAGAGCTATCTTCTAGTTCATAAATGTAAAGTGCCTTTAAAACGGAGCACATGTTCTATATAGATAAGTTATTGTTTCTTTAAAGCTTATTTCTTTCGTGTAAAACTTTGTGCTGTTGAACAGCCCATGAAAGCCAGCTAGAGGAATTCCTGTAGAACTAGGCCACTTGTGGGGAGACTGAGAAGCTGAGTCAGTTTAGCTTCCGACTTCGGCTCAGGTCATCATCTCACAGTTCGTGGCTTCAAGCCCCGCGTCGGGTTCTGTGCTGACAGCTCAGAGCCTGGAGCCTGCATCTGATTCTGTGTCTCCCTTTCTCTCTGCTCCTCTCCCACTTGCTCTCTCTCTCTCTAAGAAATAAATAAATACTAAAACAGAAACTAAACTAGATCACCAGGAAGTTTCTAGGGTAACAAAGTATAGTGTCTTCACAAGAAGAAGAGCAAAAAATTTAATCACAAAAAGAAGTATTTGGGTGATGTCCTGCTCCCCTCTGAGGTTTTTTGCTAGACTCAAAGCCTTAGTCTTATGCTGCATAGCTTCACCATCTATTCTTATCATCCTTTATTACCTTAGGCTCTTATGATTAATAAGGCATTAGTTTTAAGATATAGGTAAAATAGGTAAAACTTAATATTTGCCAGCAGTAATTCGTCCTTAAAATTGCCTAAAGACCTATTTAGTTGAGGAAATAAGTTTCTGTTCAAATAAAAATTAAGATTTTTCATTTTAATTGGTATATATTATGATTTTGTAATCAATGTATCTTTCTCTGTTCTCTGTCCCTCTCTGTTTCTCTCTCCCTTCCTCCCTCTCTCTCATTCTCTTTGTGTCTCCCCAAAATACGTTTCAATATTTAACTTGGCACTGAGTAGTTATGTACAATATTTAACTGGCAGACGGACTTCATTTTCAAAGAAAATATTATTCACTTAACACATTCTCTTGGCTTAAATGTGAACTAATTTTTCCCAGTTAGCTATTTGTCTTGGCCTTATCCTCAGTATTTTCCATTTCCAGAGCTTTTAGTCTCACCTAACCTATATCCATAAAACACTAATTTATTTGTTACATTAAGGAGAAAAGATAAAGTAATTTTATGGTCAAAATAATATGCATATTACTGTTTCCGTCACTATGCAATGCTTCCTATCAGTTAATTTCTAAGCACCTATACCCTATTTCATTGACTCTAGGTACAGTTTTGATAGCTGAATATTTTTTATAATTTTTAAAAAAAGTTTATTTATTATGAGAGAGAGAACACATGCACACATGCATGAGTGGGGGGGAGGGACAGAGAGAGAGAGAGAGGAGAGAAAATCCCAAAGAGGATCCAAACTACCGGGACAGAGCCCCATGAGGGGCTTGAACCCATGAAGCCCTGAGAGCATGACCTGAGCCAAAACCAAGAGTTGGACACTTAACCAACTGAGCCAGCCAAGCACTGCTGTTTTTTGTTTTAATGGAAAAATATACTTTTATATGGAGGATGGATTTCTTTCTTTTTTTTCCATAAGTTCCTTTATTTATTTTTATTTTTAATTTTTTAAAAATTGTTTATTGTCAAGTTGGTTTCCATATAACACCCAGTGCTCATTCCCACAAGTGCCCTCTTCCATGCCCATACCCCCCTTCCTCTCCACCCACCCCCATTAGCCCTCAGTTTGTTCTCGGCATTCAAGAGTCTCTCACAGTTTGCCTCCCTCCCTCTCCCCCACTGTTTTCCCCCCTTTTCTCCCCCATGGTTCTCTGTTAAGTTCCTCCTAATCCTCCTATACGTGCAAACATATGGTATCTGTCCTTCTCTGCCTGACTTATTTCACTCAGCATAACACCCTCAAGTTCCATCCACGTAGCTACACATGGCCAGATTTCATTCTTTCTCATTGCCATGTAGTGTTCCATTGTAAAGATAAACCACATCTTTTTGATCCATTCATCCGTTGATGGACACTTAGGCTCTTTCCATGTTTGGGCTATTGTTGAGAGTGCTGCTATGAACATTTGGGGTACATGTACCCCTATGCATCAGCACACCTGTATCCTTTGGGTAAGTTCCTAGGAGTGCTATTGCTGGGTCATAGGGGAGTTCTATTGTTCATTTTTTGAGGAACCTCCACACTGTTTTCCAGAGGGGCTGCACCAGTTTCCATTCCCACTAACAGTGTAGGAGGGTGCCCGTTTCTCCACATCCTCGCCAGCATCTAGAGTCCTCTGATTTGCTTATTTTAGCCACTCAAACCAGCGTGAGGTGGTATCTCAGTGTGGTTTTGATTTGTATTTTCCTGATGGGGAGGGATGCTGAGCATTGTTTCATGTGTCTGTTGACCATCTGGATGTGGAGGATGAATTTCTTTACCAGCTCTACCTGATGCATAATTGATGGAGGGGAGAAATATTTTTGAGGTAAGACTTCCTATTGCAAATGCCCAAAACTTAATAGAACTGACCTGTGTTGTTCATATATAGCCAATTTAATGGTCCAGTGACATTTTTAGTGGCTATTTTTTTGTGATTCCTTTAGCTGTCAGTATATTATCTAGATGTATTAAAATCTTTAAGTACCATTTAGTCTCATCACTACTTCATAAATATTGATGATACTAGATTTGCTACTACATCATGTTATATAATGTGTTAGCAGAGAAGAATCCATATTACTGTCACACATCTTTACGAACATTTTGATTACTATCTTCTAATAGAGTTGGTTTCTGTTGTAACTCTATATCTTTCATCTATTTAAAACATGAGTCTGAGTTGGTTATGCATCTGATTCTTGATTTTGGCTTAGGTCATGATCTCATGCTCCTAAGATCAAGCCCCGTGTTGAGCCTTGAGTCTACTTAAGATTTTCTCCCTCCCTCTCCTTTTGTCCCTCCCCAACTTATGTTCACACATGCATCCCCTTTCTCCCTCTGTCTCAAAATAAATAAGTAAATAAATAAAACATTAAGCTCAAAAGAGCTACAAGAGTCTCACTAGAAAACCAAAGGGATCTATGCAGCAAAGAAGGGTTAAGAATCCCTATTTTAGAAGTTTTAGTTTAATATTTACTTTCAAATCATTGCCAAAATAGGCTAATTTTTGCATTCCACCCCCAATTCATTCTTGTCCTCAAATCTGTTTCGTTATGCATAATGCATATGGTTCCTCTGTAAGAAGGAAAAAGAAAAAAGGATCATTTCTCTTAATATTGGAATAGAATGCAGTGGTATTCATTCAGTTCTATTTATTCATGGGTTATACCCAAAAATACTTTATTAAACTTAAAAAAGAAGTGAGCAACATGGATTATTTATAGGATAAATTAGAATTTATATAATTTCATCTGAATACATCATAACAAATTAAGTAATTCACATATTTTAAAGTATGCTGGCTTTAATATTTGTAATATTGAACATAATGGTTTTGATTTTGTAGCTTATGAAAGGTTTAAGGATTAAACACAAACCCTTATAAGTTGAATATTGTCATTTTCAAAGTGCATTTATTATCTCCTACAAACCACAAAATATGTAGATTAAAATATTTGTTTTTATTCTCCCTAGGTAACATATCTATAAAACAGGGCTGATAATATCTTCTTCTTAGCATGGTGCCAGACAAGATAATAATTTGGGGTTTCTTGTAACTCTAAGAACAGATAATCCATTCTATGTATTATTAGTGTATATATAGTAAGGAAGAATTATGTTTATTCTTAAGATATCTCTTTTATTAAAATATGTATTTTCTTTGGACAAGCAATTAAAATAGAATTTTAAGTCTTCCAAGTGGGATTTTTATAGGATATTCAAAGAAAATAAAATTACAGGTTTGGGTAGTGTTTTTCATTTCTCTCCCCTCTACCCCCCTGACCCTGTTTCTGGTATTAGATACATGCCTCCTTCCCTTCTGACTTGTAGTTCTGGAACATACTGAGCTAGCATAATTGGTAGAGTGGAGAAAAGAGACAAATAATCTTGTTGTGAATCAGAAGTGGTTCATAAGAAGCATGCCATCTTTCCATCTGGGGTATGGGCAGTGACTTTGAAATGGTTTATAGTAATCTCATACTCAGTTAAAAATAACAACAGAAAAAATCTTAACACTATACCAGTTCTCAAAGGTTCCTTAGCTCTTGTATATACAGACACTTAGGGACTTGTATACATAGGAGTGTTTGTCATCTTTTATAATATTTTCTCAACTGATATTCTTGCTTCACATTTTTATCATAAACAACCATTCCCTATGCTACTACTGATTAGTTATAAAATAGTATATTTACACCATGTGGCTCAAATACTATTAATGACTTCTTATTGCCTCCAGGATAAATCCAAAATTAGCAGCACGGTTATCAAGTCCTTGGTGGCAAAGATTGTGAGGAATGGCAATCAGTAGCAACCCTCTTCCCTACATGAGTTCTAAAAATTGAAAAATATGACAAAATGTTAGCAGTTGTAGGTTAAAGTAGTACTTTTGTTAATGATAAAGATTAAATTGCAGGACATAGCTTAATATGAGAATCAAATGGTGCTGTTAACTAAATCAGAGAATCAAGCACACCTACCCAACATGACACGGAGTATTTGGAGAGGACATATCCCATATCTTCAAAACATATACATAAAAAAGAAAATAAATAAGTATAAGTAAATCTTTTTTAAAGCCTTAAAACACACAGCAGATCACATCCTGTTTTTCTTGCAGCTCTAAGAAGTCTTTATTTTCACAGGAGTTTGCCATATTACACATACTTCTTTTTTCAAATTAATGCTAGGTTATTGTTCTTTTGAGTGTTCACTCCATGCAAAGCATTATATGCTAGGCTTTATGGGAAGTCTGGTATAGGTTTTGGTATTCTCCTGTGGCTTTTTCCTGGAGTTCATAACCTAGTGGGCAAGAAAGACACATAAATAAAAGCAAACAATAACACAAAACCTTTGGAATGACAGTAAATATGAGAAACACTCTTATAGGTGAATGATGTGCTATGATGGTAGGAGGGATGAAAAGTTAATTTTCTATCCAGCAACAGATCCTCCTTAGAAGAAAATGTTATAAATAAATCAGAGTTACTAAAAGGCCTGTTTCTGTATTTGTCTTGATAAACCTAATATGGAAGATGATATACAGTGTTCATTAACATCATCCAGTTATTGAAATATCTCTCCAGAAATACTCCAAAACGTGAACCTTTATGAATCATTCCACTGAGACTCTTTCTTCATCACATAATGCAGTGCTCCCAATCTTCATTAAATATGCCTAATAACTATTAGCTTGTGAAAGTTTCTTCAGAATTAGACCTTTGCTAAGAAATTAAGGATCTTAGGGTCACCTGGGTGGCTCAGTAGGTTAAGTGTCTGACTTCAGCTCAGGTCATGATCTTTCAGTTCATGAGTTCGAGCCCTGCGTTAGGCTCTGTAATACATAGAGAGAGAAAGAGAGAGAGAGAGAGAAAATGTGAGTAGGAAGAGGGAGAGAGAGAGGATCCTAAACTGGCTCCACATTTAGCATGGAGTCTGGGATCATGACCCGAGCCAACATCAAGAGTTGGATGCTCAACTGACTGAGCCAGGTACCCCCCAAACTGGGATTATTTTTTTAACACTTAATGCAGAACTTTGACTGGATAACAAAAGTTTATTTTAATCAGTATAGAGAATCTAGACAGTACTGTTTCATAGAACTTTTTTCAGTGATGGAAATGTTTTACAATTTTCCCTCTCCAATACAGTAGCCTCTAGCCCCATGTGAATCTTGAGCACTTGAAACATAGCTACAGCATAGCTACAGCAACTGAGGGACTAAATTTTTATTTTTTTAATTAATTTAAATTAAAATAGCCACATATAGCTAGTGGCTATCATATTGTATCATACAGCTCTAGAATGAATTTATGAAAATTAGCTAAGGTATTCTTGGTTAATTGATGAGGTAAGGAAACCAAAAATGACAAACCAAGGTGGATACTGTTGGAGCCGATGCTATTCACCGAAGCCCATCAACCCCTCACTTTCCCCTTCAATGCATACACCTCATCACCTCATGTGGCAGGCCTGCCACTTGATACTAAAAAAAAAAAAAAAAAAAAAAACAAGTGATCCTGACAATTGGAAGTATGATAAATGATGCATTTTGTAGGTGGCAAAGTGTAACCACCTCCATCAGGAGAGTTAACTTTAATGAATTTCATCATTTCCTTTCTAATATGTGCTTGTCTAACAGGGATACAATGAATTGTACAATGAATTGGCTATGCAATTGGAAAAGAATAAATAGGAAAGATTGCAAATGTAGAATGTATGGTATTTGAGATTTTGATTGAATTTATTTTGAGTTTATAGATTAAGTTGGCAATAATTGATATTGCCAGTATTGAGTCTTCCAACCCATGGACATAGAATATCTCGTATTCTTTTATGTCTGATTTGTTTCATCAGTGTTTTATAGCTTCCCACATATAGATTTCATACATCTTGGTTTTTGGTTTAATTCCATTGTGATCCGAAAACATGCTTTGAATGCATTTTATTATTTTAAAAAATTTATGGTGCATTCTGTATCTTCAAATGTGGTGTACCTGTGGAGTCTGCCATATGAACTTGAAGAAATGTGTAGTCTGCTGTCATTAGATGGAGTATTCTATAAATAATAATTAGATCAAATTGATTCATTGGATTCTATGTTCTAGTGATTTCAGGTTCAGGTCTTCTATATCCTTACTGATTTTCTGCCTGCTAGATCTACCAGTTATTGAGAGTTGTTGACGTCTCTAATCATACGGACATTTTAAACTAATCTAAGTATACTACAAAATGATGCTCTATTGCTTAACATAGAGTACAGACAACTTTTAACAGAATTTACTAATTCCTCCATCCTAAGCCTTATGACTGATGTTTTTCTTTCATTCATTTCACTTGTCTATAGGCTATATTGCCCAGTACTTTATTACTATTATTGCTTTAGACAACTATTGGTCAATTGATTTTTCAAAAACCTTGGCAGGGTGATTCAGTAGAGATAGAATAGTCCTTCCAACAAGTGGTACTAAACAATTGACTATATAGGAGAAAGCTCAGTGTCTTAGGGTAGGTAAATATTGATCAGACAGGGCACAAATGAGCAAATCATAAAAGGAAAAAGACAATGATAAGTTAGACTTCATAAAAATTTTGTTTTGTTTTCCAAAAGAAGAAAATACCACAAAGTGGCAGAAAACTTTTGCAAAACATATAGCTTACAATAGGTTTTATCCAGAATATACAAAGAACTCTTATAACCCGTAATGAGATAATAAACTACCCAAGTAAAACAAACAGGCAAAAAATTTGACAAGACACTTCACCAAAGAAGACAATGTGATAACGGATATGCATATATACAGATGGTCAACATTATAGCATTAGGGATATGCAAATTAAGTCCAAAATAAGAACACACATCTACTAGAGTGTCTAAAGCCAAAAGACTAAAAATACCAAGTTCTGGTTAGAATGCAGAGCAACTAGAAATATTATTAATTGCTGGTAGAGATGGAAAAGATACAAACACTTTGGAAAACAGTTTGGTAGTTTCTTATAAATTCAGTCATATATTTACTTTATGCTTCACAAATCTAATTCTTTAATATTTAACCAAAAAATATATCCACACAAAGATCCCTGCATAAATGTTCAGAGCTGCTTTATTTGTAGCATGTGACAACTGGAAACAAATTTCCATTAACTGGTGAATGGATTAAACAAATTTGGGCACATATTTACTAAGAAATACTACTTAATAAAAAGGGAACAAATTGATGTGCAGAAGAACATAGCTGATGTGAAAGAAGACAGATGTACAAAAAACACAGAAAACAGAATAATGTGAGATTCTATTAATATGAGATCCTAGGAAAGAAAAAATAAGACATTATAGGAACATAAGACAGTTACAATGATTATCGGACTAGAAATGTGAGGAGCAGATTGTCTGCAAATGATCACAATGAAATTTATTGATCAGTCAGTAGTCTATATTTTGATTTGGTGGTAGTTATATGCTGTCAACATTTGGGAAAAATAATCTTAATAAGGATGAGTTTTTTTATGCCTGAGTTATAGTAATACATATAATTTTAATGGAATAAACATTAAATAACCCAACTCTTAGCCAGTTTCTGATAAATTCTCACAGTAAAGCCCTATATACTTCAGTATCTATTGCCCTATACAAATTTGTCTTCCAGGAAAAAATTATAAGGCTTGCTAAAAAGCAGTATGAAACATAAACTGAATATCAAAGTCATCATCAGAACCAGATTCAGATATGGTTCAGATGCTGAAACTTTCAGATATGGAATTTAAAATAATTATGATAAAACATTACAGAATCTAATGGAAAAGATAGGCAACATGCACCACCAGATTGACAATGTCAGTAGAGATATGGAAACTATGAGAAAAAATTAAAAGGAAATATTGGAAATTAAAAACACAGTAATGGGGGGGCGCCTGGGTGGCTTAGTCGGTTAAGCGTCCGACTTTCACTTAGGTCATGATCTCGCGGTTGTGGGTTCGAGCCCCGCGTCAGGCTCTGTGCTGACTGCCAGCTCAGAGCCTGGAGCCTGTTTCAGTCTGTGACTCCCTCTCTCTCTGACCCTCCCCTGCTCACGCTCTCTCTCTCTCTCTCCTAGAAATAAATAAAAAAACATTAAAAAAAAAAACACAGTAATGGAAATGCAGAATGCACACCATGTGCTCACAGCAGACTTAACCAAGGAAAGAAAGAGCACACTTGAACATAAGGTAGCAGAAAGTACCCAAACTGAAATGCAAGGAAAAAAAGGTTGGAGAAGAAAAACAAAACAAAACCAAAACAAAACAAAACACCCAAGACTATGAGACAAAGTAAAAAGTATAGCATTTATGTAATTGGAATAAGAGAAAGAGAAGAGAAAATGAGTAGATGAAATATTTGAAGACATACGATTTATTTCCGCAAATCACACATCTGGAAGTTCAGAAAACACAAATAGGATAAATATCACAAAAACATACACGGGAATTTCATATTAAAATTGCAGAAAACTGAAGACAAATAGTAATCTTGAAGGCATCGAGAATGGGGGAACCTTACCTTCAGAGGAATGACCATAATTAGAACCTACTGTTCATCAGAAACCAAGCAAACAAGGAAAGAGTGGAGTCAAATAGTTAAAGTATTTTACAAAAACACTATCAATGCAGAGTTCTACATTGAATGAAATTGCCCTTCAATAATGGAAGAGAAAGGAATATTTTCCCCAAACAATAATTGAGGAAATTTATTGCTTGCAGATATGTACCCTAAGAAATTTGAAAGAAATTCTTTTCAAGGAGTGAGATAACATGTCAAAAACTTGGATCTACATAAAGAAAGGAAATGTATTAGAAAAGAAATGCCTATCAGTATATTGATATTGCTTTACAAGAAAAGATCTGTTGTTACAAGTAAGGACCATGGGAAATAGAGGGGACATCCACAGAAACTTCTGAGATCAAAACAGTTAGAAGTGGGCCCATATGAACTGACACAGAGATACCTAGGTCAGCTTCTATGATGTCAGCCTAGAGAAGGAATTTCTGCCATGTTGACATAAGGTGTATTTCTATAAAATTCTCTCTAGAATGGTGTAGAGGATTGAAGATAATTGTTTTCCTGTTAATGTCCCTACAATGCCTCAGTATAGGTTCACCTCCAAATATTTGTCAGATGGAGATCAAGATTACACAGATAGATACTACAGCATTAGTCTAAATACTTATAATGTATAAATCAATATAAAACTATTAAAATATTTTTACCCTTAAAAAAAGCTATAATGAGATATCATCACATACTCATGTTTAGGACCAAATCAGAATGGAGAACAGTATCTAGTAATAGCAAGGATGTGAAGGAACTGTAGCTATCACACATTGCTGGTAGGAATGTGATTTAGAGGGGGGCTTGCAATTTCTTATAAAGATAAAAATATACTTACCATGCAATCCAGCAATTTCATTTCTAGGTGTTTACTCAAGAAAAATGACTACTGATATATTCAATAATACAGATGAATCTTAATATGCTAAGGGAAAGAAGTCAGACACAAAGAGCTACATACTATATCATTTTATTTATACAAATGCTACAAAAACAAATCTACACTGTAGTGATGAAGACATATGAGCAGGTCTGAGCTGTGTGTGACTGGAAGCAAACATGGGGACTTTGAGAATAATGAATATCCTCTGCATTTTGATTGGAATAGTGGCTAAAGGGTATATACATTTGCCAAAAATTGAACTGCACACATGAAATCAGTGTATTAAGTTATATTTAAACAATACATCATTGATGTTAGTTTTGAAAAATATATCTTAGGGGCACCTGGGTGGCTCAGTCGGTTAAACATCCAACTGTGGCTCAGGTCTTGATCTTGCAGTCCGTGAGTTTCATTGGGCTCTGTGCTGACAGCTCAGGGCCTAGAACCGGCTTCAAATTCTGTGCCTTCCTCTCTGCTTCTCCTCCACTTGTGCTCTATTTCTGTCTCTGAAAACTGAATAAACGTTAAAGAAATTTTTGAAAAAAGAAAAAATGTATCTTAACTATGAGGGCCAAGAATTAACCTTAAAATTAGTAACATATCTGGATTTCCTTCTCTCTCCCCCACTCTCTCTCTCTCTTTTACTTGAAGATGGACCTAACTAGAACCTACTTAATTATATTAAGATATATTTAATCATTCAGAAGAAGGAAATCTCATTTATATGCAAAATAAGGAAGCTATATATCTAATAATTATATGGATGTGATAAAAAGGGGGGGGAGACATATCCACCTTTTGCAGGTTTCTGAGCAGGAGGAATATGCTTATAGGCTGGAACAATGAATCCAGAATAAGAACCAGGTATCCTTGCCATTATATATTAAATATATTTACTTAATCTGATGTGGTAAAGTTTCCTCTTTTGTAGTTTGTTATAGGTCTGTGTCCAGTGAACAATATGCAAATAAGGTCACTTCCTAAAGATACTTTATATTTCCTGCAGAAATAATTATACAATTATTAGAATCATCTTTTCCAGGATAAAATATTTGCAGCTGTAGACCACCTATGCTTTGTCACAGCCCAGAAAAGTCATGGCATTAAGGCATAGTAAAATATATACATTATTCTCTTAATACAATATATCCTCACTTATAGGGAAAATTTAATTATTTTTAACAGATATAAATTGTGAATTAACATGAACAGTGGTCAGTTTAGTGTTAAAGAGGAAATTTTTAAATCAGTAACCATGAAATTAAGTTAAATTGATGAAGAAACAGAGAGATTACTGCACTCTGTGACTTATTCAGTAGAATTTTATGCCTTTAAATGGACTTTAAATATATAGCATAATTACAGCTAGAACAAAGATTGTGAACTGAGTTTTGGATTACTACTGAACAGATAATTAAAGTAACCACATTAAAACAAATGATACATAAACCTTTCCAGAGGGATTTTGGACAGATATATGTATATATAGGTAAATAGCACAAAATCTGAGGTTATACTGCCTGTGTTTGATGTTAACGGGACTTTACCTGTTAACTGGGCAAGCATGGAAGTTATTTAAGCTTTCTGTATTTTTTGTTTCTTCTTCAATAAAATTGGAATGATGAGAAATAGTGTCCATCCCATATACTTGTTATACAGATTAAATGAGTTTACATATATAACACACTTAGAACAGTGCCTATTATTAGTGGTACTAATAAGAATGGATAAAATAGAAGGAAGTGGAAATTGTTGGTGGTTGAAGCAGAACCAAGGAATGTATATTCAATGTAAGAAGCACTAGAGTAGGAATTTTTTTCTCTGTTGTTCACTGATATATGCCAAGTACCCCAAATAGAGCCTAGCATGTAGAATTCAATAAACACTTGTTGAATTGAAATTAACATGAAGAGACAATTACATCATATCCAACACTTATAAAAGTTAAACATTCTATTACATCTGAACAATTATAACTAAACATGTAATATACATGAAAATAGAATTTGAAACTGTTGCCTGAAATACTGTCCCAAACTTGAAATCTGCATGCGTTAGATAACTTGCAGGTAGGAGAAAAGGCTACAAAATGCCTTGATAAGACATTGGTATCTGACAGGACAATAGGAATGCGACAATAATTTACATTAGCTGAGGAGAAAATGAGAAGCAATGGAAGAACTCTAAGATTAAAGTTTTGGCTGATCTAGAAATCCTGAGTTGTATTCTGTGAGGACGGTATCACACTGAACCCTGCACAGTTAAATTTGACAAAGTTTAATTCCAACTTCACCACTTCCTTTTTGCTAGTCTGTATGATTAACAGATGACCAATAGGAATGGAGGTTCCCTAAATAATTACAGTGAAAATGAAACTTTTAATTTTACCTTGGATCCCCATGTATAGCTTGCTTTAAAATCTTAAGAGCATCTTTTCATGAGCTGGATGACTTTACATAATGATTTCAGGTGCTTTGTCACAAGAGAGATAATGTACCTTCTTCAACATCTCAAGCTTAAGATCCTTGACTACTTTTCATTGAGTAAATAAATTATGTCAGCTAGTAAGCAAGTTGCTACTATCGTGTGATTCTGTTTAGTTTGATGTGATACTTAATATGAAAAGGAACTTTACTGCATTACTCTACTTTGCTATTCTCCCAACAGTCTGTTTTTCCTGAAACACATACGCTTACTTTTCAAATGATCAGAAACTGTTGTTAAGATTGTGGATGATTTGCAAGGCTGACTTGCACACAAAACTCAACTTTATTTTGGAAAGTTAACGTAAAGAGAGATACTCTGGCTCTAAGCAATTCTCTATTCAAAACACTTTGTAAAATCAGACAAAACACCTAAATTTCCAATCTCGAGATATCATGAGTCTATAATTTCATAAGATGTGCAGATTTGTGGGTTTTGATGAATGCAAGTCAATATGGCCATACATGCACCTGTCCAGATTCAGTCTTTTCATCAACTGGTCTCTTGTTGGAGAGTTCATGAAATTGGACAATACATAAGAAAAAGGGGGCCAGAGTGCAGGAATGGAGCTGGAAGGAAATAATATGAAAGAGGTAGTGAAATGGTTTTTTCCCCCTGTGCTACAGTGAAAGAGGAACTAAAATTTGATCAATAAACAGTCTTAGGGGCATCTGGATGGCTCAGTCGGTTAAGCGTCCGACTTCGGCTCAGGTCGTGATCTCATGTTTGTGGCTTCAAGCCCTACATCGGGATCTATGCTGACAGCTCAGAGCCTGGAGTCCGCTTCAGATTCTGTGTCTCCCTCTCTCTCTGCCCCTCCCCTGGTCATGTTCTGTTTCTCTCTGTCTCAAAAATTAATAAACTATATAAAAACAATTAAAAAAATAAACAATCTTAAAGGCCACTTCTTATAGAACACTCACCATACAGCTGCACTTAAAAAAAACATATTTTGAAATCACTAGAGTATTTTTACCTCTGTGTGCTATAAAATAAGAAAGGAAATAATTCAAATTAGTTCAGTGATGCAGAAGAGTAAACATAAAATAACTATGGAAATATAACAACATAATGATAGATATTAAATGAATTGTCCCTTCCCAGTAGCATGAATAAAGAGCTATTAACCATAAATTGCAATGGAATTACCTACTGGATGACAAAACCCCTAATATAAAGAGATTTTAAGTCTGTTTCTTAAAGTGACTACAACTACTTATTCTTACAGAAAGCCAGATCTATTACTAAGCATTGGCAGACAATCATGCTAGAGTAAACTACTGTTTTCTTCAGGTTAAAATAAATTCATGGGAAGAATTCCTCAAAAGTTTATTATAGTTACCTTGAAGATTAAGTTCAAGTGCATAATCTTCATAAATAAATGTTAATCATGATAGGTTTTAAGTAGTACAGGATTTAAATTAGCAATGCATATATGATGAGAAGTAAATAGTTTTGTATGTATTTATGAAAAGGTGAAGATGAAATCATCAAATATGAAAGAAAAAAGTAGAGGCCCCTGGGTGGCTCAGTCAGTTAAGTGTCCAACTTTGGCTCAGGTCATGATCTTGTTGTTTGTGAGTTCCAGCCCCACATGGGGCTCTGTGCTGACAGCTCAGAGCCTGGAGCCTGCTTCGGATTCTGTGTCTCCCTCTCTCTCTGCCCCTCCTCTGCTCCCACTCTGTCTCTCTGTCTCTTAGAAATAAATAAAAACTTTAAAAAAATTTTAAAAGAAAGAAAAAAGTAGTATCAATAATGATATTTTAAATATTACCACAAAAATCTGTATATATTCATATATGTGTGTATGTGTACATTTCTATGTTTATCTATTTTTCCTTAAATATAAGCATATATATACTTATTACTATATA
>NW_027530545.1:1888370-2065819 GCF_008692635.1 Crocuta crocuta | reverse complement strand
ATATAAGTATGTGTATATATACATGTACGTATATATACACATACTTATATATAAGTATATATACTTATTTATATTACATATTCTATTATGTATACATATATATGTACATATATATACACGTACTTATTATATAGTCAAGTAGGATGTTAGGGCTTTTAAGAGGAAACTGTAAAGAAAGAAGAAGGAGGAGATTATTGTTTATTCTGAGTCTTATAGGGCTGTTATTTATATTGGTTCACTAATTTAATTGGTAGCTTGTCTAGGTGAATAAGCATTCACAATATGCTTTTGACCTTATAATGTAATGAAAATTCCCTTTAAAGAAATACAAGGTTTAGATCATAAAAGCCAGGGTATATTTGACAATATTTCATGTAGGTCTGATGAATTTTAAGAAAGATTATGTTTATTTAAACATGTACCTTATTGTAGGTTAAGCATTTTAATATTCATTAAATATTTAAAGTTTAGACATCATATTTCTTTGACAGAGACATTAAAACTTATTAAAATGAGTAGTGACTTAGGTTTTGGGTATTTTGATGGTTGAGTTCCTGGAATACTTGGATTCTTTAAAAAGAGTAAAGGTAATATATGATAGAATTCTGTAATTTTAATGACATGTTTACATTGTTCAGCCTCACATTCTGTTTAACTTTTCTGACTGTTATATAAAACCATCCTTTATTATTTTACATTATTAGTATCCTGGTTGCTTTTATTATTAACTAACAGAAAATGTCCAGATGCAGCAGAAAATTCAAAACTCAGTATAAGTTAATGCTAAGCAATAAGATTTATAAATGTGAATAACTACAAAGATCAGCAGCTGGTTTATACAGATGGCCAATAAAATGTTGGAATGCCCAAATCATAAACATAAGGAGTGGCAGTAGGAGGCAGGTAGTGATTAGATATATGATGGCTGAGGTTAGCTTTTAGTTTGGGTAGAACACTGGACTTTTATTTTTCTTCCAGTAGAAATTTTCTCTATGAAAAAATAATTATCAGAATGTTACATTTCACATGATGGTGCCCCGTGTAGCAAATTTTATCAGTTTATTTTGATGGCTTGAAATTATTGCTGGAGCCTCTGAAGAGGATCTGATTTAAAAATCAAGTAACCGTTTAGGTCCATTACTTGATGACTAAATTGAAGAACTTACATAATTTCATTTTTATACATTTACCAATGAAATATGCAGGCTTTCTCTTAGGGTTACATCTGATTCTTCAGAAATGTAAACCTTACAAACCTTCATTAACTTCATGATGTTTTTAGTATCCATAGAAACTGGCAGTAATTTAGCCTGACTTCAAAGAATACATTCTGTTAGTATTTAGAAGAAAAGAAGCAAATTGTGCTTTTATGATTCCACCCTATGTGCCACACCATTCTTCCTTTTCCAGTTTTTGTATTCTGCCCTACCCAACCCCACCTATGACCCCACATTAGAATATGCACATATATATAGTACCTTAACATACTTTATTCCATGAAATGTGACAAAGTTATTATGAGGGAGGGCAGAAAAGCATGTCTATGACTTAAACCTAATTTATATTTTTGCCCTAAAAATTACTGTACATTAAATTTCTCTTTTTCCTGATCTTATGCCATTAAGGACAGCCAGAAAAGAAGGTCAATCCCATGCTCAGCATCAAGAGATAAACACAGAAAATGAAATAGTATCTACCTAACAGCCAACCAAACATGTCAACAGCAATTTTTGAAAGCAAAATGCCTTGAGACCAGAAATGCATGTTATAATCAATTTATTGACTGTGTTTTCATAATGGACCATATGCACCCCAAGGATGCATAAGATACTTCCTTCGGGTGGGAAAAGAAAATATTAGAATTGTTCTTTACTTTTTACCTTGCTTTAAGTTTTCTATTTTTGGTTTGTTCCAATACCTATTTTAATCATCAAAAAAACACAATATATTACAGAAATGTGCTCATATATTTTCTAATTGGTTGAAGAATATAGCCCCCCAAAATGTCGAAGACCTTTAGGAAAGCATATTCGAGAGTTAAATTGAAAAGTAAAATTGAATCCAGAGAAAGTGATGGGTTAAGTGCTTGTTAGGGTGCTTTAACTGTAAACTTTCTCATATAAGTTTGAAATCCACTACAGCTCTCTCATACCTTTCTAAAAATTTTTATCAGCAGGAAACAGATGGCACACTTCAAGCAAGTAGCCACGGAAAGTATAATACAAGAGCTGTTTATGAAGGAGTCAACAGAGTTTATATAAAGCAACAAGGAATGGTTGGTTGTATACTAGGCTAGAAATCAGAGGTTATGTCATATCATCACTACTCCTAGACCTTAAATGGAAAGGAAGGAAGGAATTCTAGGAATTCATAAAAATATACTTCTTTCCAGAGGGCAACCTGACAGACTGTGGCCTTTGGTTAAGGGACAAAGCCAGCTGATGGCTACTATCTGAAGAAGAACCAAGGGAGTAGATACCTTGACTCTATTTTTTGCTACTCTTCAAACTCTTACTGGTTCCTCCCACTGGCCAGATGTACTCCTTACAGGTCAGTCTCCTCAGGCATAGTTTGAGAAAGAGAGGGAAGTGTGGACCTGCAGGAATAAATTGAAAATTTCCTGCATTCCACTTGTCTTTATTTTCAGCATCGTCTCTTTTCCAGATCAAAAATATGTGTCTTTAATACAAGAGATACATGAATCCCATCACCTATCACATGCTCATGATTTAATGGCAGATTAGTCATATTCCGAAACAAATTCTAAAATGTTAACAAACCTCAGTGCTCTTTATAGAAGATAATCTAGGGGAAAAAAGTGGGGAAGGAAATTCTTTTTTAAAATTATTTAATTATTTATTTATCTTGAGAGAGAGAGCGCGCGCAAGGAAGGGCAGAGAGAGAGGCAGAGAGAGAATCTGAAGCAGGCTCCATGCTGTCAACACAGAGCCCAACATGGGGCTTGGTCTGATGAACCATGAGATCATGACCTGAGCCNTACTCATGAGACTTTCAGTGACAACTATATCTTCTTTTTTTAAAAAAAATTTCTTTAACATTTGTTTATTTATTTTAAGAGAGAGAGATAGAGTGAGAGAAAGAGTGAGAGAGAGAGAGAGTGAGAGAGAGAAAATGCTTTAGCAAGGGAGGGGCAAAGAGAAAGGGAGAGAGAGAATCCCAAGCAGACTCCATGTTGCCAGGGCAGAACCCAATGTGGGGCTTGAACTCACAAACCGTGAGATCATGACCTGAACTGAAATCAAGACATGGATGCTTCACATGGAGCCCTATTGGTGCCCCAACAATTATATATTCTTTTAGCTACACTGGTTCAATTTGAATTCTAAGCTCTGTCAGTGACTAGTCTATAGTTTTCTTTACTTGGTTGTATGATCCTTTGGTATGAGCCTTTGATTAGTTCTGCCTTGATTGGGTTTCTTCATTATTCTGTTACCTAGCCTATTACAGAAGTGAGGCAATCTTGAGAAACCACTAGGTTCCAGAAATAGTTCTTCTTGCCTCAATTGTGTGGCAGCAGTCTGGTTTCCTGTTGTTAAATGACATCAGTGACTTTATTGTAGTCCCTTTCTCTGCCTATAAGTTTAGCAACTTGAGGAGCTTATGATGACCAGAGGGCACACTCAACTTCAATTTAACAGAGATTGTGTTGGCTAGTGGAAGCATTTCTTGCATGGAAACTAGTACACTTCTTTCTACCTATAAAGCCTGAAGTTATAGATAGAAATTAAGTATCCCTTCAAGTAGTTATTTGCTGAAAGAGGACACTCTCACTTTCTTCCCCAGTTCCTTAGAGCATTCTGTCTGTAGGAGAGATGGCATCATGCATTGGATATTGGTGTACGGTCTGTAACATCCAGTGGGACGTCATCCCAAATCCACAAGGTTTTGTCTCTCAAAAGATGCTATAGTAGTCTTGAGTATATTTTTCCATTTTATTGGGTCAGCTACTTCTAGTTGTTGAGACCAGTGGGTTCTGGGTGAGCCCATGAACAGATTTCTTTTGTTACTAATTACTTCTCCTTGTCTGAGGTGATATTATGTCAAAATTCAATGAAAATAAGGATTTTATAAGCCTACAAGTTGTGGTGCTGATAGGAATGTGACCAGAGAAGGCAGATTCCAGATATGTCTCTCCCTACAAGAAAACATTTTTCCCCTTAGTGATGAAAGGGGTCTTTCATCACGGGTAGAATCAACCTCCTATCAGTCAGGAATGTTCCACATAAGTGGCTTTTACTTGTCTTCTGCTATTGGCTAGCTGGGTGGCCATGACCATATCAACTATAGTGAGAAGTTCATGTCAAATCTCAGCATAGTCTTCCCTTGGGTTATGGTTATACTGGCCTACAAGTATCTTTTCCATTGAGTAGACACTTAGACTGGGTAAAAACAGACACTGACAGCTATAGGACAGATAATTTTGTACATTTGATTATTAAGAGATTCCTCTGCAGTGGAAGCCTTTGCTGGAAGAAAACATAGGACAGAAATATCAATATTCTGTGCCATATTTAAGGGGACCACCCATATACTTTACCAGAGCTTCTTGGCATCAACTTTCCAATCAGGTTCTTTTAAATCTCTCGCCAGCAGCCCAACCTATCAGCTACTGCTCACAGATTAGTATAGACCCCTACCTCAAGCCATCTCTCCCTTCATGCTGGGTAGGGGGTGGGTGGACAAAGTAAGTACATTTTTGCAAATGTGATGAATCATATGTATGATGGTATTTCAACTGCCAAGAGTTTATCACTGTGTATCTTAGGAACAATTTATCCTGAATGTTGAGCTATGTAAAGTGCTTCTTANCTCTCTCTCTCTCTCTCCCCCTCTCCCTCTCCCTCTCTCTCTCTCTCTCTCTCCTTCTGGCCCTCTCCCCATTCACACTCTCTCTCAATTAAAATAATAATAATAAAATAAAAACAAATAAATTACAATGACTATTGTTCCACTTAAAATGTGCCTTTGCAAAGGCTTCCCAAAGTAGCTGTTAGCCCAGATTGATAATTCTGTTTCAAATAATCTTTTTTTTTTTTTTTTTTTTTATTGTTGGCAGTCTTTTTTTCTTCNATTTTGTCATTGTAGGCAGAGGTAGGAGGAATGGATTTCCTACTTAAAGTTGAAACTAGGGCTATTACTAGAGCCATTGCAAGATGAGGACCTTTTAAATACTTTTAATGAGGAAACTCATTGTTAATGTAGAGGGAAATAATTTCATATTTCAGCATTATTTTATTACCTTAGTGAACACTGAACACTTTAAACACTGGGCCAATTGTTTCCAGGAAACATTTATGACTGTAACATGTGCCAAACAACCTCTTACTGTATGTAAGAATAGCACTGGCTTAATAGATGTGTAGAATGTTTTGTAAGGATAACTGTGAAAAGAAAAGTAAAACATTTTATACTAATATAAAAATTTGCTTTTTCCTAAAAAGAAACCAAGAATATTGCTACTTGCCCTTGCTCAACTACTAAATGCTTTCCTCATCTATAAATTATAGTGAACTTCCTGTGAAGAACTTTCCTGCTAGAAAGAAAACATAGTTCCTTAGGGGTGATCTACCTGTTTGTCATCTTATGTACATTGAGAAACTTGCCTTCCTTCAGGAACTCCACCCAACACGGACCCCTCTGTTTTCATGCCCCCAACCATCTACTGACTTTCCTCTGTACCCGTCATGTCATAGCAAGTTATGGCTGTCTTCACTGAAGCCAGATTTCTGATTCATATGTGACTGGAATAACCTTAGGAGGTGATGAAGTGATTTAGAAAATACAGATAATGCTAAAGAAAGAATATAAAAGCTCCTGGGATGAACCACTGCTAACCTTCACTGGTGAGATGTGCATATACATCATGCAACTTAATTTTTTTTTTTATAGAAATGGGCTATTTTGTAACATTGTGTCATGATCTTCTTTTCTCATTATTTTTTTAAAGTTTATTTATTTATCTTGACACAGACAGAAATAGTACAAGCAGGGAAGGGGCAGAGAGAAAGGGAGAGAGAGAGAATTTCAAGCAGGCTCTGCACTGTCAGCACAGAGCCAGATGTGAGGTCAAACTCCTAAACCAAATGGTGAGATCATGACTTGAGCCAAAATTGAGAGGATGACACTTAACGCGATGGGCCACCCAGGCTCCCTCCTCATTTCTTGTTTAATATGAATAGTATGAACATCTTCTTAAATAATGTGAATTACTTCCATATCATTGAATACTTTTGTATAGGAAATTTATAATTACTGCATAGTTTTCTTTGTATATAACATAGTTTATAGTGTAACTGTATGTATATACAGAGAGAGAGAGAGAATATAGATTTATTTTCACTTGCATGTACAAATACAATATTACTTTAATCATCTATGTAGGTAAAACTTTGAAACTATATAGCCTTCCTTAGAATATATATATATTTAAAGGACTTCTTGAGTCATAATTTATAAGCTGTGCTCCATTTTCTTGTATAGAACATTTTAGAAAAGTGTGATATGGGCCTCCACTGTAGTCCTTACATGCATTGGCATATAGCATTAATTCAGACAATGCTGTGAAATTACTTAAATATTCTATAGAAGAGGAAATTGTGTACAGGAAAGAGAGAGTAACTGGTCTATGATTTTTTTTTAAGTTTATTTTATTTTGGGGGAGAGAGAACACACACACACACACACAGAGTGAGGGGTAGAGAGAGAGGGAGAGAATCCCAAGAAAGCTCCTTGCTGCAACATGAAGTCCAACACATGGTTCCACATGGGGTTCAATTGCACAAACCATAAAATCAGCCTTAATCAAGAGTCAGACGCTTAACTGACTGAGCCACTCAGGCACCCATGGTCCATGATTTTAAGGCTTAGAGCTGCTGATATTTAAACAGTCACACTTTGTATTGAGTTACTATTGAGAATCATTTGTAATAGTTATATAAACTTATTAAAAATTACCATTAGGGATTGAAAATAAATTAATCAAACATTTACTTCATTTAAATGGTGGTTTCGTTATCTGCTTAGGATCTCATTTGCGATCTAATTAAAACCCCTTACAGACATAGTCTTCATACATTTTAGTTGTGTGCCACAATCAGAAGTTTTTGAGCTTGTACTAATGCATATAAATTTATTTATATTGTATAAATTATAAAACCCAAATAGTGAGGACTAGTTTTTTAATATAAAAATAAAAGTTTTACATTTTTCAAATACCATAATGGATACTTCTGTGTATCTCTGAGATGGGGAAAACCTGTATTTTAAATACTCGGTTCATCAGTCTTTCCACAGAACTAGATCATCTCAAAATTTTCTTCAACTTGTTCACTGATTGAATGAAAAGTACCAGACACTGAGTTGAGACAGAATGCATTGGTGAGTCTTCATAGGATAAAAGGGAAAGAACAGAGTGCGTTAATAAAAATAACACTATCAGGTCCAAAATCCCAACATTTTTATAAAATAGAGTTGATTTTTTAAATATAAATTATGCAACATATATACCTAATCAGTCAGTGGTTGTCCTTCAAGTAGTGATTCACATACCCATGTCACTGCCTTCCAGTGATGGCCCTGCTGGTTCAACATGGCTTCTAGAATTGCTGTAGTGAGGGAAAGAACATGGAGAATCACACATGGGAAGTTTTTAATGCACTACACTTGGACTTGACTCATATCATTTCGATCATCAGTTACAAGACCACATTTAACTGCTGGAGAAACTGGGGAATGTGTGTCCAGGCAGGAGAGAAAACGGGCTCTCTGCCATAACATACAAACAAGTAGCGGTAATGTAGTGTTATAAAAGGATAATGGAATAAAGTAAAAGACCTATACAATCTTAGAGGAGGGGCTGTTTTGGTCATCCGATACAGAAGGAAATTCCTGGCCAAAGGTATATATGGAAAATCAGAGACAATAAAAAGAAAAATTCCTACATAGCTTGGTTAATACGTAATTTCTTCCTTAGATTTCTGCCACTTTTTCAAAACAAATTTTCAGACAAATCTACAAGGATATATGCATAAGGAAGAATATTAATTGAGTCATGGTTTATAAGAGAAATTATGGAAACAACATAATGGTCAATGAAAAGGGATCTGTTAAAAAAGTCATGATATAGCCAAGCTATGGCATATTTTGCAGCCGATAGAAAATAGGTATGTGTTCACATGCTTATTTAGAAAGATTCCCACTATTGCATTTTACATGATAAAAAGAATCATAAATAATAAGTATAATGACAAATGAAATGATAAATTTTAGTGTGTATGAATGATTCTATTTTAAATATATAAGTGTGTTTCCGCATAGGTTAGAGTTTATCATCCAAGCAGTAGTTTCATTGTGTTTTCATAGTGCCTGCCTACTTCCCACCTTATGTCTTTTTGTCTCTTGTCTTTGTCTATCTCTATAATTTTTCTTCTTCCTTCTTTTCTCTAAATGAGCATGTATTATTTTTTTAAATAATTTTTTTTATTTAAAAATAAGTAAAAGTTTGGAATCAGCATTCCCTTGGCTCTGCAGATGATCGCTCATTTAGCTAGCTGGTGAATATACTAACTTATTAATATCTAACAAAGGCACCCTCCCTGGGAAACAGTAGCTCATGTCTGCTGGACTTAATCCAGTCAGAGCTAGCTTTTTACTAGAAGCTATACAGCTTCTTACTGTATAAACTTCTAGTTACTGGGGCACCTGGGTGGCTCAGTCAGTTAAGCCTCCGGCTTCAGCTCAGGTCATGATCTCACGGTTCATGGGTTTGAGCCCTGCGTCAGGCTCTGTGCTGACAGCTAGCTCAGAGCCTGGAGCCTGTTTCCGATTCTGTGTGTCCCTCTCTCTCTGACCCTCCCCTGCTCACGCTGTCTCTTTCTCTCTCCAGAAATAAATAAAGCTTCTAGTTACTGAATTGTAATGGACACAAATCAGAACACCACATTTGGCTAGGATAAAAAACAAAAACAATGTTATTATCAGATGTGTCAGATTTATTATAAAAGTTGTATATAATTCTTTTTCAAAGAGATAGTAAATTGCAATTTATTTATACGTTAAATAGAATGAATTAAGTTGTTGAATATGTTAAACTATATGTTATAATATCAACACTATAATATTCATATTTGAAGAATAGGGATTTGTTATTATTTCTAATGGAAATGGGCCTAAGTAATTAGATATAAAATTCCTTGTTCCTAAATAAGAATTACCCTGGACAAATGCAAGGTCTTTAGATTGGTAAAAGAGCATGGCTCAGGGAAGCCTGAGTGGAGAGCAAAATGGTTTGGTCCCAGTGCTGGTTTGATATTCTCCTCTCTGACTCCACCCAAACATATTTATGATTGACAAGACAAAAAACATTGTCTTAGAGAAACTGCTTTATTAGCAATGGAGTGTAACTATTCAAAGATGAGAAAGACTAAACTTCAGGGTTTTAAATTTATTACAGTTGACAAGTTGGTAGTGATAACAGCGAGAGAAAAGCTACAATGCTTCCCAAAATAAAGCTTTTAAAGGCAATTATACAGAAATTACCACGTGAGTAAATTTGAGAATGGAAATACAATTTGAAGTAATTTCCTGGAGAGCGTGACATATGGAATAACATTAGATTTTGGTTCTATATTATGCTTTTACCACTATATATCATATATTACTGTGTTCTTTAACAGATTAAAGTAATTAGTTTAAAATCAACCTAAAAATGTTCTTACTCAGGTATTTTTTCCTAGAAAATAAAATGAAAGTCATCTTATCTCTCTTTTTTCAAATAAACAATGCTAATTGTTTATGGTACATTTCTGGAATTGGAAAAAAAATCATAACACATTGTCCCTAACCAACAATGAGATTAATATATAGTGTTCCTTTTGGTGGATTTATCATTTGGGATGGTTTGTTTATATTTGTATTTTTATATTTTGTTTATCCTCTTTATAATACCAATTCTAAGATTAAAGTGAATCACTTTGAAATCTTTGCACCTATGTACTACGTTAAAAAATAAGATGCATATATATATGTATATACATACATACATACACATATATGTAATGATTCTACTTTTATATTTCTGCAAACTTTACAGTGTCATTTTGAATGAAGTTAATTATTACTTTTTAATGATTTCAACATACAATTAGGAATAAAATAACTTATAGCACAGCATATTATTTTTCCATTCCAAACAAGCTTTGGAATTGGGACATTTCCATTCATGTTCAAATTAATAGCCATTAAATCATAATGTAGATGTTGTTGCCTTTTGTATTACATTTGCCCATTAGAGCAGAAAACTTGAAAAAAATACTTCAATTATTTTTTTAAAGTTTGTCTGTGAGGGAACATGATATTGTCTGGATTTCGGTGGTCTTTCTGCCGCCACCCTCCCAGCTGAGTACAGGAGAAAGATCAATAGGTTAGGAAAAAAAAATATATAGGAGTTGCTTTTTAAATGAATTGCATTCCAGACTCATACCCAGTCAGTTGATCTTCCCATTTCCTATTTATATTATTTGGAGAAACAGTACTGTTTGTTTTTTCCTAGCAAGATACATTCTTCCAAGTAAGACCCAGAAAAACAAAAAGGTTAGTTCAATATTGTAATTACTTAGCATTCTTTTTGCTTGAAAGAGGTGAAACACACCAGTAGGTCTGCTCATGGAATAGGAAAAAAAAAACATTTTATAAAATGTCAACTATGCATTCATTAGAGGCTATTATAGAAAAATGTTTAACTTTAGGAAGGAGACATTTAACCTGATACACATTAAGTTGTTATCTATTCTTTGCTGAGAAAATGAGAATAATTAAGGAGAATGTTTATATGTGCTTGCTAACTGGTTCTAGGTATATGGGCACTCTTTATGACAATTTTGTTCTTATTGATGATAATTGTATAACATGATCACACTTATTCTAACTGCCACTGATAAAACTGTCATCCTCAGAGTGTGAAGCAAAGCAAATGGCTACAACTTTGAATAAACTGCAAAACTCAAATAGTTTTGTGTATCTTGATCTCCGTGCCCTAAGACATAGCTGAATACCATGTCTTTTCCACATGGAGTAAATGTTAACCCTGTTAGCTTCCTAGACTTCGAAGACTATGTTGACCCTAGTACATTTTTCTGTAATGGGAGAAACTTCTGATGGAGCATATAGAGGGCATTTAAAAGAACTGTGAATGGTGAATTTCTTTCTTAATTTCTAAAAATTCTTAACCTCAAATTTTTAAATCACTTTTTCATTGTCTGGAGAATTTTTCAAAATTTTATTTAACAAAATTATTTTGAACTATGATTCTTTTAATGTTATTTTTCTTAGTTTTCCCCTTGAGCTCTCTGCTCTGTTTTTAAAAATGTCATGTATGTTTGTGTGTACTTATTTATATCATGTTACTTTTTTTAAAAAATGTTTATTTCTTTTTGAGAGAGAGACAGAGTGTGAGTGGGGGAGGGGCATAGAGAGAGAGGGAGACACAGAATCTGAAGCAGGCTCCAGGTTCCAAGCTGTCAGCACAGAGCCCGACACGGGGCTCGAACCCGCAAACCGTGAGATCGTGACCTGAGCTGAAGTCAGATGCTTAACCGACTGAGTCACCCCATCATGTTACTTTTTAAAAAGTCTTTCTTCTCTCTTCCCATAACTGCCATCATTTTTATGAGAAAATATCAACTTTAAATGGTGCATTCTCATTCTTCTCTTTTCAATTACCTTACTCCAGTCCTGTGACCTTGACTGATAATTGAATTGAATAACTGAAACCTGCTGGTAGCATGGTATCTGGTTACATTCAACCCAGAAAGGAATTCCAAAGGTATTACGGATAGAAGCAAAACAGAGTTTAGGAATACATGATGATAAAGAAAATGACAATGTATTACATTGAAGAATTAAGAAAAAAATTTACTTGTGAATTTTATGCCATTTCTCTAAAACAGAGATGATAGGCCATATATGAACTATGATCCAACAGCTGATCACAACAATGATCTTTAAATATATACATTTTATTACTAAAATGATGAATTATTAAATAAATGCAAATTGAAACAACACTAAGATGTAATATTTTGCCTAACACTTGGGGGAAAAGATACTACACAATACTGGCTACAGTATAGAGAAAATGTTACTCTGATTTTCTACAACTGGGAGTGCCAGCTGGCAAAACCTTTTGGAGGTCAATTTGAAAATGCATGTTTAAATTCAAATATTGCCTATCTTTGACTCAACAATTCTGTTTATAAATGTACCATGCATGCATACTAACACAAGCATACAACAATGTATGTATAAAAGTATTTGCTGAGTGAGTGTTGAGCTTTGGCTCTAGAATCAGATAGATCTGAGTTGAAATCACCATTCCATTACTTTCTAGATATGTGAACTTGGGTAAATTACATAGCCTGTCTAGATTTCGTTGTCCTTTGAAGATTAAGTGAAATGATGTCTATAAATGTGTAACAAAGTGTGTAAAAAAGAGTAAAAATCTGAAAACAGCCCCATTATCCATCAACCTAATAAACTTAGGTTCATTGAATGGAATACAACATAGTCACTAAGAAGAAGAAGATCAATCTACATGGAAGTAGAGCCAAGAAATGCTTTGAAAAAAATCACATTTTAGTATTAATAGTAGTATTCCATGTGTGTGAAAAGACACATAATATATTTTGCTACTTTATATCAACTGAAAGAGAGAGAAAGAATATGAACCAACATATTAATAGTGATTATGTCTGGAAAGTAGAATGATGGGGCACTTTGTTTTCTCTATTAAATTTTTTGACATATTTTTGCTTTTAAAATCATTCCTTAGTGTATCCAAAGGTCAAAAAAAATCAGAAAAATATAATTTATATGATTTTGTTCTTTATTTGAAAATTTGAAGGACTCCTGAGAGAACTACAAATATTTATTTTTAACACTTTTTGTGGAATCAATACTTAAAGAAGAAATCCTAGAAATGGGAGGTACCTCATTACTTATCCAAGTCTAGTATCTCAGAAAGAGCACAAATTCATTGAAAACCGACTCTACCAACTTAATCTGGTTTTAGAGATAATAAGCTTACTAACTCCCAAAGTATTGCTCGTAGAATTTTATGTCTTAAATTTAATAAAATGTGCTTCCTTATAAAATTCCTGCCATCGCTTCTATTTTTGCTTCATAAAGTGAATGAGACTCTTTATAAACGTTTTTAAATGACAGCTTTTAAAATAGCTTCAGGTTGAAACATACATCCTTTTCATTTAAAATTTTCTCAATTGTTACTATTTTTCTGTTTACCAGAGGATTTCCAGGCTTATCACCTTCTTGGTACCCATATCCAAAAGTCCTTAGAGATGCCTATTCTCTTTTATAGTCTGACTCATGCCATTCCAGTCAGGATAACCTTTCAAAGAGAATATTAAACTGGGTGATCCAACTGTGTATTAGAACTGTAATATCCAGCTTGATGTTCTGTATCTATCAACGTCAAGTCAAACATTTCCTTATGTTCTAGATTTCAAACCTATTCTGTTATTTGAAATTATATTTTTTATTAATGGTTATAATTTACAAATTATTTTCATAGGTTTTATATCCTTTATAGTTTTCATACTTTTTAAGGTAGTCTGGGTCCAAATTTTGGCCTTTTTAAGTAATGTGTGAACCAATTTCAGTAAGATTAATGTATTAGGAGCTGTAATATGGCAGCATATTGGGAGAGTCCAAGACCAGCCTTCCTTTCATTTTAACTTAACATCATTTATGAAGAGTAAATTAAGATTACATTAGGATTGCCTGGAACTTTTTTCTATTTCATATTTACATACATACATATATGTGCAAACAGTCATACACACATGAACACACGGTACACACACACACATACACATTGAAGCATGCATTTTGGAGCAAGAAGGGTCATTAATGTGATGATATCTTGTAAAATATGACCAGAACATTAGCCTGTATGTGGGATCCTGAGTTCTCTTAATAATTTTTTGAAAAATATTTGTTTGTTTTTGAGAGACAGCAAGAGACAGAATGTGAGTGGGGGAGGGACAGAGAGAGAGGGAGACACAGAATCCAAAACAAGCTCCAGGTTCTGAGCTGTCAGCACAGAGCCCAATGTGGGCTCAGACTCACAAACCATGAGATCATGACCTGAGCGTAAGTGGTGGGACAATTAACCAATTGAGCAACGCAGGCGCCCCCTGAGTTCTCTTAATAAACCTTAATAAACAGTGAAGGCCAGAATATTGCTGTGAAGTTCCAGTTATGGAACACGTTGTGTCTCAATCTAACTTGGCATCTGAAATTTCACTGCTCTGAAAGTTCTCTCACTTTTTGAAACTGTTTTGACAGAGAAATCAAATTTCGTTTGGGATGAAATGTTATCAACCTTGCTTGCTTTTATAAAGATGTGGTGGCAGTAGATATGTCAGATATCAGACCACTGAAATGGATGTGAACATAAATTTATCTTGGTATATTTTCAAAATTTCTCTTTTATTTTGCTCAGTTTGGTCTGCCTAATGCCCAAGTTCATCCCTTCTCTAATAATTTTATATTAAAAACTATGACAGAGAAGTTTTAGATTTTGGTGATTTGGATTGCTTAACTATCAAGTCTTAATGATTAGCCAGATCGTATAATATGTCTAGATTTAAAAGACAGCATGCAGCACTGAGATAATGAATTAAAACATGTTGCTTCATTAGTATAGTGTATGGTTTGTAAGTAAGCAATAAAGACTTGATTATATTATTAAGCCAATATATAAATAATAGACTTCAGACTCTAATCAACACATGAGTTTATTTATTCAGTTCATTATCTGTGTGTTTGTATGTGTGTGTGTACCTGTGTGTGTCTTACAGCTGTTATTTCAAGAAACCAAGAAGGGCCAGGAGAAATGGGAAAGGCTGTGCTGATTCCTAAAGATGACCAGGAGAAAATGAAAGAACTGTTTAAAATCAATCAGTTTAACCTTATGGCCAGTGATTTGATTGCCCTTAACAGAAGTCTACCGGATGTAAGATTAGAAGGGTGAGTTTACATGTGTTATATAATCTTATACATTAGTAACCTCCATATCTCACAGTAGCCTAGAACTTCTAGAACTCTGTTTCTGAATACCCGTGCTGTAACGGGAATGTACTGTGCATGCATATGCTAGGAAATATAAACCAGTTTCTTCTCTAGCAGAGCAGAATATTTTTCTTGCAAGACTTCGCGGGATACACAAGTCTAACAGGTTTCTCTTCATGAGATGCTTTTTTGTTTTGCTTTGCTTTATCTTGCCAAATACTGAGTAAACAGGATTTTTGATAGATTATGTTCTTGCCTGCATAGAAAGCTCTTACTTTGTTTTTGAAAACTATATCCTTTGCTATTCCAGTGTAAAAATGGCCACTTGCCTGTATGATTATTTGAACTTTTAAACATCATTTATTATGGATTCCAGCGATTTATGGTGCTATTTATAATTAGAATGCTCAGTTATCAGCCATGGAAGAAATATTCACTTGGAAATAATAATACTGCATGCAAAATGATGTTGAGAAACTCAACTTGTTTGTGATTAACTGTAAGTCATGCTCTAGATAGTTGACCATATTTTAAATGGATGTAATAAAAATCAGAATATTTAGTGGCAATATTGTCATCCTGATGATACAGTCCTTAGAAAAGATAGGTCCTGAGACTTTAGAAAATGTCCAGTTTTACAAATATGTTGCAGAACACATTTCTATGTAAGCAGAACACATTTCTATGTAAATAGAAGTTTTTCTATTAGACATCTAATGACTGTCTCCATGTAGAATAAAATCATAGTTAATGCAAATAAAGTTTGCCACCTATAATGGATTGTTTTACATTAGTCATATAGCAATGTTAACATCATATTTATTAAATCTAGTTTTTTCCCTTTCTAAATTACTTCAAAAAAGACCAAAGAAAAGTAACCAAATCTTGTTGAGATGGTCAAGCTAGATTGTCAGAAGTTTCATTTGATAGCTAAGTACTGGTTTTGTACATCCTTGTATGCTTTTGAAATGTCTCTCTCTCAAAAAAAACCATTAATAACTATATATTATGGACTTTTTTGGTCTCAACCAAATGATTAAACATTGAAAATTACATTTGTGTGTTTCGAAGACCTATTGCATTTTACAGGTAGTTATGTCTATATTTGTATATTTGTACATAGACACATTTGTATTTTTAAAGATATACAATAAGCTTATTCTTCTAAATAATTTTGAAACATTTTAGGTGCTAAGCTTTTACCACAATAATTATTCATTCCTTTGCTTTATATACTGCATTATAATAAAGTAGATAAAGGAGATACCTTTTCAGGAAAAATTTATAAACACTATTTCAAACTTTTAAGAAATAGTTACTTTCCATGATCAGAACATAAATTTTATATCAGATCTGGGATGCTTAAGGTAACAACTGCTTTAGTACAGAGCCATTGCTTTAATAAAAGGAGAAGGAAAAATGTTCTTTGAACATCATTTAAAATATTTGTGGCCATGGCATTTCTTCTTTTATGAATCACTTAATAAATTAAGTACTTGAGTAATTATGCCTTAAAATATGGAACAATTTAACTATTTAAAATGGACAATTCAAATGGATTACCATAAATATTATCCAAAATACAGTACTTACTGTGGTTGTTTTTATTTATTTATTTTGTGTGTGTGAGTTAGTTACATCTTTATTACAAGAATTTCTAAACACCATGAGCCTTTTTTTAAGTTGAGGTATAATTGATATATAAGATTATATTTGTTTCAAGTGTACAACAATGTGATTTTGTATTTGTGCATACTGTGAAATGGTCAACATGATCATACTCGGAATAATACCCTCAAGGTCCATCCATGTTGCAAATGGCAAAATTTAATTCTTTTTAATGGCTGAGTATTCCATTGTGTACATACTAATTCTTTATTCATTTATCCATTGATGAAATCTTGGGATGTTTTCATACCTTAGCTATTGCAAATAATACTGCAATGAATATAAAGGTGCATATGTGACTTCAGATTTGGTTTCTGTCTTCCTTGGATAAATACTCATAAAAGAAATTGCTGGATCATATGATATTCCTATATTTAATATTTTAAGGAAACCTCATACTGTTGTGCATAATGGTTCCACCAATTTATATTCCCACCAACAGTGCACAAGACTCTCTTTTTTTCTACCTTTTGCCAACACTTATTTCTTTTCTTTTTGATATTAGCGATTCTGACTGGTGTGAGGTGATATCTCACTGAAGTTTTGATTTCCATTGATTAGTGGTATTAGACATGTTTTCATGTGCCTGTTGTCCATCTGTATGTCATCTTTGGAAAAATGTATGTACATATCCTCTGCTCATTTTTAAATTGGATTATTTTATTGTTGTTGAGCTTTATGAATTCTTTACATATTTTGGCTATTAAACCCTGATCATATATGTGATTTTCAAGTATCTTCTTCCATTCAGTAGGTGGGCTTTTCATTTTGTTTATGGTTTTCTTTGCAGTACAGAAATATTTTAGTTTGATACAGTCCCATTTGTTTATTTTTACTTTTCTTGTTTTTGACTTTGGAGTCAGATCCAAAAAAATCATCATCAAGATGAATGTCAAGTAGCTGACTGCCTGTTTTCTTCTAAGAGTTTTATGGTTTCAGTCTTTAGTATTCAAGTCTTTAATTCATTTTGAGTTAATTTTTGTGTATGGTATAAGATAGTGGTCTAATTTCATTCTGTTGCTTGTGTCTGTCCAATTTTTCTAACACCATTTGTCTTTTCTTCAATGTACGTTCTTGCCTTCTTTGTTGTACATTAATTGGCCACTATATGCATGGGTTTATTTGAGAACTGTATTGTGTTCCAATGATCTCTGGGTCTGTTTTTATGCCAATACCATATTGTTTGATTACTAAAACTTTGTAATATCTTTGAAATCAGGGAGTGTGATGCCTGCAGCTTATTTCTTCTTTCCAAATATAGCTTTGGCTATTTGGGATCTTTTGTGGTACCATACAAATTTTAGGATTGTGTGTTCTGTTTCTGTGAAAAAAGCTATTGTAATTTTGAATAGGGCTTGCATTAAATCTGTAGATTACTTTGAGTAATATATGCATCTTCCTTCTTCTATTCCTTCCCCTCTTCCTTTATCCCCATCTCCCTCCCCAGCCCTCTTCCCCCCTCCCCCTCCTTCCTTTCTCCTCTCTGCCTCTTCCTCCTCCTTCTTCTTTTCTAATTGCTGTGGTTAATAGTTCCAGTGCTATATGGAATAAAAGTGCTGAGAGGGGGAATTTTTGTCATTTTCTTGATATAGAGGAACAGCTTTTCACCACTGAGTATAATAGCTATGGGCTTGTTATATGTTACCTTAATATATTGAGGTATGTTCACTCTGTACTGACTTATTTTAAATAGATATTTAATTTTGTCAAATGTTTTTTCTGCATCTATTGAGATGATCATGTGATTGTTATCCCTTATTTTGTTAATGTGGTGTGTCACATTGATTAATTTGCAGATGTTGAAGCCTCCTTGCATCCCAGAAATAAAGCCCTTAGTCATTATGCATAATCCTTTTAATATTGAATTGGGTTTGCTATTAATTGTTGAGAATTTTTGCATTTATGCACATCAGGAGTGTTGGCCTATAATTTTCTTTTTTATGGTGTTGTTATCTGGCTTTTGTATTAGGGTAATGCTGGCCTTGTAAAATGAATTTGGACATATTCATTCCTCTTCAGTTTTTTTGGAGGAGTTTGAGAAGGATATGTATTAAAATTTTGAATGTTTGGTAGAAAACACTAGTGAAGCCATCTGGTCTTGGACTTTCATTTGTTGGGAGGTTTTTGATTATTAATTCAGTCTCATTACTAGTAATTGGTCTATTCAAATTTTGTTTCCTCATGATTCAGTCTTGGAAGATTGTATGTTTTGGGAATTTTATTCATCTTTTCTAGGTTGTCCAATCTGATGGTGTATCATTGTTCATAGTAGTCTCTTTTGATCCTTTATATTTCTGTGGTATCAAATGTAACTTGTGCTCTTTCATTTCTGTTTTATTTATTTGGGTCCTCTCTTCTTGTTGGAGAGTCTAGCTAAAGGGTTATTAATTTTGTTTACCTTTTTAAGGAACTGGCTCTTTCACTGATATTTTCTTCTTCCTTTAAGGCTTTATTTCACTTGTTTCTGCTCTGATCTTTATTATTTCCTTCCTTGTTCTAAATTTGTGCTTTGTTTGTTCTTCTTTTTTAGTTCTGTTTCGTGTACAACTAGACTGAGATTTTTCATTTATTGAGGTAGGTCTATGTCCCTATGAACTTCCTTTTCAAGAATGCTTTTGCTGCATCCTGTAGATTTTGATATATTCCCATTTATATCCTCCAGAATTTGTTTGTTTTGATTCTCTCTTGATTTCTTCACTGGCACATTTGTTGTTTAGTTGTTTAATCTCCACATATTTTTAAAAGTTTATTTATTTTGAGAGGGGAGGAGGGGCAGAGAAAGAAGGAGAGAAAGAATCCCAAGCAGAGTCTGACATGGGGCTCGATCTCACAAACCATGAGATCATGACCTGAGCCAAAATCAAAAGTTGGTCATTTAACCAACTGAGCCACCCAGGTGCCCCAAATTTCCACATACTTTAAAATTTTTTTCAGTCTTCTTCTTATAATTGATTTCTACTTTCATACTAGTGTGGTTAGAAAAGGTGCTTGATATGATTTTAGTCTTGTTAAATATATTTAGACTTGTTTTGTGGTCTAACATAGGATCTATCCTGGAGCTCTATCCATGTGCATCTGAGAATGTGTATTTTGATGTTTTGGGTGGAATGTTCTGTAAGTATTTATAGAGTCCATCTGGTCTAATGTGTTGTTTAAAGCCAGTATTTCCTTATTAATTTTCTGTTTGGATAGTCTATCCATTGATATAAGTAAGGTGCTAAAAACTCTACTCTTACTGTATTGCTGTTAATTTCTCCCTTTAGGTTTGTGAATATGTGCTCTTTATATTTAAGTGAATTCTCTGTTGGGTGTATAGGTATTTATAAATGTTGTATCATCTTGTTGGATTGATCCTTTATCATTATGTAATACCCTTCCTTGTCTTTCATTATTGTTTTAAAATCTATTTTGTCTTGGGGTGCCTGGGTGCTCAGTCAGTTAAGTGACTGATGCTTGATTTCTTCTCAGGTCATGATCCCAGAGTATTGTGATTGAGCTCCACACCAGCTCTGTGCTAAGCATGGAGTTTGTTTAAGATATTCCCTCTCTCTCTCTTTGTTTCTCTGTCTCCCTCTCTCCCTTCATCCCTCTCCCTCACTTATGCTATCTCCCTCTCCAAAAAAATCAATCAATCAATCAATCAATCAATCAGTTTTGTCTAAGTGTAACTACTGCAGCTTTATTTTGGTTTCCATTTTCATGAAACATCTCTTTCCATCCCTTTACTTTCAGTCTGTGTATGTTCCTACATCTGAAGTGAGTTTCTTGTAGTTAGCATATAGATGGGTCTTATTTGTCTCTTTGTTTATTTTAATCCATTCAGCTAGTCTGTGGTTTTTTCATTGGAGAATATAGTCCATTTACATTAAATTAATTATTGATAGGTATGTACTAATTGCCATTTTGTTCATTGTTTTCTGACTGTCTTGTAATTTTGTAGTTACTTTTTTCTTTTTTTCTTCTTTTTCTCTCTTCCCTTATGGTTTCATGGCTCTTTAAAGTTATGCTTAGATTCTTTTCTCGTTATCTTTCATGTATCTTCTACAGGTTTGGGATTTGTGATTACCATAAGGCTTACATATAACAGCCTATGTAATCAATAGTCTATTTTTAGTTGACAGCAAGTTAAGTCTGAACATATTCTAAAACTACACTTTTACTGCCAGCCCACACATGCATTTTTAATTCTTATGTCAAACTTTTTATTTTCATGCAAACTTAAATTGCATCTATTTCCTTTGTGTATCCCTTAACTAATTATAGTTGTTTATACTACTTTTGCCTTTTAACCATCATACTAGCTTTACTAACTTAATCCACTACCTTTCCTGTATACTTACCTTTACCATCAAGATTTTTACTTTGATATGTTTTCATTTGTGTTCTTTCTTTTCAACTTAAAGAAATCCCTTAACATTTCTTGTAAGGCTCCTATAATGGTGAGGAACTCCCTTAGCTTTTTCTTGTTGGAAAACTATCTTTCTATTAATTCTGAATGATAATCTTGCTGGGTAGAGTATTTGTGGTTGGAAGTTTTTCTTCCTTTCAGCTTTTTAAGTATATCTTGTCTGTCTCTCTTCTGGCCTGCAAAGGTACTGATGAAAAATCTGCTGATAGTTTTATGGGGAGTGGGGGCGGGTAGTTCTCTCATCCATATCAAGTCGTTTTTTCTCTTGTGACATTTAAGATTTTTTATCTTTAACTTTCGTTATTTTAATTATAATGTGTCTGGTGTTGATTTCTTCTAGTTAATTTTATTTGGAACTCATTGGATTTCCTGGATCTGGATGTTGTTTTATTCCTCAGGTTAGAGAAATTTTCAGCTATTATTTCTTCAGATAAGTTTTCTTCCCCTTTCTCTTTATTCTCATTCTGGGACCCCTATAATGTAAATGTTTTATTTGATGTTGTTCTATTGGCCCCTTAAGCTGTCTTCACTTTTCTAAATTTTTCTTTTTGCCACTTTGCTTTGGTGAGTTCCACTACCCTGTCATCCAGATCAATAATCCTTTTTGTACTTCATCTAGTCTGTTGTTGAAATGCTCTTATGTACTTTTAGTTCAGTTATTTATTCTTCAGCTCTGTGACTCCTGTTTAGTACTTTCTTATATTTTCTCTTTGTCAAAGTTCTTACTATGCCTCCTGGTTCAGTGAACATCCCTATACCATTACATTGAACTCTTTGCCAGGTAAATTACTTATCTTCCTTTCATTAAGGCTTTTTCCCTAAGGTCTTGTTCTTTTATTTTGAACTAATTTATCTGTTTCTCATTTTCCTTGATTCTTTGTGTTTGTGCCCATGTATTAGGAGACACACCTACCTCTTCTAGTCTTGAAGGAGTGGCTCTATGTAATAGATGAATCTTCTCTGTCAACCTTGTCCTAGCTCTTGGTTGTCTCTTGAACCTTTGGAGTTGTCTAAATAGCCTGATTTATCCTTGATAAGTCCCTGTTTTTGAGGTTGTATCAAGACCTGTCATTGTTTCAAAGGGAGAGATCTTAGCCTCTAGTTTAAGGCAGACTGAAAATCCAACCCTCAAGCAGAAGCTTTTGAATTATCCTAATATATACAGTCCTGTGGGACTGCAGTTATACACCCTGCTGGCCTCAAGATTGGGAGGTATTTCCTGGGCAATGTTTGCAAAAACCAAAACTCCTAATGACTATATAAACTTCTTTCTGGGAGGTACTAGCTGGCTATAGCAAGGTCACCAGAGAGCACAAAGATGGCAACCCCTGACCTATGTTCCCTAAGAGCAACTCTATACCCTCCATAGATATTGGATGAACCGGCAGCCTGCCCCTCAGACTAAAATTCCAGGATAAGCAAGTAGGCCTTTTCACGGAAAATTCAGGTGTTTCAGTCTTCTGTCTCTACTGTGCCCTTGGGCTATTAGCCTGCCCAAAACTGCCTCTTCAGTTGTTTCAGTACTGTGGGGCCCAGAAATGCAACCCCTCCTAGCCAACATAGATCAAAACTCAAGAGGTATCACCTATAGAGACAAGGCACACCAGCCAGCTTTAATGGGGCAATGGGGATCATGGGCTATGGTGTTTCCACTAGTTTTAGTGGTGCTGTGGGTATTGCTGGGACTGGGCAGGCCTGCCAGCTTTAGTGCGTCTGTAAGAGAGCAGTGAAGTGGGATGCACCACCCAGCTGTAGCAAAACCATGGAGAGTTCAGGGTTAAGACATTCTCTCTGGCACTAGAGGGAAAGTGTGAAAAATGACGTCCACAAACTCTGGCACTACTAAGTAGAATGAGAGCCCCCAAATGGTAGTCACTAGCATTTCCATCTCCAGAGTGTCCCAACAGTCTCCTGCCTCTCCAGCAAACACTTTAAGATTAGCAAATGAATCTCTTTCACATATGGTATAGTGATGTTTAAACTGCTGGTTTTGCACTGGGTCCTGGGGTGCATGAGTCTACACATGATCCCTTTAAGTGTAGATTCTCAGCATCCTACCTACGTTTGGGTATTCTGGACACCAATTCTGTTGGTTTTCAAAACCTGCCATTCTGGGGTTTTGTCTCTTAAGTACTGGTCCCAAGGGCCCGGGTGCCTGATGNTGCCGGTTTTGCACTGGGTCCTGGGGTGCATGAGTCTACACATGATCCCTTTAAGCGTAGATTCTCAGCATCCTACCTACCTTTGGGTATTCTGGACACCAATTCTGTTGGTTTTCAAAACCTGCCTTTCTGGGCTTTGTCTCTTAAGTACTGGTCCCAAGGGCCCGGGTGCCTGATATAGATCATGAACAAATTCAGGGAGAAACTCTATGTTTGTGAGATCTGATTATGATCAGATTGTGGATTGTTGATTGTGGGTTGCTATGCTGGAGTGAGGATTTTGGTGACACCAAAATCTCTGCCTCTCTTACCCATCTTACCCACCTACCCCATTATCCTTTGTTGTGGAGAAGCTGACCAGCTAGTTTTCAAGTTTTTTTTCTTTTAAGAGGGAATTGTTCTATATGGAACTGTTGATTTGGTGTGTCTGGGGGAGGAAGTAAGCTGAGGAACTTTTGTGTCACCATCTTCAACCACCTCCTGCTTACTGTAATTAATACTGCTTGAATTTTGAGATTTTTTAAAATAGTCTGTGAAATAATATTAATGAAATGAATACTTTTCTATTTTACTTTTATGTAGCACCGTAATGTATGCTATCAGTAAGAAAATATAAATGCATCCAAACTTTCTAGACAAATGGTAAAATGTATGTGAGGCTTATTGCAGCTATTTGCAAGTCATGTTGAATGACTCAATTGTGTGACTGTCTGGGAAAGACTAATGTTGAAAAACACATTATGAATCAGATATCCAAACTGTTAGTTAAAAGATGTGTAAATCTGTCAATACTCGTTTAATGTAGAAAACATTTTTTTTAAATTTTGATATTAGTTACAACTCAATCTTTGAATGATTATATCTTAAAAAGATATGAACACATTAAAGCAGCCTAGTGATGACTGATAAATTATATAAAGGTGTACAAAATTGGTATCAAGAAATTGTTTTTAAAAAGAACTTAATTTATTTTAGTAGAAAGATTGAATTGATATCTACTTACAAAGTATCTGAACAACACAGGCAGTGAATTCATTCAAATATCTCAGCATATTTTACTAGAATATACCCTTAAACTGGCTTGACTGAATTCAGAGATTATCCTAATAGTTTAATGGTGTGTTTGCCCTTAATATCCATCTACAAATATTTGAAGATATGTACAGAGAAAAAAATTAAGTAAATACCCCATGTTTTCACAGAGAAGAGACTAGATGAAAATGTTTTTTCTTGGAAGTAATTGTAATGAAACATCAGGACAAATTAGAGTCAACTTCTGGAAAGTCCAGTTCTAGTGATGTTTGAATATTTACATTAAGTTACTTATCTATTTGACATACTTAATATATTAATATGTATAATACATTTATATATATCTTCTAACTACTTGAATAAATAAAATGTTAATATTAATAACAGTCATGGTGGGGTNATTAGAATGTTTAATGTGCAGCCAAGGCTGAGGACCTTACTAAATTTCTTATAATCTTAAAGCCCTCCATTTCTGGGATTCTTGTTGTATATACATATAAATAAGCTTTTTATAAATAAAACATTTTATTTTTAAATAAAAAGCATATATTTACATAAATATAAATAAACCGACAGCTATAATCACCCCTCTCTCCTTTGGCCATCCTCCCTAACAACAAAAAAAGTGAAATGTCATAAAATTCTGATTCAGAATTTTGAGGAAAATGCATATTAACTTAATATGTTAATGGTCAGCATTAGGGATTTATTACCATGTTTCTCAACAATTATGGTTCTAAGGGGCTCAGTTGGTTAAGCATCCGACAGCAGCTCAGGTCATGATCTCAAGGTTCATGAGTTCTAGCCCCACATTGGTCTCTGTGCAGACAGTTTGGAGTGTGGAGCCTGCAATGAATTCTGTGTCTCACACTCTGTCTCCCTCCCTTCTCAAAAATAAATAAACATTAAAAGAAAATTATGGTTCTAAGATTTTATAAATTTATATAATTTGGATTTAAGAACAGGGCTAAAATTTTCTGTTTTCAGAAAGTCAGTAAATGGATGTCATTTGTTTATTAACATAAGATTTTTATGTTAATATCTGGAAAGAGAAAGAAGATTATCAAATAAAATAGACACACTAAATGCACTTTTGTTGAGCACTTAATATGCTAATATGTGCCAAATATGATCCTGTGTGCCTAGGATATAGCAATGAACAAAACTAAGTCCCTCCGTCATGGAATTTACAATCAATAAAAGACTAAGAATGGTAAGGTGCGGGGAATAGAGAAGTGAGGAAAAACCTCTTTGAGAAACTCATATTTGAGTAAGTTGATGGACTTTAAGCACCTAAATATTATGATTTATTTCTAATACACAGAGATATTAAATATTTACTGGATCCCTGAAATGGCCAGTGCTAGAAATCTAATGAATCTATGGATACATAAAACACCATAAAGACTCAAAAGCAAAGGAATAATCATTAAACATATGTATAGGTGTGTGTGTGTGTGTGTATCTGCATTTGCATTACTTTTGAAAATAGTGTTTGAGTTGCATATCCGATGAATCCCAGTAAAAATCATATTTTAGTTTGCTGAGGCATCAGTAGTCAATGTTATCTCATGCCTGTAGGATGTCCTAGAGGTAGAGAAAACATGACTATGATCATAGTCACCGAGGTAGGTTTGTAACTCTATTCCATTATATGGAAAACAAATATGAGAAGGAAAAGCCAACTGTGGAGAGAGATTTTTCAAGTAAGTGGGAAAAATCTCATTTATGGAGCCAAAATCTCTAGCTTTGGAGCCAAAACCACAAGTTTAAGATCTGGCTCTATGGCTCACTGTTAGGTCTTGGGCAGGATATTAATTTTGAAAGCCCCAGTTTCCTTTCACTGATTAAGCCAAAGAGTCAGTTAACCAACCAACCAATCCCTGTCATTTACCTAAGACAAGCTTAGCTTTAAGAACAATATAAATGCATATATATAATGGTAAAAGGGATATATTTACATAAACAACTAATTAATGATATTGTATGAGCATACCTATAATTGCAAAAATAACAAAGAAAGTATAGGATTGCCCTGAGTTCCTGGTGAGATTTTATATTTATTATTATGATTATTATTATTCTGTGGAATTCTCTTATGCCCTGGGCTCCATTTTTGGACTAAGCGAGAGAACTTTTTAAGCAGTCCTCTTTTCCCTTTACTCGGCAATTATTTTTGAATAAGAAATTAACAGTAATTATTGGATGAATATTTATAAAAAAGCTATCGGCAATTAAAACAAATGCTAAGGTTCTTTAGCATTTACTTGTATTCAGACATTAATAGCATTTCGAGTTCTGGTATTGAGTTATTTGAAGGTTATAATGCAGCTGGCATTTAAATACATTTCATCAGGGAAAAAATGAGGAAATAGGAGATTTATTTCAGCTATTTATATCCTAGACCAAATAACTGCTTCTTACGTATGCACACAAGCAAGCGGATAAAGAGAAAACGACTCTAGCAGTCTTGCATTATTAGTGGAAGAGCTACAGCATACAAATTCTGAATAAGTTGTCCTCAAAGGACAGCAAGTTTATTTACTATATAAAACAAAATAAACCATAGTATATTTTTTTCTGTTCTCAGTCTCATAAGTATGCTTGTCTATATATATGGATTGCCTTTCCCATGAATTAAAATATGACAAGTGTAGCATGGATTGCACAAAGGAGAAATGGAAAATGAGAATATTAATTGGATTTCTGATCTCTGTTCCACATCTTTTCTTTTTCATTTGAGAATTACTATAACTTTCATATGCTGGCAAAAATTCTGGTAATGATAATAATTTCTACGATACTTGATTTATGTAATGTGCTCATGTGTGGAATTAATTTCACTACCCAGATTAAAAGTGGTGTGTAAGAATGTTTATGTGTGTTTATGTATGTACTTCAATACATATATATTTGATGAAAATGAAGATGATAGGTATTATTATTATCCTTGGGTTAATATTGTGCTATAACTTTCCTTTCAAATAAGAAAGTGGAGTAAAACACTTCTAGGTTTGTTCTCGGGGACACAGCTGTGTACCACTGTAGGCCAAAAACATACTGCATAACCCAGTTTACACTTGACCTACCCCTCAACAGTCCCTTTATTTAATTTTTTGTCACTATTACTTTGGATTTTTTAAATTATNAAGCGAAAGTCGGACGCTTAACCGACTAAGCCACCCAGGCGCCCCTGTCTTGGCTGTTTTTAAGTGTACATCTTAGTAGTGCNTGTACCACTGTAGGCCAAAAACATACTGCATAACCCAGTTTACACTTGACCTACCCCTCAACAGTCCCTTTATTTAATTTTTTGTCACTATTACTTTGGATTTTTTAAATTATAATAAGATATTCATAATATAAAAGGTATTGGCTGTTTTTAAGTGTACATCTTAGTAGTGTTATGAAGGAGGGGATCAGAATATGTCATCCCAAACCATACCACTTTTTTTTCCAAACTGTAAATTGTGCCAAGTTTTATTTGTCATTCATAAAAAGGTAAAATGCCACTTTGACATAAAGCTTATTTTAAGTTGAAGACAACCGAAAAAAGGTTGATACAGGAAAATCTCTCTTCAACATTTCTCTGCCTAAAAGCAAAGCATACATTTCCATTTCCAAGATGTCACTCTCTCTTGAACCAGGAAGGGAACAATAACCTTACACACTGTAGTTAGAACTATCCCTGCACAGCCATGACTATACATAAACTAAACCCTACTAACTAACCCTTATCTGTTATTAGTTTCTCCCATATGTTAGCTTTCTCACAATTTATCACCCCTGGGGACACAAACACCTTGTTGTGTTTTGCTTTGTTTCTTTGTCATGTCACTTCTCCGTAACTTACCACCTTTTGCTAAAATGATACATAAGCTCCCAAGTTTAACCATTTCTTTGTGTATTCACTAATTTTCTGTGAAGACCTCCATACACATAAAAAACAAAAATATTAACATCAAATAAAGTTGATATGCCTTTTCTGTTGCTACTATTTCATTTGCCAATGTAATATGTAGGCTTCATGTTCTAAAAACAAGAAGGTAGAGAAAACGTGTTTTTTGTTTGTTTATTTGTTTCCCTCCTCTGTAAGTATATTCACATCGTTGTGCTCAATCTCTGGAAGACTTTTCATCTTGCAAAATTAAAACTGTATATCCATGAAATAAGTACTCCATATTTCCTCCTACCTCTGGTCCCTGGCAATCATCATTCAAATTTCTGTCTCTAAGAATTTGATTACTCTTGATACTTCATATAATTGCAATTATGTAGCATTTGTCTTTTTATGTCTGGCTTATTTCAGGTAACTGAACGTTCTCAAGTTTCATCCATGTTATAGTGTGTGTTAGAATGTCCTAACTTTTTAAGGCTAAATAGTATTTCATTATGGGTATATACCACTTTTATCCACTCATCCGTTGGTGAACATGAGGTTTGCTCTCACCTTTTGGCTACTGTGAATAATGAACTTGGGTTTACAAACTCTCTTTGAGGCTGTTTCACTTCTCTTGGATATATACCCGGAAGTGGAATTGCTTAGTCCTATGCTGATTAATTTTTAATTGGAGGGGGAAACACTATATTTTTTGCCATAGCAGCTATACCAGTGCACTGGGTTTGAATTTCTCTGTATCTTTGCCAACACTTTTTCTGTTTGTTGTTTTTTTCTCTTTTCTCTTTTCCTTTCTTTTCTTTATTTTTCTTTTTTCTTTCTTTTCCTTTTTTTTTTCTTTTAGGTACTAGCCATCCTAACAGATAGATGTGAGGACGGTATCTTATAGTTTTAATTGATTAGTGATATTGAACATCTTTTCGGGTCCTTTTCAGTCATTTGTATATTTTCTTTGAAGAAATACCTATTCAAGTCATTTGCCTGTGTTTTAATTGGATTGTTTTTGTTTTCGCTGTTGAGTTGTAGGAGTTCTTTATATATTTTGGAATATATCTTTATATGTTTACAGATTTGTGATTTTCAAATAATTTTTTCCTGTTTTGTAGGGTGCATTTTCACTCTGTTGCTTTTGTCCTTTGATCAAAAACAGAAGCTTCAAATTTTTATATAGTTTCATTTATCTGTTTTTACCTTTTTTGCCTGTGCTTTATGTCATATCTAAGAAATAATTGCTAAATCCAATGTCATAAAGCTCTCCCCCTGTGTTTTTATCTAAGAGTTTTACACTTTTAGCTTCTGTATTTAGATCTTTGATTTATTTTGAGTGAGCTTTTTTATATGGTGTAAGGGACGTGTCCAATGTGGGTATATAGTTTTACCAATATAATTTCTTAAAAAGACTCTACTGCCCCATTGCATTGTCTTGGTGCCCTTGTTGAAAACCATTTGACTGTATATATAGGGGATTATTTCTGAGCCTTCTATTCTATCTGAATGATCTATATTTCTGCTTTTATGCCAGTAACAGGCTGTTTTAATTACTGTAGATTTCTAATGACTTTGAATATGAGGAAGGGTGAGAGTTCCAACCTTGTTTTTTGAACATTGTTTTTAATGATAGATCCTTTCTTCACAGAGTTGCAAATATAGTTTTCAGTTTTCATGCACATCCTCATCTTTCTATAAAATGATTTTTTAAATCATTTTATATATTCATCATTTATCAAGATCTACTTGTGTACTTATGAAAAACAAGAGATAGTTCCTCATTGTAGAACATTATGCATGCAAAATGAAAATATCCAAAAAATTGTAGTATAATTGACCCGTGAACAACATGTGGCTAGTGGCACCAAACCCCATTCAGTCAAAAATCCACATACAACTTTTGACTCTATAAAATACTAGTATTAGCCTCCAAAGTTAACAGTCTATTATCACATATTTTGTGTATTCTAAGTAGAAAAGATGGTAATAAGAATATCAAGAAAAGAAAATGCAATGATAGTACTGTACTGCATTTATTTTAAAAATCTGTGTATAGGTGGACCCGCACATTTCAATTTTATGTTGTTTGAGGGTCAACTGTAACTGAGAGTGTGAATTTAGAGATACCACTGTGTGGAGCTGAGATGAAGGAAAGCTTTGTAAGTGGGAATATTTGAATCCTGACTCTATAGAATGGATGTGTATGAAACCAGGCTTAGGTAGAAAGAAGATAGCTTTCTGCATAAGAATAAAAGCACACTGAGAGCAAGCCATTTTCTTTTTTCCTTAGAACAGAGCCAATGAAGTACTTGTTAAGAATATGGATTATTGGTCAACTTGGGTATGTTCCTCCCTGGCTCTTTTTTCCTTTACCTTTTAAGAATGTATATATTCAAATTGACCAAATACCTTTTTTTTTATTTTGCAAGTTCTAATTAAATAATCAGATAACTTAATTGTATTATCCAATCCTGTGATTTAATCATATAATTTAAAAGTAATTGTGCTTTTATTTGTATTTTTCCTACTTGAGTGATTTAGGACTAAAAATACTTATATTTACCCATTTTTATGTCTATTAATATTTTCTTATATTTCTAATTTTTGGTACCCTACATTTTCATTCTATGTGACTTATGGCAGAAATGTTTATTTTTGTAATCCTTCTTAAAAATGAGAGCTCATGTCAATAAATTCTGATAGATTTTATTCTGAAAAATAATATTTTTTAATAAAGGAAAGTTATTTTTAAAATGCAGAGATTTCAGGGGCACCTGGGTGGCTCAGTCAGTTGGGTGTCCGACTTCCGCGCGGGTCATGATCTCATGGTTAGTGAGTTCGAGCTCCGTGTTGGGCTCTGTGCTGACAGCCAGCTCAGAGCCTGGAGCCTGTTTCGGATTCTGTGTCTCCTTCAATCTCTGACCCTTCCCTGCTCATTCTGTCTATCTGTCTGTCTGTCTGTCTCTCTCTCTCTCTCTCTCAGAAATAAATAAAAACATTTACAAAATAAATAAATAAAATGCAGAGATTCCGGATAATTGATGAATGGGAAAAGACGATAAAATTTAGACAGTTAAGTATATGAGGCCATATGAGGAAATAGTCCAATTAGAATGGACGGTTGNGTGTTATGTGGAAACTAATTTGACAATAAACTATTTGTAAAAAAAAAAAAATGGATGGTTGTAACTGGCTATTCTAGAACCTTGGTCTAGGGATGATGATGAAGAATTTTAAAAACAATGCCTCTGCCTTTTTTTTTAGATGTGTCGTGATAGGCAACTAGGAGGTGTTAGAGGGGAAATATGACATGAAGGAAATAATATTTACGAAGAAATATTTCTGACATTTTATATGGAGGATTTGATAGGAAAACTTAAATTTAATAGGGTTCCCTCTTGGCTTTTTTATTCATGTAGATACGATTAGATAAGTAGCTTGTCTAGGATGGTTGCCTTAGAAACATAAAGCAATATGTAGTAATAAATTAAAATGAAGGGGAAAGATAAACACCAAATTCAGGAGTGCTTCAGGATGTAATTGAATTTCCAGTTGTGTGTGTGTGTGTGTGTGTGTGTGTGTGTATGTTTTAAACGAAGCAAATTAGGGGGAGGGAAAAAAGATGATTCTACATACATTTTGAAATGATATATCAGAATTGGTGACTGGATATTAGAAAAAGAAAACAGAGGAACAAAAGATGATTGTAATGTTTCAAATTTAGGTGACTAAGAGATTGGTAGTATTGCGTGCGTGTGCACACACACACACACACACACCACCTCCCTCCCCCCCACACACACAGTCATACTAAATTCCAATTTAATCTGAGTAGTGAAATTAGTTTCACACATGAGCACATTAGATAAACCAAAATATTGTGGAAACTATTGTTATCATTACAGGCAAAGTTTTTGCCAGCATCTGAAAGTTGTAGTATTTCTCAAATTAAAAAGAAAAGATGTGGAACAGAGATGAGAAATCCAATTAATAGTCTCATTTTCTATTTCTCTCTTGCGAAATTGATGCTACATTTAGCTATATAATGTTAGCATAATTGGGTAAAGTATAATTTAAAAATTTTTGAGATTCTAATATCTCTAAAATTGGTCCTTGAATAGTAGACTTTGTGGTAAAATGTATAAACTTCCCATATGAAAAATATCAAATTTAAAAAGTAAAGATATCTTTTAACAAAATTTGTAGATTCACTCTACTAAGAAATCAGACTTCTGCTACTATTGGAATAATCTTATTATTTGATTTCTGTATGAAATTCTTCCTCACTATTTTTTGCCATGGACATATGTTTTTTGTACACATATCAGTGCCTTATGCAAAGCCTAAATTGTTTCTTTTGCCAACTTCCAGTATTATTTTGCTGAGGAAGATGTAATTTCATAGTCAATATAGTTTAATATAGATATGACAAGAAGTTAGCATTTTATTGATGTGGGAGATGTGGGAGATGTTGGGATATGTCTAACAATTCTAATATCATAATTAATATTTCATGACCTTGCAAAGTCTTCTTGCTGAAGCCAATACAGTGTCAATGGTAATTGCTATATAAATGAGAAAATTTGTGTCCAGGTTTCTAATTTTAGTATTTAATACCTTAATAGTCCCATGTAGTTGCATTGCATTAGAACATATTAAAACAGTGTAAAAAATTTTTTGAAGTATCAAAATAACTTGAAATACATGGAACATATGTATTTAATGGTTATGGTTTTAGGGTAAAAAATATATGTGTATAAATATTTTATCCACTATGTACTTATTTACTGCATTTGTCATGTCTTGATTTATATTTCCCCTGAGGAAAGGCATTCTTTCTGGCTTTTTATGTCTTTTTCTTTCTAAGTAATGATGTGGTATAGATATAGATAGAGACATTTTTACTAAAATATCATAGGAAGCTAGATGGTTATATTTAATGAGTTAGTTAATTTTCTAAGTAATTCAAATGGAAAGATCCAGTTTAAAATAACTATTTTATCATCATGCTGTATAAGATAAAGTTAAATTTTACAATGTAAGTTAATAAGCAAAATTCAATTTTGTAAACATGCACCCAGTGTCTCCTTTCTGACCACTATTTCCTGAGAAATTTAAGAGCGAATAAAGCACAAAGTTCCTATCTCTACTGGGGTCATGTAACATAGTGATTAAGGGAAGATTTTCCCCTTGAATCAATTAATATACATGAATTAATAAATTCTGTCAGTAACTACAACTGGTTGTCAATATTTGTTGAACTTTTTCTACTTAGCAGGCATTATATTACGCAGTGTACCTGCATTTTGTCATGGAATTCCCAACAAAAGTCCCTTGAAGTATATTCTGTGTTTTGTTTTCCTTGTTTCGTGGATTGGGAAACATGCCCAGAAAGGTTAAGGAACTTCTCAAAAGTCATACAGCTGATGTTTGAATCCAAGTATGTGTTCTCAGTCACTAGACAACACTAGTGAATATAAATAGAAAAAGAGATACAGCAGAGAGTTGTGTTACTAAACACTTCAAAGAAAATATGAACCGTGGGTTAGCCCTTACATAATAGGCAGAACTTGTGTAGATATAAGGAAGAACATGAGGATTCCAAGGAGGGGGGAACAGATGAGGAGATGGAGATGCACAAATATGATGTTACAGTTGAAGAGATTGAATGTAATGGCTTATTTTGAGGACTGTCCCTCTGTGCTCGCAGCCATGCTGACTCATGATCATACCGGCAAGCTGGCCCTCCAGCAGTCATATGACATTTCCCTTGTCTACTCTGTCTTCCATTTTGTGACTCATCATTCCATAACTTTGGCACTCCCCTCACCCCTCCAGCACATTCTCCCTCTCCATTGATGATCTTACTGTCTATCTTATTGAGAAAAAGGAAGCAAATAGAGAAAATCCCCACAGGGCTCACCATCACATCTACTTCTTACTTGCATTTGTCAGCCTCTGCCTTCTCTCCTGTTGCCCTGAGTGTCTTGTCCATGCTGCTGAGGACATCTAGCCCATCTGTCTCAACCATCTTATCTTGTTCCATTTTCTGGTAAGTTCTCTGTCCTCACGTTTCTTGAGCTATCAGCATAAAAATACAGCTGATTCTTATCTTTTTTTTTTTTTTGAAACAAATTTTCACATGGCTACCAAGTCATTGTGCCGCCCTAAATTTTCTGGTACCTCTGTGGCCATTCCTTCTCTTTGTTATTTCATGGTGCCTTTTCTTCTCCAGAACCTCTAAACATAGTTATGTCCCAAGGATAAATCCTTGGAGCTGGCCTATTTTCTGTCAACATTCACTCCCTTAGTAATTACAGACGTTCTCTTCATTTTAAATATCATCTCAATCTCCAGTCAAGGTGTCTTCCATTACATCCAGAATTGAACATCCAACAGTGTTCTTGATTTATTTTCTTGAATGTCTGACACTAATCTGAAACCAAACACATCCAAAACTCAGTACCACATGAGGTCCCTGAAAACCTCCTCTCTTCTTGGAGTTTATCATCTTAGGAAATAGAAACTCCATTCTTCTTATTGCTTGTGCCAAACCCTGAAGTCTTATTTGAGCAATTTCTTTCTCCTGAACTCCACATCTGATGCATCAGCAAATTCAAAATATTAGTTCTTATTATCTCCACTGCTATCATCTCAGCCCGAGCTGCTATTTTTATCTGAATTATTGTAGTAACAAATTAAATGTTGTTTGTTTGTTTGTTTGTTTTGTTTTGTTTTGTTTGAGAGAAAGAGGACATGATCAGGAAAGAGAGATAGAGGGAGAGAGAGAGGAGAATCTTAAGCAGCCTCCAAGCTCAATATAGAGCCCGATATGGAGCTTGAGCCCATGACCCTGGGATCTTGACCCGTGCCAAAATCAAGAGTCAGACACTGAACTGACTGAGCCGCCCAGGTGCCCCTCCAACTAAGTGTTTTTATTCGTTTGCTTGCTTTTGGTAAAAGTAAAGAGGAAGACTATAGGCTTACACTCTCAAAACAGCATAACAGAGTGATCCTACCACTACTCTGCTCTGTGCTATGACTGCTCACATCTCCTCAGTGCTTTGCCTCTCTTTCAGTGTAAAATCCACCCTTTTCAATGCCCTGCAAAGCTCTACATGATTTAGCTTTCCATGACTTCTTGCATGTTCTCTGTCAGTAGTTACCCTCTTTCTCAGTTCTAGGTGTGGATGGACACCAGAAACCATCAAGAACACTACCTCTTGAAGGCTTTTGAACTTTCTTTTCCCTCTGCCTGGTATGTTTATTTGCTGAATATCCACATGATTTGTTCCCTTCTCTTCAAGATTTTTAATCTAACGCCATCTCTTCTCTGAGGTTTTCTTTGACACAATATATAATATTATACCCACATATGACATTTTCTATATCTTTCCTCTGCTTTATTTTTATCCTTTATACTACTGGCTTCTTAATGTTGAGCACATTTTACTTATATGTCTTCTTTATTATCTGGTTCTTTCATTAGAAACTTAAGTTTGCTTGGGGCGCCTGGGTGGCTTAGTCGGTTAAGTGTCCGACTTTCGCTTAGGTCATGATCTCGCGGTTCGTGGGTTCGAGCCCCGCCTCGGGCTCTGTGCTGACTGCCAGCTCAGAGCCTGGAGCCTGTTTCAGTCTGTGACTCCCTCTCTCTCTGACCCTCGCCTGCTCACGCTGTCTCTCTCTCTCTCCTAGAAATAAATAAAAAATATTAAAAAAAATACTTTAAAATAAAAAAAGAAACTTAAGTTTGCTGAATGCAAAGATATAGGTTTTATTCACTGCTATATACCTTGCTCTATGAAGAATTTCTTTAAAACATTTTTCATGCCTATTTATTTTTGAGAGACAGAGTGCAAGCAGGGAAGGGGCAGAGAGAAAGGGAGACAGAATCTGAAGCAGGCTCCAGGTTCTGAACTGTCAGCACAGAGCCCAAGGCAGGGCTTGAACCCACAAACCATGAGATCTGATGTGGGGCTCGAACCCTGAAATGGAGAGATCATGACCTGAGCTGAAGTCAGGCACTTAACTGACTGAGCCGCCCAGGTGCTCCAGGAAGAATTTCTATTGTATGATGGGCACTCAATAAATTTTTATTGATTGAAGGTATAAATTGAAGAAAAATGATATAAATTGTGATACCATATAGAGGATATTATATATAGGATGTGACTTTGATTTCCAAAAAAGAGCTAGGGGCACCTGGGTGGCTCAGTCAGTTAAGTGTCTGTCTTTGGCACAGCCCATGATCTCATAGTTCATGGCTTTGAGCTCCATGTTGGGCTCTGTGCTGACAACCCGGAGCCTGGAGCCTACTTCAGATTCTGTGTCTGCTCTGTCTCTCCCCCTCTCCTGCTCTCACTTTGTCTCTGTCTCTCTCAAAAATAAAAAAACATTAAAAATTTTTAAATAATTAGAAAAAAGCTTTTTATGGGCTTTCAGAGGGATACTAACATGATGAAAGAAGTATAGATCTGTATTGGGCTAAGCTAGCATTTTTGTCATCTTTTTTTTTTTTTTTTTTTTTTTTTTTTCTTTTTCCAACAGGAAAGTTTATCCTGGAGCAGAGTAAGAAAATATGGACACTGGAAAGTGTCCACTGCTGGGAATTACTACATTGTCCTCAGTAGGTCAGAGAGATTGAAGTAGTTGGAATTTAGTGATAACTAAGAGAGGACTAACAAATTGTTAGTGTGTGGGGGTGGGGGAGTCTTTTTTAGCTTCCATTTATTGAGAAACTAGTAGCTGCAAATCACTATGCTGGGTGTTCCAACATTCTCAACCTTTAGTCTTCCTCTCCAGGGTTCAAATTAGGCCTAAAAAGGAAATGGCATCATTCCCATTTACAATTAAGGAAACTGAGATAAGAAAAGACATTTTTGCTTGAGCTGAAGTTTTGAAAAAGGCTTTCTCCCATAATTTCTTCTAAATATGATGCTGGATCTCCCTTCACAAGCTTTGGTTGACTTATCTACAATTTTCTAGCCATTTTAAGCTAGTAGAAAAGTTTTATTTTCAAGTTAGTAAATGATTCAGCCTAGTGTGGGCTAATAGTGGGTGGTCCTGATACCCTCCAATGTGACAGGCATCCATGTTTTAATTTTTAGTGAGCTGCCTTTGGAGACTTCTTCACTTGATAATTGCCAAAGACTCCCAGCTAACTACTTTCAGCGTCCCCATTCACTTCCCACTTTTTAGATAATGTGCCAGGCAAGCACTTGCTTTTGGGACTCCCTTGCCTCGGCAGGCAACTCTGTAGAACAGAACCCATTGAGAGGCTGCAAGTCCAGCTACTTGCTACCTTTTCCACTTGCCCTTAGAAACTCATAGCCCCATGCCACATATAACATGGAAATGCGCTTCCATGCCCACTGACTTCTTTATCTCACCCTGCCCTTTAGACTCCTCTAAGATGCCTGGCATATCTCCAAACACCAAAGAAGTTAGATCACAGTTTTTCAAGTACTTCCTCATTGTCTTCTGTGATGGTCCCAAAACATCATTTCAGGTTAAAATTAAATAGCCAGTAAACATCTGTTCAAAGAGTGAGATGCTGATCTCTTAAAGATAGTCACAGCCTCTGAGAATGAATATTTTTAAGTCTCTGCCATTTGGCCTAAGTAAGAAGTACTTTTCTCCCTTGCCTTAGATGTAGGAAACACCACTACATACACAATGTCTTTGAATTCCCTCACTTCATTGAACCCTTCTCAGATTCCTAATCTTCTCTGGTAGAAACTAGAGATGAATGATAGAGATTCATAGTCACTGTATCAGTTGTGCTCTCTTTCCAGCATTAGCTGTTTTCTTTTGAGACTTGCTGAGATTTCAAGAACAAGTTATTTTTTTAATCCTATTACCCCTATCCACATTTATCTGTTTTCAGGCAGTATACAAGTTACATAGTTAGAAATTGTACAAGGTTCTCTGACTCTGAAGTTGTGCTCTTTCTGATATTCCTTACTTGAGTTCTGTGAGGGGGCAGAAGACACTGAAAGTACATACAGCAGTGAGGGGGGTAATGGTAAGAAGATTGAGATCATAAAGGCAAGCATACATATTGATGGACTGCTGCTGTGTGCCTTGTTCACTGAATACATACCCAAGTCCAATGATCGTGTACTATACTATTAATGAGCATTCAACTGGAATGACTATGTCTGCATTTAAAGCATCTAGAAATTCATGCCAAATGCATTTCCAAACCAGATGATCGGAGTGGACTCTGGAATAGAAATATAAATGTGACTCCTACCGTGATATCATTTTAGGGAGCCCAGAATTGATATGCATTGTGGTGGGAGTGGGGACAAGAGAGAACAACAGGGATGATTAAGTGGGTGGCTGAGACAGATGGTGTGGATTTCAAATAAAGAAACCCAGAGGGTGGTGGATAAATAACGGCGTGAGTAGCACCAGGGAGTAAGGAAGAAAAGAATAATCCCATCCCAAGAATTCAGAAAATATAGGATGAGATAAGACCTTTACACCTTTGAGAATAAAAACGATACAACACTTTGTCAATGCTTTTGTTTAAAAATGTCTTGTTATAGCCAAGAGGACCCATTTATAAGGAAAGATAAGGCTGAACAACAGAACAGAATCAAGTGTATTTTTTCTTTTAAAAATGTTGTTGCCATTTTCCATCCTAACATAAACACTCTGTATCAGAGACCAACAAAAACAATGGAGTTAAGGGAAAAAAATTGGTCTTATGTCAGAATTTAAGTAATAAAGAGATTTTTACTGATGGAAGGACCACCGATGTTTATATATGGAGAAATATCGGTTTAACTGTAAGCTTCTTGTGTCATGTACAACTCCAAAATAACATAATAACTTTTAAAAAGGTGTTAGTGCCCTTCATAAACAGTTTCGGTTGTCTGAGAGTCAGTTCGGCTGTGCGTGATTTTAACAGAAGTGAGTTGCTTCAACTGTGTGCTTAATAGACTGTGTCACAAAAATGCAGCCCCAAAAACAGGAGGCTGGAAGCCAGGAGGTATTCATGAGATGAGCCTGTTTCGGTCATAGTCTGGTTACAGCAGATGCTTTCGAGAGAATACGGCCGAGACCACAGAGCTAACATATTTTCATTATGATATTGGGAAGGGGGTAGTGGTAGTATCTTCCTAATAAATAATTTTCACTTATTTTTATATGCACATCAAATATTTGTGTCTTACAAAGTACATTGTTAAATAAAGAAATAAAGTAACACAAGTTTCCCATCCTAACTAGGCTTCAAAATGGCAGCCAAAAAATATTTGTTGGTGAATTGTTAGTTTTATCTTCAGGAAATTATAATGATGAAAAGTTAGTTTGGGTCCACCTTTAAATATGTGAATAGATTTCACACTGTCTTTATTGTGTTTATAGTGACCCATATACATTACTGTGACCGTTACTATGAATTATATTTCTCACTCAATAGTTTATTACATTCCATACACAAAACATTGGATGAGTTAGTGTCATCACCATCACTTAGACTGATTAGCTGAGTTTCCAAAATCATTTGTGAAGGATGAAACTATGTCTCAACACATATTCTTTGAATACATGAGTGTTTCACTATTCATGTCACTGCCATTGTTTGCTTGACACCAGGCTGTGGTGGCTGTGTGATCACTGGGGCAGTTTTCCATTTGCCATATAGTAGTTAGGGTGGTTGTGTGTTCTCTGGTGCTATTGTATATTTTATACTTAATTCCTGGGGGGATTTTATGTTTCTTAAATTTTTTTTCTTTTTGCTGTAACTTTTTCTTTTAAGTTTTTTTTTTAATATATTTATTTATGAGATACACAGAGAGATGGAGCGCAAGCTGAGGAGGGGCAGAGAGAGAGGGAGACACAGAATCTGAAGCAGGTTCCAGGCTCTGAGCTGTCAGCACAGAACCTGATGCAGGACTTGAACCCACTAACTGTGAGATCATGAGCTGAAGTCAGCGCTCAACCAACTGAGCCACCCAGGCGCCCCTTAAGTTTTTATTTTTAGAACACTAGTAGTTTTACAACAAAATCAAGAGTTATGTACACAGGTTTCCCTTATTCCACCTATCTCCAAATATGCATGGTTTCCCATTATCAACATCTCCCATTAACATTTGTTTCAACTGATGAACCTATTTTGATACATCATAATTACCCAAAGCCCATAATTTATATTAGGATTCACTCTTGGTGGTGTAAATTCTAAATGTTTGGACAAATATATATTGACATGTAGCCATGATTATATCATACAGAGTAGTTTCACTGCCCACTAAATTCTCTGTGCTCTGCCTGTTCGACTATCCTTCCCCAACCCCCAACGCTTGGTAACCAGTTTATTTTTGCTGTCTTCATAGTTTTGCTCTTCCAGAATGTCATAGAGTTGGAATCATACAATATGTAGCCTTTTCAGATTGCCATCTTTTTAGTAATATGCATTTAAGTCTTTTCCATGTCTCTTCATGACTTGATAGCTCATTTCTTTTTAGCACTGAATAATATTCCATTGTCTAGATATGTCACAGTCCATTTATCCACATACCCACTAAAGGACATCTTGGTTGCCTCCAAATTTGGGGATTATGAATAAAGCTGCTATAAACATCCATGTGGAGATTTTTGTGTGGAGATAGTCTTAAGTTTAGAATGGTGTCTACACACGAAAAAAGAATGGTGTCTACACCGTAACAACACTGAAAATATAATAGGAAAAGGAAATATAAGCAAATATCCTTCGGCACAAGATCGTAACAATGGGAAGTTAGTAAAAATGGTGGAAGCTGAGTAGGGACACAGAGAAATACCTATTTTAAATACCTATTCTAAAAAATACCATTACAGAAGAGTTCAGAAATCATTTAAAAAATACCATACTCTGTCATAGACTAACTAGTTATGTCATCATTTATATTCTCTATGTCTTGATTTCTCATTTATAAAATAAAAGCATTCACCTTGATGTCGTTTGAGATTTCTTTCAGCTCTAAAGTTCTTTCTGAAAATGAAACTTTTGTTAATATGTAACCTCTACCTAATGAAGATCACTGGACCACTTTGCACATGAGATGGTGCAAGGTGTTTACATCACACTGAATTATAAATACTGAGTTAATTATTTGTATAACCTATAAAGTAAGTAGACAGCCATGCATACATAGTGTAGGCGATGTATTAATAGAAATTCTAATGTTCCAACACAGAAGGCAGAAAAAAATGTTCAGAATTGTTAGTCAAAAAGAAGTTATGAATGCAGAAATTCACAATGTTTTTAAGGTCAATTTGGTGACAATGGTAAATTATCATAAAAAATAGTCCAGGGGCACCTGGGTGGCTCAGTCAGTTAAGCATTTAACTGTTGATTTTGGCTCAGGCCATGATCTCATGGTTGTGAGATCAAGCCCCATGTTGGGCTCTGCACTGAGCATAAAGTCTGCTTGGGATTTGTTCCCTCCCTTTCTCTTTGCCCCTCCCCTGATCATTCTCTCTCATCCTCTCTTTCTCTCTCTCTCTCTTTCTCTCAATGTAAATGAGTACTATGTGTGTGTGTGTGTGTGTGTGTGTGTGTGTACAGACATTGGATGATAAACAGCTTAAATGTAACTGAAATATGCATAGAGTATATATAACATTCCATTTCTGTGTTACATTGATTGCATTGGTTTTTTGGAGCTATAGCTTAAATATTCAAAATATTTTTATGATTTCAACAACTAAAAATATTTTTTCACAAAAAATAATAGAGGCAGGAGGCACCTGCCACCCAAATGAAAGATATTTTAAGTTCATTAAATCATACAAAAAAACTTGGCATTCCAGACAACAAAATATAGGTTCTATTATTTGGGAGAAACTGTATTGACTAAATAAAGAACTGTCATATTTGGTTAAAAGAATTACTCAATTTATATACTCAAAAGTTTTATGTAATTTTAATATTGAAAAATTATTCATAAGGAACAGAAAGCACATAATGTGTCAGCTTCGAATACTAGTAATTTAAATTTGGAATTTGAATATAAAATACAGTATTTGAATCTGAATACACACGCAGAATATATCCTAATTTAGAACTGAGAAAATTGAAAGGTTTAGACAAAATCAGCCATGTTATTTTTAAAAACCAAAAAAAGTTTATTTATAATAAATCTTAAGTTTAAGGAGGACAGGAGTTGGGACTTATTTTTTTTTCATTATTGCAATTCTGAAGTCTCCAAAGTATTTAACACATAGTCTACACTCAGTAATTATGTATTGAATACATTAAACCAAAGAAACTCTGAAAAAATAAAATCCAAGTGAAAACCCACACCAAATGAAAATTGTGCCAATTGTCTCAAAAGAGTTCCAAAAAAGAACTCAAAGAAGTTTCAAACTAACATTCAAATTGTATTTGAATTGTAAATACAGTTTGAATTGTAAATGCAAATAGTGGAATTCTACTTTTTTCTCCATTAATCAATGTTAGTGTGAAAGGAAGATCAAATAAATATATTGCTCTTTCAGTAGTAGAAGTTTCATAGTTCGATATTTTTGTTTGGAGATTTTTGTCTCTTTGTTTACCAAAACAAAAGGCATCAAAAACTTTGGAAGGAATCATCCAATTTTCCTGATTCTGTTTGAGGAAAGGCCCTTTCAGTTTGGTATTTCTTTCCTTTCTTTTTCTTTTTTCTTTTTTTCACACATTAGATAATTACCAAATTGGTAATTAGTAGAACATATGTATATGCTTCCACTGAGTGGTATTATGCCACCAAATGCACATAAAATCAGCTTTAGAAAGAACAAAACATTGATTTGGGTATTTAATCATTTTAGTAAAAGGTGAAAGATTTATACGATCTGAAGAGAAACCAGAGTATTTAATCATTTTAATATATGATTAAGAATGCTATGAATAAATACATATTTACATTTAATTATTTGAGTTTTTTTTAATTCAGTTTTTATGAATATTTAGAATTGTTGGAATATAACTTTCTGGGATAAGATATAACATAGGGCTCTAATCCCTTATAGTGAGAAAACTTATGGGATATTCTGGATCTTTATGTTAGATGAAGAGGGAGTCTGAAAAAAACCATCACTTAGGGGCACTGATTATAGTTTTGGGTAGAGAAAGTGAAATTAAAGCAAGATCTGGGTTCCAAGCTGAGAAGAAAATTACACCAAGTAAAAAGCTATTAGAAGAACTCACTGTAAAGGATATCATTGGGTCATACTCCACAGGTGGCAGAAGACTTTCAGTTGATTATGAGCTCAGCAGAGTAGTGGGCAGGGGCACATTTTTCTTGTGATCTCTGGGCACAAGGTAGTTATTATCTCAGGCTCTGTGTGAGGTGTTTGGATGTCATAACCTAGGTCTGGTATGCCGGTCAGTTTCTCCCAAAGTCTCACAAGCCTAACAAAATAGCTTTCTATTTGTTCTGAAAGACTGATCTAAAGGAACTCAAGTAACTCATTCACTAAGAAATATTATTAGGATCTATCTGGTGCCAGGAACTATACGAGATCCTATGATTGCAAATAATGAGTTAAACATGTTCTGCGTCATTGTGGGATTTGCATTCTAGGTGAGGAAAAGTTACAAGTACACAGGAAATACCTTGTGCGTCAGAAAACTTAACACAGACAATTGATATAGTTCTCCAACACACACACATAGCACTTTAAAAAATTAAATTCTTCTAGGACTGATAGAGGAATATTAGTACTAATTGAACCTTTCATATTTAAACGGTTTTCAGGAATTAGTTTAAATGTCTGAAAGGTTGAAAAGACAACCTTTTCTTGAAAGAACCTTGAGGATGATCACAACAGCAAAAAAGCACAGGCCTTTTTTTTTCCCCTTTTGTCCTCTCCTTCCCATTTCCCGTATCTTCCCAAAATATTTCGGTCCAAAAGCCATTATAGGTGGGACTGATCAGAGGGGAGGACCATTGTAAGCTGATCAGAGCCCATGTAGGATGATGAAGGCTCCCTGTGTAGTACAAGCTGTAGTATTCTGTAGAGTACAATGAGATCAACCATATGGCCATCAGAACCCAAGCTGGGGGAGTGAAGAGTCCTCAAGAAAGGCAGATTTGCATCTGTTAACAGAACCTGTGCAAGTTTGGGGTGCCTGGGTGGCTCAGTCGGTTAAGCATCCGACTTCGGCTCAGATGATGATCTCAAAGTTCATGAGTTTGAGCCCTGCATTTGGCTCTGTGCTGACAGCTCAGAGCCTGGAGCCTGCTTCAGATTCTGTGTCTCCCTCTCTGTTTGCCCCCACTGCTCGTGCTCTCTCACTCTGTCTCAAAAAATAAACATTAAAAAAAAAAACCCAAACCCAAAAACCTGTGCAAATAGGATACCAATTCCATGGCAGCTGGCCTGTCCTGGCATGTCAGAACCTGAACAGCATGAAGAAGACATCTTCATTAAGTCAGGGGCAGGGGGCGGGGGCATCCCCAGAACAGAATTTTAGAGTCTAAGTGAGATGAAGAGTGCTTTCACATAGGGAACAGAGTCTGTGGTTTGAAAGCCCAGTCACATGTACAGGGCCTCATTGCATGAGGAAAGGCATTTGGCCTGAGAAACTGGACTCCAAGTGGTGTGAATGGGTTTTCCATGCAGGTGCTGGCCCAGGGAAGGATGTTGGAGCCTGGGTAGTAGAAGTAAGGCTGCTGGGTGACAGAATAGTCCAGAGCTACACATCAGAGCAGATGTAGAGTGGGGAGACTGAACACACAGGACTAGAGTGGCACCCTGTGCTGAGTTTCAGAGCTTATTTGTGTGGGGAAGAAGATGATTGTGGGAGATTTCTTGCACACAGAGGGAGGTTGATCAAATAAGTCAGGCTTCTTACGGTCAAAAAATGGACATAAAAACATAGAAATGGTAAAAGTAGAATGAAATATTTTTGAAATGGAATTGGGGATGTCAATGTTCACTTTGGGATTTTAATGTAGAGAGAGAGAGAGAAATTTAAAAAGGTAAGTGTGTGAGTGCATATGTGTGCAAATGTACACACACACACACAGACTCCTACTGCTGGGAGGCTTTGCAACAATGGCATCCCAAGAATAGCGAGCATACCTACCCCCCATATCTTGGATTTCTTAATACCACGCTCTACTGAAAGAAAGAAATGAAAGTTCCTTAGAGAAATAGCTGATTGCTGGCTTGAGGCAAGGAAAATATAAGATGATCTTGGAACATCTTGTTGTACCAGAGAACAAAGGCAAAGCCATAAAGAATAATGGAGGACATAGAAGCCAGGTTGAGGGAGTTCCAAGGACCTAAACTTGGGACAAATTTAGCATCAAAATAACTAATGCCATTATGGACTATAACCTACTGAATAACATAAGATTTCATGACACTATACTGTTATGAATAAATGAATATACAAATAGACATCTTGAAGAACAATGGGAGTTTTAAATGGTTTCTAAGTTTTAAAGGCCCTTCATACAAAAATACTTATTAATTACAAGGGGAAAATGCCATGCACTGCCTTAATCAAATGATGAAAATGAACACCATTAGCAATGGGATGAATCAAAATCTTGCTCCACCTGACACTGTAGCAGCTCTTCTGTGACATTCCTGCCAGAGATGCCTAATTTGAATGTAACTGTGAGAAACATTAAACAAATCCAAGCTGAAGGACATTCAACAAAAATGACAACAAAAAACTGGCCTATAAACTTCAAAATGTCAAGGTCATAGAAGTCAAGGATAACCTGAGTTTGAAGGAAACTAATGAGATATAACAGTCATCTGCAAATCAAAATTTTGAACTTGAGGCTTTTGCTCTAGATGCATTATTAGAGGAATTAGTGAAATTTGCATAGTATCTGAGGATTAAGTAATAGTAATGGATCAGTTCTAATATCTTTTTTATTTTTATTAAGACTTTTTAAAATGTTTAATTATTTTTGAGAGTGAGAGAGAGACGGAGCATGAGCAGTAAAGGGGCAGAGAGAGAGGGAGACAGAGAATCCTAAGCAGGCTCCAGGCTCTGAGCTGTCAATACAGAGCCTGATGAGGGACTCTCACAGTCTCAAGGACTGTGAGATCATGACCTGAGCCGAAGTTGGACACTTAATAGACTAAGATGCCCAGGGGCCCCAGATTTCTTTATTTTAATTGTTAATGTGTTAACATTGTTTAATTGTTAATATAAAAACACCGTTATTTGTGAAAAATTCTAAAGCATTGGAGTTGATGGCCCATTGTATTAGCAACTTAGTCTCACACATTCAAAAAAATTCTTTGTACACTTGTGGGGTTCTGAACATATAATTTTTGGAAATCTTATAATTGGTTCAAAATTATTTCAGAAGTTGATTAAAATAAAATACAGCATATTAAGTGTTATACATTAGTGGGGTTTTTTGTGATGCAGATTGAAAGATTAGCTTGTAGTAGGTTTATTAGGGATTGCTCTTGGGTTCATTATCTTTGGGAAGAAAGAGAAGGAAACAGGATTGGGCAGAGGGAGAATTCCAGTCATTTGCTGAAAAATGTGTAATATCTGGTTCTCTGGAATCATAGTGATTTTTTCAAGCCCTGATTTATAGTGTTTGTCCTTTTCTGAGGTATAAGTACTCTAACTATGGCTGATTTTAAGCTACCCATTTGATATCACTGGATATGAAGTAGCGAAGAGTTTGATACACAAATCAGCTCTCTGAGATGGTACTGGCTTGTTCCAGCATATCACTGAGTTACGCTCTAATGCAGTCTGAATGGAAGCCTCAGCAAACCTTATGGCGTTTTGAGGATGGGAGGCCCCTTCAGAGCTGTCCCAGTTTGGCACAAGTGGGCCAGATCACCACACCATTGAGTTGATCAATCATTGGATACAAACACCTTACGAAGGGGGCATAGCTTTCAAAACTGCAGCTCTCTTCAGTCCAGGCAGTCTTCAAAACCAGATTGACAACTGGAGCTATTTGTCCGCATCCCTCTACTAGTTTGGATAAGTTCTTTTTTCCTAGATGAGGATCTGGGCAACCCCTTATAGCACCCTCCATGTTTAATGATGAGTCTCAATATTTAGGTCTGACCAAATTCATAAGAAGCAACTGGGGATTTTACACATATGGAGAGACTCTAAGGTTGAAGAACTCTCTCATTTCCAACTCTGTATGTATTCGTACGATGTCAAGAGTTCCAATTAGTCTTGTTTAAAACTTTTGGCTTTGGGGCAATAACTGACATTTAAAACAAAACAGTTATGAAAACTATTTATGTTTTTAAATTCTGAAGTCTATAAATACAATGATAATTTGAGACATAAAGTCAAAAGTTTTCTTCCTCTTTGAAAGTGTCTTTTCCTGTGACATTCTAGCATTATTTCCATAGCATTTCACTAAGTTGCCAACTTTGGTAGACTGAATGATGCCATTTCCCCTAACCCTCTTATACCTGCATATTAATGCCTAGAATGGGGAGTTTATCCTGAATTATTTGGGTGGACCCAGTGTAATCAGGAGGGTCCTTTAAAAGGGTGTCGGAGGAGTCAGAGACAGAGAGAAGGCCATGTGACAACGGAAACCAAGATTGGAATAATGCATTTTGAAGATGGAAGAAGGGGCCATAAGTCAAGGACTGCAGTAGCCTCTCCAAGCTAGAAATGTTAAGGAAATGGGGTCGCCCCTCAGAGTCTGCAGAAGAATCAGCCCTACTGACACCTGGACTTTGGCCTGGTGAAGTTTTCTTTAGACTCTTGGCTTCCAGAACTATAAAAGAATAAATTTGTGCTGTTTTAAGCCACCATGTTTGTTGTTAATTTGTTACAGCAGCTATAAGAAACCAATACACCAACCCCCAAGAAGAGCCCCAGAGTTCAAGGTCTTCTAGGTCTGGTATACTGGCTCTATTTCAGATTTACAAAAACTTTGAGAAGCTAATTGTAGGTGATAAGCAGCTCTTATGTAAGTAGTCCTCTGGGTTGAATTTTGTGCCAAATATATTTCTTTGGTTTCAAGGAAAAGAATCCCTCTCTAACTAGCATAACCAAAAAGTAAATATTTTTATAGTATACAAGGTAACATGCAAAATTCAAGAGGAGGAAGAAGATGTAAATGTCTGAATGCACAAGAACTAAGTATGTCCAGATATCCAGGAAACAGGAGCATAGCTTCTGGAATGAAAGTTCACCTGACTTTTAGATAGACCAAGATTTAAATTAAAACCAAACCAAACAAAAACAAAATGCAGCCTTTTTATTGGCTTACTTGGATCATGGAGCTAGTCCTTAACCACAGAAAGAGAACTTCTTTATTTTTTTTTAATTTTTTAATGTTTTATTTATTTCTGAGGCGGGGGGTGGACAGGGTGAGTAGGGGAGGGTCAGATAGAGAGGGAGACACAGAATCCAAAGCAGGCTCCAGGCTCTGAGATAGCTGTCAGCACAGAGCCCGACGTGGGGCTTGAACCCACAAACCGTGAGATCATGACCTGAGCTGAAGTTGGACACTTAACCGACTGAGCCACCCAGGCTCCCAAGAAAGAGTCTTCTAACTGATGGGCCCACCAAGACTATAGCCGACGGGGAAGAGGTAGCGGATATGATCCTTAACGGCTATTCACTTTGTTTATGGTAACCATATACTGTATCTCATTTACTCAGGTCTATACCTGCTTAATTATGACTAAACAAGAGCCCAGTATGGATAATATATCACATAGTTATCCTAATTCTATTGCTGCTACCAGAGAGGCAGCATAGCATCATGGCTAATGTCACAGACTTCCCCTCTCATCTGTAATGTGGAAATAATGATAATAAGGCCTATCTTTTAATATGTGGTGAGAATAAAGTGAGCTAAAATATGCAAAAATACATATGCTAAATTGTTGCAACAACACCTGAGTATTATTATGTTTTCCTTTTGATGTCTCTTTATATTTCCTTCAAATGAGCAAGTAATAAAATAAACCTACAATAAAATTTCAACTTGAAAATATCCAGGACTGATGGTAAAAAGAAACAAAGGTTTGATTTATATTTTTTCAAATTTAATTTTATTTTTTAAATTTATATCCAAGTTAGTTAGCATATCTTGCAACAATGATTTCAGGAGTACATTCCTTAATGCCCCTCACCATGTAGCCCATCCCCCCTCCCACAACCCCTCCAGTAACCCTCTGCTTGTTCTTCATATTTAAGTCTCTTATGTTTGTTTCCACTCCCAGTTTTTATATTATTTTTGCTTTCCTTCCTTTATGTTCATCTGTTTTGTATCTTAAAGTCGTAATATGAGTAAAGTCATATGATATTTGTCTTTCACTGACTAGTTTCACTTAGCATAATACCCTCCAGTTCCATCCACATAGCTGCAAATGGCAAGATTTCATTCTTTTTGAGTGCCAAGTAATAATCCATTATATATATGTATGTATATATATGTATAGATGTATGTATATGTATATATACATATATATACACCACATCTTCTTTATCCACTCGTCCATTGATGGGCATTTGGGCTCTTGCCATACTTTGGCTATTGTTGATAGTGCTCTATAAACACTACGGTGCATATGTCCCTTTGAAACAGCATATCTGTATCCCTTGGATAAATACCTAATAGTGCAGTTTCTGGGTCATAGGGTGGTTCTATTTTTAATTTTTTGAGGAACCTCCATACTGTTTTCCAGAGTGGCCCACCAGTTTGCATTCCCACCAGCAGTGCAAAAGAGATAAGAGAGGTTTGATTTAACAAATGAATCTTCTGGGAGAACTTTTGTAGTTTGCTGGAAAAGCTTTGCATTCAAAAGGCTTCAGTCAATTCTAAAATCTAACAAGCAATAGTGAGGCCTTGAATAATTTGCATAAACTTTCCTGTTCTGGCCTTTCTCAGTTGTATTCTTAATTATCAAAAAGGATATCTTTAAAGCATATAGCATACTCATCAATGTCAATTTCCTTTTCCAGGCTTTAAAAAAATAACTGAGGTTAGAACTATTTGGAGACTGAACAACTACGTACTGGGCATGGAAGGAGTTTTCTCAACAAATTTCCCCAGAGAGTCTTTCATCCCCAACCACTTCTTATCGAGTTATAAAATTCTCACTCACAAGGTGGGGTGGGAAGGCATTAACACTGTCTGCTACTCTAGAAACTTGTGCTCAATTCCACTTGCTTCCTACAATTTCCCTATAACTTTGAAGCACAATATGTATAATAACTTTACTGTAAATGTGTATGCTTTCAATGTACAAAATAATTTCATCTGCTATATCTCAGGTGAACTTCAAGACAGCATGGATTGGCAAATCAGGTAATAACCCCATTTCACAGATGGGAGATAAGAAATTCCAAATTAGTTTACATGCCCTGGACAATACAATTAATAACTGGAAAAGACAGGCAGAATACAAGCCTAGTTTTCTGGACTTGATAGTGTCTGTCTACTTTGGACACTCTGAGGTCCTTGACTTTAAAATAGAAGCTCTGGATGTCTTATTAAGGCAAGTATCAGTGAGGTATGAACACATAAGTGCTAAACTGTTTCTCAGCTTCACAGCTTGTTTTATCAGCTATTTCAAGATTATTCCACTTGAGAGTTCTGTACTTCTGGCCTGCTGTGAGTCACTAATGACATAATTCATTTGTGAAAGTGGTGGTAAATTGTGGGTTATGGTAACTCTGTTATGAGGTTCTTATTAATTCTTTCCTCTCACTTTCCATCTAATACTTTGTTGTTTGGTAGACATGGTATTTGGACTTAATACAAGAATGGAATATATGTACACACATACACGTGCAATGTTAAGGTAAGCAAGTGAGTTTTAATTTTACTTGACCTTGAGTTTGGACATCAAATATGAAACTGGATCCCTAAAAAAACCTGTTTGTTTTTTTTTTAATTTATTTATTTTGAGAAGGAGACAGTGCCAGTGGGGGTGGGGCAGAGAGAGGGAGGGAGCGAGAATCCCAAGCAGGCTCTGCACTGTCAGCCCAGAGGCTGATGCAGGGCTCGAACTCATGAACCATGAGATGATAACCTGAGCCAAAATAAAGAATTGGACTTTTAACCTTATGAACCAGTCAAGCACCCCCTGATAAACTGAGTTTTTAACTAAGTTTGTCAAATAGGGAAAACCCAAAGAGGTTGTTTGAAGTTCATTTTCAAATGACCATTTCCAATAAAAATGTTCTTTGAACTTAAATTAGATAGGCATAGGCATAATTTAATGCCTGTGGCATTAATTTAATTATTAAGTAGGCATAATTTAATTGCAGTACGTTTACAATACATATGTAGCTCCTTATTTTTCTTAATTTAGCTCATTTAGGATTTTCTCAGGTTATTATCTTTGGAAAAGAATTTAAGATGCATTGCAATTGCACAGTCTCAGTCTCCTTGTTGATAAATTGGATGGTCTAAGTGTAGTTCCAGCTAGATCATGCCTTAGAGTGTTTGCAAATCCTCTATCAAATACCAGTATTCATGTGACGGGGATATCTGGTAGTGCACTTGAAGCCACGGTCTGAGCCGGGATAAGCAGTCCTGGGCTCAGGCACAGAATCTGTGGGGCCATGCTGAAACTAAGCACCAATCTACAGAGTCAAAATAGGCTGAGAAATGGAAGGTAAGGGGTGTAGGGAGGTATAATTAAATATGAAATTTAGGGAGATAATTCTGAGGATTTTCTAGGGTTGCATACAGTTCCATAGGCATGGAGTAGACAACATGAAGTTTAGAAAATGAACATTAACTTGCTAAAATAATCTTTTCTAGTCAAAGGAAGTTTTTAAACAAGACTAGTAGAAATGTTTGCCTTCTATTAGATTCACTTAAAGATAGAACCTATAGTATATCCCTTTCCCTATATAAGGATACACAGGAACTTTGACTTTTGGTTTACTAACTTTTTAGATTTGGCATTCAGAAATAAAGCTGAAGCTTCCTGAAAATTTGAAGGAATTGTGGAAGTGGGACTTTAGTTTTTGTTTTTGCCATCATTTGTTATTGTTGACTATAATAGATCATCACTGCATTTTTCTCACTGCATATTTATTATCATAAGAAAATGTTTTTAGTCTTGGGGAAATAAGGAAATTCTTCTTGTCAACAAAACATTATTGCTTTCCATATGCTTGATTAAAAAGTCTCTGTGTATTAAAAAAAGATTTATCATAAGTTCGCATGAAAACATGAGCTGATATTATTTCATTTCAATGCAGTTATAATAACCATTATCTTTTTTCCTGAGCAAATCAGCTCAGGAAATATTCCCCATCATTTTGTTTGATTGGAGAAGTTGTAAATTCAGGTCTTCCAGTCTTTGAAAGGACAAGTGATCTGCATATTCTTACCAAATATATATTATTAGGAACTTGACTAATAATTTGAACAATTTTACTTTTAGGTGGTTTTTTTTTCTATTTTACTTTCTGTACCAACTAAGTTGTGCAGTAAATATAGTAGCAGTATATGTGGCATAGCTAATCTGTTCATGTCAGCTGTTTTCCTGATCAATATTGTAGTCAATTCAACTTATAGAGATCTACATTGATCATATAACATGACACTTTCAACATCCTGAGGTTTCTTCAGAAAGAGCTGAGTCTTTATATTGTCTGAGTAGCCACATTTCTAATATAGACCCTGAATATGGGAGGCACTTGTGAGATGGCAGAACTGAGAACCATTCTGGATGGAATAATGCAAACCCAAGGGATCCTTAGTGCTAATTTACAACAGGAAGGATGTTTTTTCCAAGTTCTGTAGGATTTCTTAAACTTTCAGCTTAAGACTTCTTAAACTTTCACAGGCTCCTTGGGAAATCTACTTTAATGTATGTACCCCTTTTCTGAATGTACAAAATATGAACAAAATAAAGAAGCCATTTACAGTTGACTCTTGAACAACACAGGTTTGAACTGTGTGAGTCCACTTACATGTGGATCTTTTTTTGACAAATGTGGTATTACACTGTAAATGTATTTTTCTTACAATTCCCTTATTAATAGATTTTTGCTCTAACTTTATTGTAAGAGTACAATATATAATACATATAACATTTGAAAGTTGGAGCCTCTCATAGGGCTCTGTGCTGACAGATTCTCTCTGGGATTCTCTCTCTCCTCTCTCTCTGACCCTCCTCTCTCTCCACACCCCCCCCCAAAATCAATGAATAAACATTTTTTTTAAAAGTTATATGTGGATTTTTGACTGTGCTAGAGGGTCAGCACCCCAGGCCCTCACATTGTTTACAGTCAGTAAAACACTTTAAAATAAATTTGAAATAGAGTATTATGTCCTACCTCTCTCCTGAAGTACTTCTGATACCAACCAGAATTTCATAATAGCAATAAACATAGATGATAACCCCAGGTACCTGCAACTGCTTATGAAAGTATCTATGATTGCTAGTAGTGTCAAAGTAATAGGTATTATATATGTCTAGGGTTTGCTGCTAACATATGCAACTAAAGTAACAGCTGTTTCTCATTTAGAAATTAACAAAATATGTATTTTTCCCATCTCATGTACTGATTTCTATCCATGAACCCCTTTGGGAAAGTAGGAACCAGGATAAGAATCCCCATGTCAGTGATTCCTCTGACAGACAGAAATGATAACAGTCTTAGATAATGCTACTTAGATTACATACACACACACACACACACACACACGCGCGCGCAGGAACAAAAGGACCATTTCCTATTTTGTATTAAATCTTCTTTCCTTTTGGATGTGGGAATATGTGCCTCTTGGAAGTCAGCATGATTCAGGATTTTTTGTTGTTGTTCAAGTTCTGGTAGAGGAACATATAATTTAATAACTCATTTTAAGAACTCCTGGTATCAAAATAATGAAAAAGCAGTTCCTTTGGTTTGAGATACAATTCTAGTATGAATGCTGCTACATAAAAACAGAAAAGTGGAAACAATCTTTATGGAGATGTGATTTTATTCTGTTGTGTTTCTATTATGGTAATTGTTCTATTCATATTACTTTTAAAAATGTGGATGTTGAGAAATAGTGTTATTATGTCTCATTTAACATATCAATTAAAGCAAAGGACAAATTCTTCACAAGAATAATGACAATTACTTAATTTTATCAAAAAAGTTGTAGGCCATGTTTATAGTTTGGATTATCTAAACCAGTGTTACTCAAATTGTAACCAGCCACATCTGAACAGCCCATTAGATAGACAGATTCATGAGCCTCCTTCTGATCTATTGAGTCATTATTTGGAGGAATGTGGCTAAGGGGTCTGTCTTTGAACAGACACACACAGTGGTAAACAACGTGGACTAGTTGCCAGTGTTTAAATATTGAAAGACCTCATGTTAAAATAATATAGAATCTGGTCTCATGAGAAAAAGAGAAAGAAAGAAAAAAAAAGGCAAAGTTTTTGTGGTACATGCAGACAATAGAATATTATTGAATAATAAAAAGAATGAGCTTTCAAGCCATCAAATGGCATGGAGGGATCTTAAATGCCTATTGTTAGGTGAAAGAAGGCAGTCCAAAAAGGCTATAGACTCTATGATTCCAACTACATGATGTTCTGGAAAAGGGAAAACTATGGAGACAGTAAAAGATCAGTGGTTGTCAGGGGTTATGGGTTAGGGAATAAAGGGGAGCACAGGGTATTTTTTAGGTAGTGTAACTATTCTGCCATACTGTAACGGCAGGTACATGTCAGAATATGTTTGTTCAAAGCCATAGAATGTATAACACAAAGAACGAAACTATGTAAACTATGGACTTTAGTTAATAATTATATATCTACATTGGCTTAGCAGTTGCAACAAACGTACCACCCTCATGCAAGATGTTAATGATAGGGGAAACTGTGTGGTGAGAGAAGGGATGGAGTGAGAAAGGCGGTACAGGGAAGCGGCATATTTCCTGCTCATTTTTTGAGGTAAATGTAACACTGCTATAAAAATAAAATCTATTTAATAAAGGTGTAGATGCCAGACCAAAAAGGGTCTGGCCATACTGGACAGGGTTCGTAGCATAATAATGCTCCACAGCTGAGTAGTAGCCACTCTCTTCTGAGAGGCCAAGACACATCAGTTTGCCTCAATGCCCAAGTTGCCATTTTAGGAATTTGATTTATATACACCAAGCCCTCACACCTGAATCACTCAAATAACCCAAAAGTAAGTTTGAAGAGCAGGATTGTCCTCTAATCCATCAATACTTAAAATCCTTTGCTCTTGACAACACTTCGTGAAGGACCGCTTCTCCTATATCTTCTACCGCTCCTGTGCATAGCTGTGGTTATTCTTCAGATGGGCCAGGTACAGTGCCAAGTGCCTTACAGTGTTGACCTCATTTGCTCCTCCGTTCACCTCCATGAAACACTCAGAGATGGAAAAGATAGAAGCAACTAAATGGGTGAAGTATCACTTGTCTACTGGCCTACCAGCCTGCAAAGCCAGCACCCAAAATGACCAGTTTATATACTAAAACGTCTCTGACTACCTTTGCATTTGACAGATTTGACAGGGACTCTTCAAATGGGAAATTGACTATAGAGTGAAGAAACACCCATTTAAAACATGGGATCTGCTAAGTGAGAAAATAACTCAAAATTTTGCCTGTCTTCCCTCTTGCACATCCTGCATACCCAGATAGTCACAACGTCCTGAATTCTGTCAATCAGAGAATTGTAAGTCTCTCTCCACTCTTCCAGTAGCACTGTCCTCATCTTTTGCTGCCTGTGGGTTTGCAATAGCTCCTAATTTATCTGCCTGTCACCAGCTTTGTGGTCAACTTCCTTCCCTATTCAGCCAGCTCCAATTTCTTTCACAAGTCTGCTAGAATTATCTTCTAAATGCAAATATGATCATATGGCTCCCTTCCTAACACCTTTCACTGACATCCTAACTCTAAATGCCTTGGCATCCTTTAAAACTCTTTCTGCCAGCCTTTCTAAGTTCATCTGCAGCCACTGCCCCAGAGGTGCCTCATGATCCAGACATGCAGAACCAACTTGGAGTTTTAGAGCACTCAGTTTTCGTACTGACATACTCTTTTCCCATGCCGTTCTCTTTTCTAGAATTCCCTTCCTCACCAAATCCTCTTGAAGACCTCCTTGTCACCTTTCATGAGCTAACAGAATCATCTCCCTCCTCTGAAGTCTTTTCTGATTCTTTCCACCCCTAACTCTATCCCAGGTCTGGTAAGAAGTACCACCCAGCAAAGCATTCTGTCTACACCTTTGTGGTAGCACTTACTATACAGTTCATCATGATTTTTTACACATCTGTTTTCCTCTTGTAGTGTGCAAGTGAGAGATTCTATTTTCTTCATCTCTCTTTTCCAAACATGTAGTGAATGTTCAGTAAGTGATCAGTGAGCGAAGGATACATGCATAAATGGGTGAAGGAATATGAATGTGAAATAAAGAATTATTTTTCAGCCTGATTTCATTACATTAAGTTACCAAAAGGGAAATTTGGTGGTAAATTGCACATATCATTCAGCGTCTTCTGTATTTTCTCGTAGTCATTTAAAAATGATAAATGTGGGACGCCTGGGTGGCTTAGTAGGTTAAGTGTCCGACTTTTGCTTAGGTCATGATCTCGCGGTTCGTGGGTTCGAGCCCCGCGTCGGGCTCTGTGCTGACTGCCAGCTCAGAGCCTGGAGCCTGTTTCAGTCTGTGACTCCCTCTCTCTCTGACCCTCCCCGGCTCATGCTGTGTCTCTCTCTGTCTCCTAGAAATAAATAAAACATTAAAAAAAAATAAAAATATAAAAAAAAGAAAAAAATGATAAATGTGCATAAAATTTTCCAAAGTGTAAAATATGGAAGATAATCCCTTAAAACAGCTATATTTTCCAGGGTTGAAGGATTGAGTGTCAAAGGATTTTTCTAATATTCACTGTTAAATAAAATGTCTCGAATTTGTTCTTTTCATTCTGAAATAGGCCGTGAAGACATACTAAATGCTAATTTTAAGGGCTGTTCCTTCATCTGACATTTATAACTTAACGAGGCTTCAGCTGCGATTTCATATCCAGGCAAAGCCATTTTTCAAGAAAGGACATTTACGTGTCAGTGTTTGGGTTTTGGGGGCCTCTTTCACGATGAAAATCTTAAAGAATGTTTGCAACTAACTTTGACATAATTCTGTTTGTTACTTGACTGCATATCCAATTAGATACTTTGGAAGGCAGATGTTTTTGGACAAACATTTCTCTATAGCTGACTTAGAGTGCATTTTATTATGTGCTTGATTTGAAAACAAATTTCACCGCAAAATTTGCAGAAATATGCTGCTTAGTTCATACTGCAATTCACATACTCAGCATGAATATCAATTTATGAAGGTGTCATCAAGTTGTTTAAACCAACCCAAACACACATAATACAGATGGCATCGAAGGCATTAGTGCCTGAAAAATAATTTGTGACATCTGTAGCCTTCTCATAATCATTTCAGGGTTTTGTGCTTTTTGTTCAGTGATTCTTTTAAGCTATTTCAAATACATGCAGACTCATAGCAATGTGGAAATTATTTTCCTGAGCGTTAAAAATAAAAGCTGATCATATATAATTATTGTTCTTTTATGTCCTATTACTTTAACATAACTAGAATTGTAAATATGTTTTGGTAGTTCATTCCCCCTCTTTTATTTTTTTGGTATGTGTGTGGTGCTTTTCCTCCTTAAAAAATCACTTGTTTCAAAAATCTGTGTAAACATTGCTTTTAAATATCTACATTTATAATTTCTTAATGAAATGCACACATTTCTGTAATTTCATGTACTGTAGCAAGTAGATGTATTTTCATTCTGGTTATAAGTATAATAAATCCATTTGGAAAATTTTCCAGAAAAAAATCCTAACTGTTTGATAAAGAACCTAAAAATCACCTCCCACAGTAAGCATAGTTAAAATCTATTATTCATATTTCCGAACTTCTCATTCTGAATTAATATCCTTATATAGATATCTCACCCTGTATGTATAACTATACAAGCATCTATGTGTTACTTGGGCAGATTTTACGGATATGTTTTTCTTTAAACTGCTCCATGTACTTAACTTCATGGCTATCTTTTGATGTCAATAACCATAGATCTCCCTAAGCATGTTAATGGTAAAACAAATGTTCAATGGATACACTCGTTTGTATTTAATTAATCTTTCATTGCTGTATTTTGAGTCCTTTTTATTTTTTCTAGACTATATAGACAATAAAGAATTTAATAGAATAGGTTGTAGAACTGAGATCAGAATCCAGATACAGTTTAACAAAATAAGAATATTCTTGAAAAAAATATTTTATCCTTGAAGAAAAAATAATCTTGGGCTTTATATTACTAATAATACATTTATTTAGTGCTCATATTTATAGCATTTTTCCTATTTATATTAACATTTCCTCTCTGTTAAGTACTTTAGTAAAATAACAATTTTAGGTTTTATAACTGGATTTAAAATGAATGTGTGCTTTTCCTAAAGGGGTAATTAAAAGTGCGAGATAAAGCAATACTACACTGCACTTTAAAACATTGAGTTTAGTCAATTTCCACAACATGAGACTTTTAACTTTTAACTATAAAACATACTTTTTTTCAGTTCACTGTAAATAGTTACTGGATTTCATAAGTAAAAATAGAAATAATTTAGGTCTTATTTGATGCAGATAACAGCAGGCTACATTTGTATGCCTCTTGAAGATTATAAACAATGATTTTTCTTACTTTAAAAAATGAATTACAGAAAAGACTTAATATGAGCAGTATTTCCCCCATTTTAGTCATTTCCTCACTGTCTAAGCTAAGTGTATTCTTCAGGAACATTTTGGACTCTATTTTTTCTTCATATGTTATTGGTAATTATTTTTCTCTTTGTTCTAAGTCTTAATCTGGCAACCTATTAAGAATAATAATAGTTGTGAAAACATAATTTGAAATACTGATACTTAGAGAATTCTTACTGAATGTCAGATACTGTACTGAATACTTTATATGTACTAAATACTTTATATGTACTGTTTACTTAATCTTTCTAGAACCTGTTGAGCTTGGTACTGTCATAGCTGTCTTCCCTTATGAAGAAACAGAGGCTTATTAGAAAGATCAAATAAATGGTCCAGGCTGAAAGAGCCAAGAACTTGAGAAATGGAGTTTCAAACACAGGCTGTCTGACTCCCCAAACTAGACAGCCATTTAACTACAAAACTCATTCAGTGCTTTGTTTCTCCTAGGCATCTCTGGTTGGACAAATGGCAAAAGCACAAATTACTATTTTTTTTGTGAATACGGTCGAAGTATTTCTAGATGTTTGAAAATTTTCAGCCTATTCTACACACCATGATCAGAACCTGTCTGAGCCTCACAGGCTGCTTTTTGTTTATAGTGGTGTTGGTTGTATTCTGGGGTCATTAAAGATCCTTCTTTCTTACTATCAGTGTGGAGGATAAACGAACAGTTCTCAAACTTTAATCTTAGAAATTATTGAAGAACTCAAAAATATATATAATATGTATATAGAGAGAGTATAACAAAGGATATTTATCATATTTGAAATTGAAACAGAACATAAATATATAACATAATANATATATAATATAACATATATATAATATAATAAATTATTTGTAATATAATATTATATAATATAAATATATATTTATTGACTCATCTAAAATAACAATCTGTGGTATGTAAACAAATATTTTTATGAATAGTAAATGTATTTTACAAATTTAGAATCTAACAAGAGTAATATTGATCTAATATAAGTCTTAGAAAACTGCCGAATTCTCATATCTGCTTGTGCATTCAATCTGTAGGAGATGTTGCTTTGCGGTAGGTGTGTGAAGAATATTAGACTTCACAGCTATGTACAGTTAGAAAAGGAAGATGCTTTTTAACAGTCATTTAAGATAATTATGGATATTTTTTATTGTACTGTATAACTATGGATATTTTTTAAGGTTACTGTATCATAACCTTGCAATGGTAGTTTCTTAAAGATCACCTGCAACATAGAATCTGAAATTGTATCAATGAACTTTCTACTCTGCTTTATTAAAATCGTTTACTCATGTAAAACTTGGTGACATCATTCATCATTCATTTGGAAAATACTTGTTTACAAAATTTTGCTAGTCTTCCAAATTTAACACATTTCCTATTCTACATTGACAGATTTATATAAAAAAAGTCACAGTTAATATCACAACTAGTCACATCAGAAAACTTTAACATAGCTGTAAAGCTATTTACAAAGCTTTTAAACTCAAAGTGATGGATTCAAGATTTCCAAAATTGTAAATTTTGCTTTAAGTCTTGAATTTGTACCATTGATAATAATCCACTACTGTCAATTGTCTTTCTTGAAAAAAAGACACAGGATTATTGTGTTAGTTACTTTTCAAGAAAATATCAAGCATTTTCCAATTGTTAAATGATAGTTTGTCTGTCAGTTAGTTTTTCCTTCAGGTAAAAATGGCATTCCATGAAAAAAGTAGCTAGTTTAGCTTGCAACTCAATCTCATGGGTGCTTTCCTTTAGACAACCATCATATTAGGCTATGTAGCCCAAGAGCTTTATCATTGTATTAGGTCTCTCCAGAGAAACAGAACCGGTAGGGAATACATATATATATTTGATACATATATAGCAATATATATCAACATATATCAATATATCTATATTGATATCGATATAAATATACATGTATTTATATCTCCTGTGTACAAGATAGTGAATGAGGAATTCCAGCAGTGCAATTCAGTCCAAATCTAAAGTCCTGAGAAGGTGGGATGGAGTGGAGGCTGATGATATAAGTCTCTATTTGAGTTCAAAAGCTCAAGAACTAAGAGTGCTGTTGTCCAATGGCAGAAGAAGATGGACGTCTCAGCTCTAACAGAGAGAGAGCAAATTTTCCCTTCCTGTGAAATTTTTGTTTTTCTCAGGCCCTCAAAAAATTGGATAATGCTCATCCATGCTGGGGAGAACCATCTGCTTTACTCAATTCACCAATTCAAATTGATAGAATTTTCACAGGCACACCCAGAAATAATGTTTTACCACTTATCTGGGAATCCCTTAGCCCAGTCAAAGTGCTACATAAAATTAATCATCACAAGTTTCCCTCCATTTCATCACAAAGAATATTTAAAAGGTATATGTTATTGTGATGCTTTTTTCTGGGAGGTATATTTTTGTTGTTTTTTACTGGGAGGTGTATTTGTGAAGTAGTTAATAATATCTAGTATGATTTGACCCTGAAGGGACCAGCAATTTACCCAGCATTGATTTTACACCATCAGTGCAAATGTCAACCCTGAAATAAAGGCAAATAATAGCTTAGCTTTGCTTTGAAACTATTTGGTAAATACAGCAATAATGCATCCATACTTGAAATGTAGTTTTAGACTAGTCAGTCAAGTTGTACATCTATAAACATATATGCTTAGGTTATCCATCTTTTATCATATCTATAGTGCATGATGGCTTAATCCTACTAAAGGTTCTAGATATTCTCTAGAAGGGCAGCGAGAAATACGGGTTCAAATTTGAACAACGATGTGAGATCACATTTAGAAATTAAAGACTGAATGAGGAGGACAGAATACAACTAATTTGCAGTATACTGAAGATATTAAAGATGGAATTTTATTTATATTACAATTAAAAATTAGCCTGTTTCAATTTGTGACTCCCTCTCTCTCTGACCCTCCCCTGCTCATGCTGTCTCTCTCTCTCCTAGAAATAAATAAAACATTAAAAAAAAAATTTAAAAAAATAAATAAATAAAAGGGGCGCCTGGGTGGCTTAGTCGGTTAAGCGTCCGACTTTCGCTTAGGTCATGATCTCGCGGTTTGTGGGTTCGAGCCCCGCGTCAGGCTTTGTGCTGACTGCCGGCTCAGAGCCTGGAGCCTGTTTCAATCTGTGACTCCCTCTCTCTCTGACCCTCCCCTGCTCATGCTGTCTCTCTCTCTCCTAGAAATAAATAAAACATTTAAAAAAAATTAAAAAAATAAAAATAAAATAAAAGTCTCCATTCCCATGATGTTTTTACCGGGGTTCTTTAGACTATAAGTAATAGAAATAAGCTCACCAAAAAGAGGCAAATAATCTGTATTGTTTTTTTCTATTAATGTCAATGAGAAGACTTTCATTATTTTATACAATAATTAAGCCAAGGAACAAGTAGTGATGCCACTGGGAATCACACATCTTTCTATCTCTTGGTTCTGCTTTTCTCTCTCCATTAGCTTCATTTCCTCACACTTATGTACAACTTCCCCCAAATACTGGAAAACATGGCCTCCCAAATTTTCATTTTACTATAACTTCACTCCTCTGGACAAACAACCAAAAATCACACAGAAGGGACTCACTGACCCAACTTTGGTCAGACAAACAGTCTGGACCACACGAAATAACGACCGAGAGCTAAGAATCATGGCAATCCGCACTTGACCAATTTGGAGGGTGTATAGGATGATGACAGTCCCCAAATCAAGAGTGGTGTTGTCCCTGAAGAAGGGAGTGGTTACTAGGCAAAGTAAAGGTGTGTATTGTAGAGATTCATTACTATAGGTTTTTAAAACTAGGACTATTAAAAGTTACTATAATTTACAGTTACAAAATGTATCCATGTTGAATAAACATAAAATCCAATAGGAAGCTGACTGCCAGCTGGGGAAACAAAATTCAAAAAGATGCTATGATTTTGAGCCCAGCTGAAGCCTTGGATGTAAGTTAATTAGTATTTATTAATGTTCTAGCAGGAAAGATAATCATATTAATCTCCTAACAGCAAAGAACATTTGATAAACAGACTGTTTTCAAATTAGATTGGTGAATATTTATTTGTACTTGTATTTAACAAATGGAGTAAGATATTACCTTTGCTATTTTTACTTACTTTAATATGCCAGAAACAAAAATCATCACAGAGAAAACAAGTACATTTTATTTCATTCTTAAAGTACAAAACATTATCTTACACTCAAATTGACCTTTCATTTGTTGACACTTTGCCCTAGACTGAAAATAGTTTTTAAGTACCTGGTTCTTCCACTTACTAACTGTAATAGACTTGAAACAGTGTTTAAACTGATGTGCCTCAGTTTTGTAATCTGAAACCCAGGTTTAATAATCCTGTCTCATAAGATTAAAAGTTGTGAATGAGGTGACGTAACAGAGACATTTTGAACCGGGATAATTAAGGTGTTTCTCTTATTTATGTAATTATACTTTCTGACCTTTTCAACAATATCATGTAGAGAGAATGGAGATGTTCTGAATCATAAATAAGATATACACATCTAAAATGTGTGATAAAAATTAGAAGTTATTTAGGAAAAATAGATTGAATTGAAATGCTGGAGTGATTTCAGCTTCCATATCAGTAAATATTATATGTGTAACCACATTTTACACTGCCACCCATTCCTGCTGAGGCAGGGTGCAGGGTGAATGCTTTAGTGATAAGTAAAGCTGTTTTACCAAGTCAGTAAAAATCGCCTCACCTCATAGAAAAAAATAAAGATCCACATTCTTATAGTTATAATAGTGCTGCTTGAATTTTTCTACTATGAGCTTTAACATGTAAAATAAAAATGATTATCAAAAGCATGAAAGTTCTGAAAATAAAAGATTTTTAAGCCTGAGTATCAGATCATAAGACACCTTATTTGGTTTCCTTGTGTGTGTTTCTTTTCAGTGTCTTGTTCTCGATGAAATTCCATGAAACACTCCTTGGAGGCAGGCTTGCTTACAGCAGCCTCCGTGATGTGAGAGGGCTGTAACTCAATTTTCTGATTTAATAGTGCAGGGCTATTCAGGCATGAAATTACCTCCTTCAGGTAGAGCGATCCCCTTTGCCTGGCATGTCAAGGCTCAAAAACTTGATGTCTACTGTGATTACAGCTGTTGACCCAACCAATTGTTGCTGGAATCTGAGTTAAGCTTTTCTCTATACCCCACTGAAGAAAATATGTCTCTTCAGTAACTTAAAAGGTGAAAGTAGGCATGTGGCTCTTCTTAGAATCTTAGCACTATGTGATTAACATGCTGGGTTAAAAATAACTAGATATGATTATAGCACAGATAGAAAATCCTGTATTTTTAAAATTGACTTAAAAAATGCTTCCAGTAGGTATAAACAAGTTACTTTCAATAAAAATTCTATCAGTTCTCAAGATTATAGAGGAGGCAAAGCCTAGCTCAGCTATGTCTCTGACCATCTGCTATGCAGGAAACAATCAATTTGTTTTTTCCCCATTAACTTAAGCAAACACCCTACGTACTGTTATTTCGCATTGCAGCCTCTGAAATCTCAAAATGGTAATAGTCTACAGAGCTGGAGTAGTAATCAGTTGTACAGAGTCCAGTAGTAATCTAATTCCTGTCACAAACGTAAGGCAAATATACAATTTTACTTTTTCTAAGAGTCGCTTTTAAGAAGTAAAAAGAAAACAACTAAAACTAATTTTAATAGCGTAAATGTTATTTGATCCAATATATCAAATATATGGTTGTTTCAACACTTAATTTAAAAAAATATGCTGGATGATGTATTTTATATTATTTTTATATTAAGTTTTCAAAATCTGGGGCATATGTTATACTTATAGCACATCTCAATTTGAAGGAGTCATGTTTCAGATGCTCAATAGCCACTTTTTCCTGTCATTGGGCACAAGTAGGTCTGTCATCATTAACATCCTTAAAAAAGTCTGCACTCAAGGGTTTGTGGAACCCTTTAATAAGAGGCAAACACAGAGATGTGAGATGACTGACAGGACTAGACAAGAATATTTGCTCTATTGAGGCTCTTTCAATATGCTAAGACTATAAAGAATAAATTTCCTTGCATACACAGTGGGAACCATAGCAAATAGTCACACACACACACACACACACACACACACACAGCACAACACAGCACTTAGTGTCCTGGCTTACTGACTTTTCTTGTCTTGCGCAAAGTATGAATTAAGTTTAGATTTATTTAGATTTTAAAGGATGGAAAAGTGTTTGTAAAGCAGGAACACATCTGAGAAGGCTGCATTGGGAGCAAAGAAAGTGTCATTGTTGGGTGAGATCTAGAGGAGAGTCATAGGGGAGACTGAAGACCTTCAACTACAGGAAGAGTAATGAAGAAAGGTAACATTTTGTTGTGTGATAGGCATGTGATCTCCCTGAGTTATCCATGCCAGTGCCTTGGGTAAAGATTTAAATAACTTTCAATATGGTGAGATGGTGAATTGGTGCTTTTTAGAAATGTGCCATGACACCTACATGGGCCATAAGACTGGTGATGTTTATTTGGGTAACACGACTACAGAGTTGTGACCAATGATACAGCTCTTTTTTAATGTTTGTTTATTTGTTTGTTTGCTTTTTCTTTATTTGTTGTCAGTTATTTAGTGTACATAATGTTTATACTTCACAGAAATATGAAATTGACTTTAGGCACTTGTTTTGCCATTTTCTGTATGTGTGAGTGAACATGGCATAACACCTTACCTTTATCTTTGTAAAATGTGCTTTCTCATTCATTCTCATACTTAGCTAGAAATTAGATCCATTTTCATGGGTTTCTAATAAATAATTTCTGATTGTTTATTTCAAATACGTAGAATTTTCAGAAATTATTTTTAAAGTTTTGTAAAAGGTAGAACCTTTAAGTTTTCTAAATGAATCCTGAAAGTTTTAAGGTGAGACTTTTCTTATTTACTTACGGCTTAGGTACAGCTTGAATAAAATGTTAATATTTTTGTTGCATAGAGCTAGAGTCCGTATTTTAGGAACAAGTAGGTTAAAATGTTTTATTATTAATTTCATTTATTACTCAAGTTTATAATGGAAGTTGAAGTTTGTTGAGTTCTTTAAATTGGTTGTAAGTTCCATATCTCGAGGAGAAGAGCTATTGATAAATATCAATTAAAATAGTTAAAGAATAAATATCACACATGCATTAAAACATTTTGATAAAATATCTTATTATTGTGTGTGGTGCATATATGCATGTGTTTCTGAACAACAAAATATAAGCATGCATGTGTTTTGCTTCAGATCAGCATAAGAATACAAATATCTCTGGCTATTTCTGAACAATGAAAGCAAAGAATTTTATTTGAAAATATCTGTAAATAATTTATAATTCTTGTGCATAGTATCAGATGAGCACAAGTATTATGTGTATATATTTATATGATTCACTGCTTCTTTGCTCCTACAAACTTACATGGTACTGATATCTCTTACTGCTTTTTCATTATTATTAAGTGGAACCCATGATCTCAGACTGGGAAGCATGCAAGCTTGTGCCCTTCTGATGCATTTTCAGAATTAGAAAAGCTATCTTTGGGAGAGACTAGGTGGCCTTCTTCAGAGCTGACCAGCCTGCTATAGGCAATTAGTTCCTGAAGAACCGAGACCATGACTACATGTCACTTTAATGTCAGAAGTTTTTCTCCTTCTATAGCTTTCCTCCAGGAGCCTGATTTCCCCCAGACACCTGGTCTGTGATTAACCATAGTCCTGATCTTGACAGGGTCTGACAGGAGCACACTGCCCTGTCCCAAGAAGCTCCCATAGTAGTACACACAAGATTCCCCTTTACCACAGAGATAATAACTAATGATAATTTCCTTCATTTAATTTGCCTTCGCTAATTCCTTGAGAGCAAATGTCAAAAGTTTGCTTTGCTTTCTAATATTGACAGGCAAGAGGTGGCCTCTGGAGCCAGAATTCCTAGATTTCAATTCTAGCCCCATCTCTTACTAGCTATGCTGCTTTGGACAAGTTACTTGACCTTGCTGTGTCTCAGTTTCCTCATCTGTGAAATGAAATAATAATAATAATAGCCTGCCTTTTAGGATGACTATAAGAATTAGGTGAGTTGAGAGTCAAATGTGTTAATTCATGTAAGCCACATTGAATCGTGCCTGGCATTTGGTAAGAACCAATAAGTACTAGCTGTTAGTATCTTTGGACATTAGTATAGGCAGTGCTTCGAGATTGCTCATCAGAACTACTCAATAACATTTTTAAAAGTCATGATACTTGTGGGGCACCTGGGTGGCTCAGTCAGTTAAGCGTCCGACTTTTGCTTAGGTCACGATTTCACGGTTCATGGGTTCGAGCCCCGCGTCAGGCTCTGTGCTAACTGCCAGCTCAGGGCCTGGAGCCTGTTTCAGAGTCTGTCTCCCTCTCTCTCTGACCCTCCCCTGCTCATGCTGTCTCTCTCTCTCTCGCCTAGAAATAAAAAAAAAAAAAAAAGTCATGATACTTGAGCCTCAACCAAGACTTAACTGAACTAGTATCCTGTGTCCCATCATAGGTCCTTTTAAAAAATTTTTTTTCTACAAATGTTTCTGATATGGAGCCAAGTTCAAGACTAACTGCTACAAGCTGTTAGAAGACAATATCAATCCATTTGGCGACCAGTTCTGAAGAGTTACAATCTAAGTATAGAGTAACTACGGCCGTGGTGTGGTTTGTTGATTCGAGACCAGTATTCAATGCTAACATTTACCTGGAGATCTCAAGACTAATTCTGTCTGGGCCATTCACGTGCAGTAAAATAAATAATTAAATAAAATATACACAAGGAAAGAAATCATGATTCCCGTTAAGCTCCCTAGAATGAACATTCATTTTTGTGCAATTGGTGGTGAACAAGTTGTGTCTATTTGAACCAGATGGACCACCTGAATGTCTTTGTATCTTAGTTTTCCCTAAGATTCTCACCGTTCCTTCCAGAGCAAAACAGATTCTACTCTGGTTACCCTCAGTATCGTTGTTAGCTAAGATTTGTTAAACATCCTTTGGGAACCAAACACTGTCTACAGATGGGTTTTTCATGGTTCTATCACAANAAAAAAAAACAAAATGAACTAGAACTATTAACATCACCATTTTAGCTGTAAGGCACATGTAAAAACAACTTGCCCAAAGTCACACAATTTATTAGCAGACAGCCAGGATTTTAAGTTTTAACCTTTAAGAGTCAATTCCAGAGCCACGTTCTTAACTACTGCTCTGTGCTACTTACTGCCTCCTGAAACTGTTGTCCTTTGGCCAGATCTTTTTTCTTTTTTAAAAAGTTTTTATTTAAATTCCAGTTAGTTAACTTACAGAGTAATATTAGTTTTACGTGTACAATATAGGGATTCTACACATCCATACAACACCCAGTGCTCATCACAAATGCAATACTTATTCCCCATCACCTATTTCATGCATCCCCCCAGCCCCGTCCCCACCTCCCCTCTGGCCACCAAATCCTTTTGAGAATAAACACATCCCTTTCTGTAGACTATTCTTTCTGGGAACCAGCAATATTTTCACCTGGAAATTTCTTTCTCTCTCCTGACCTTTGTCTTCAGCTGCCAGATTTGACCACTACCATACTTTATTAGTTGAAATTGCTATTCTTAGCATTTCAAGTTTGAATGCTGTGGACCACTGTTTTGCATTTTCTTCTGAAAACTTACCGTGGGAGAAATGCAACCATTTCTCCATCAGAGTTCTTTCCTTTAGATGTGATTAGATAATCTATTATGAATGAATGTACTCAACCACGTAAAAAAGAATTCCTACAAAATCATAATTCTCACAAGTTTGAAAGGCTGCTGCTCACTTCAAATTGTTCAGATAAAATACCTCACCTTAAATTCAACTTTCATCATACCATCCAGATCCTTCTCTGCCTGCAGCACTTCTCAGATTTTCAACCCTTCAGCCTGACAGACTTTTTTTTTTTTTTAATCTATCCTTTCATTGTTTACTGCTCAAGGTTTTCCACCCTTACAGGGGATATAGCTCATAGCTTCCTCTTAGTGGTAATTAAACATGAACCTCTTCAAGTTTTGCAAAAGGTGCAGATATGGGGCTTTCATGAAGTACTCTATCTCAACTTTTAGACCATTGAATAGTTATATGCAAACCAACTTTACATGGCTAAGCTCTTGTAGTGAAATGATTTTCCCACTGGCAAGCATCCTTCCTGCCACCCCACACCCCGTCATGGTAATCCTTCTTCACTCTGAAGAACTGTGTGGCTCCAATTCCTAGATATGTTTGTATGATTGACCAGCCAGGCCAGAGGCTGAATCTGTGAAGTCCTTTCTCCTGCCCACATTAATTTACAAGCTTGAGCTTGTGAGTCAGATTGAACCAATGTGACACTGCAAGTATTTGTTGGTGTCTTCTGAGCAAGAAACTCTCTTGTCCACTGAGAGCGGTGGGGAAATAGAGTCTTTCTTCTGGACATTGGAATATAAAATTGTAATACCTGGGGTTGGTGCAGGGAAAAGCCAGTCTTTGAAAGGATATGATAGTTAGGGGAAAAAAAACAAAAAAACAAAAAAAAACCCATCTCTAATGACATTGTGAGATTCAGATTGAACCATATGTAGTCTGAGAACTCTGAACTTTTCAAATCTTTTTTATTTCTTTTCAAATCCTGTGTTGTCTGGGATTTTGATTGCATACCACATAAAAAGTCCTAATGATACTTCAAGGCAGAAAAATAAAAGTTTATTCTTAAGTGTTATAATACTTTAGAGTATTTATTTTATTTTCATTTATTTTTTTATCTACTTGTTTTAGCCACACTAAATACAGAGGAAAGCAAATTTTTTAGGTAATCGTACATGCAGAGGTAACATAAAGACAGAAATAAAAATCAGGGTATAATAAAACTCAGTTTTATTTAGTTTAAAAGCTTTGATTCAATCAATATGAGGACCAGTGTGTATTTAAAAACAAGGATGATACTGATAGGAAGCTACTATTTATTGTTGGTCATTGTTGGTAAGCTATAACATTATATAACCTCTGTGTTACTTACAAATAAAACCATGTTTGAATAGTAACGTTTTAATTACAGATATGGACTTTCAGAATAAAAGTTACTGTTCTTTTGATGCTCTTTGTATTCCGATTTCAAATAATTAGGGTCTCTTAAAATTATCATTTCACGAACTTTCTGTTGAATGCCTTTTGGCAATATATTTGCTAAGAGGTCATTCAGCCTGCACTTAAGTCCCCTGAGTTATAATTTTGATTGCTTCTATTATTTCCTGCTTCCTACATCAAAACATGAATCAATCCATTGCTATCTTATTCCCTTGGTGCCATATAGGAATTCTATTTACACATGAAAGCCTTTTAGAAACTTAAACATATCCTTCATAATTCTTTTTTTTCCCTCCCTCAATCTCCAACATCTTCTTCAGGATAAATTCCTTCAACATCCTCAGGTTATTTCATTAGTTTTTTCAATATGTTATAAATATAGCAGTGCTTTTCCCTTAAGGATATGACTACTATCTTGAAAAAGAAGAATGGGGTAGAGAAAGTACTGAAAAAGATTATAACTTCCTTCACTTTTATGGAGTAAGACTGTGAGTTGCAGGGATACTTCTGAGCATATAGCCTTTTCAGCTGAGATTGCAGAATAGAAAATAAATGTTATTAACCTTGACAAAATAAAAAATAAAATGACAGCAGCAAAGGAGAAGATATAAATGGGAGGAGTTGAAGACTTGAGGAGCTAACATCCTTATCTGAAAAACCTGGAAATTCAAGACATACGACCTGTGGTTGATATAACAAGAAATAGAGACTTAGATCTGGTATTTACAAATATACGAATACAACTGACAGAGTTATTGGTGATAGTATTACAACTATATTGGAAAGAGAAGCTTGAAAACAGCACAGCAGAATTTTGATGATTGATGTCAAAGAGTCCAATAAAATGACCATATGTGTTCAAATTTCAAAAAGAAACAGTTTATCATTTATAGCTATAGAGAAATAACAATACAAAGTTTCCAAATGCAAGCATCTGAAAAACTGGACTCAGAGTGGAGAGGTTAATCAGGTGATTATGGCTTTTAATTCTTGGTTCCTCTGTATTTTTTTAACCATTTGAATGCATTGCTTTTATTTTTTAAAAAAATCCTTCTTTTAGGCTCAGGAAACTGATTCTGTTCTTCCATTAACGTCTCTTAAATGTGTGTTATATCTAAATTTTAATATTTTACTGTTAATGGAATAGTATGTGTGTTGTAGGATTATTGTAAAGTATTTGAATGAAGAAGAAAGCAGAAGTGTTTTTACTCTGAGAAGTAAACTAAAATGCATTGCAAATAATTTTTTAGGTCTAGCAGACTTTAATTAAAATTTGACCTTACTTTTAGAGAAGATTTTAAACTGCATCATGCTTTCTTCATAATCAAACCCAAGAATGGAGTGGGTATTTTAAACTTCAGGAAACTTGAGATTTAGTCACCTTTTAACCTTAACACTTTATCCAGTATCACAGTGTTTTCATTAATTCAGTTTTATTTTTGCTTTTGTGCAATTTACTTGTAAGGCAGGATAGTTAGATAGTTTTACAGTTAACAGTAAAAGCTAAACAAAATATGTCTAAGTGGAATAATTTTTGCTTATGTATATGTTAGAAGTTTTATTAGTATAAAAATAATCAGTCTTATAATTTTGTCATAAAATTTGATTAGGGACATAAAACTGGAGATTGTAATACAATTAGTGTGCAGAGAGTCTGCAATTGTTTTTAAATTTAATTTTGGAATGTGCCTCTTTTGGACTCCAAAGACAGGACTTTTTGACCCTTGGGTAAGAAATCTTTTATCTGAACTCTGTCTTGAATTTTCTAAGACTTGTAATAATCAAGGCTTGAGTTCAAAGCATAATATATTATTCAAATATGCATTATGTCCTTGATCTTATCATTGTAGAACAGGAATCTCAAGAGATATGCACAGTTGCCATATTCCACATAGACTCCTCAGAAATCATATCTTCAACATTTTAAAATTATTTCCACTAGCAAGGCATTTTTTAAAATATTTACTTATATTTGAGCACACAAGCACACATATGTGAAGGACAGACAGAGAGAGGGGAGTACAGAGAATCTGAAGCGGGTCTGCTATCAGCACAGAGCTACACATGGGGCTTGAACTCAGGAACCATGAGATCGTGACCTGAGCCAAAGTTGGACACTTAACCAACTGAACTAGCCAGAGGCTCCTAACAAGACAGTTTTTGTTTGGTTTTTTTTTTTGGTGGTGGATGGGACGATTAACTCAAAGAAACCTATTAAGGTGTTAAAGCTGTCTCTAAATTATTATCTTTCTAAGCTTTGATTTTAGGGATCAAAATGATATGTTGGACTCTGAACAGAGAATTAGATTTTGTCCTTGTATATTGAAGTCAGTTATCTAGGTATTATTATTTAACGTATACATGAAGCATACTTTTTCTTATCTCCTTTACTTCCAATTAAAAGCCCTTGCTGCTTTAACTATGGGAGTGGGGGTGGTAAATAAGGAGAGGATCCTACCAAAGGTGTGTATGTGTGATTTGTAGTGCGTATGACAGAGGAATGGAGGGAAAGCCACTATACTACTTTTAAATGCATGTTTGCGGGGTGCGTGAGTAGCTCAGTTGGTTAAGCCTCCAACTTCATCTCAGGTGATGATCTCCTGGTTCATGGGTTCAAGCCCAACATCAGGCTTTGTGCTGACAGCTGAGCCTGGAGCCTACTTCTTCATATCCTGTCTCTCTGTCTCTCTGCCCCACCCCACTCACGCTTTGTCTTCCCTAATCATGCTCATTCTCTCTCTCTCAAAAATAAATAAGCATAAATAATTTTTAAAAAGATGCAATTTCCCATGGAGACTCTGCTATAAAATTTGGCTAACATATATGATGATTTTTTAAAATCTTTTTAACTATATTGTGAGCTAAAGAAGTTTTAGGGGCTAGCCTGGAAAATGTAACATCATATATCATTTTCTTTCTAAGAAAATGCAGTCCAATACACAACAGCTAAATGAACTTTAAAAAAGATATTTTGGAATATTACCAGTTAGTACATTTAAGGTCCCATGATGTGTGTGTGTATGTGTGTGTGTGTGTGTGTGTGTGTGTGTGTGTGTGTGTGTGTGAGAAGTCCTATTGGGTAGTTTATGTATAGGTAATATCTATTATTTTTTACACATATGATTATTGTATTGGTTTGTGAGAGCTCTTGTCATCAAATTCAGCTGATTAACTAGATGGAATCATGAGCAGGCTATGAAGAATTGTCCTAAGTGTTAATAATGTAATCTGAATGACTTGACAGCAATGAAATGGTAATGTTGGTAGTTAATAAAGACAACAGAAAGTCTTGTGTGAATGTATGTTGATGACAGTGTGGGAGAATAATTCTCTCTAGGTGCACTTTGAAATCCTGGCATGTCGTAGAAGCTTTGTCTGATTTGTTGCCATTGCTTTCATGACAGAAATTCAATTTAGGAAGGAAGCCCTGAGACCAAAACATCTGTTACCTGCTTTGTGAAGCATGGCATTGAAAAGTGTCCCACACCTATTAGCAGTCATGAGGAGAGATGTTAGTGATGGTGGTGTACATGTGTATCACCAGCCTCTAACTTTATTTAGGGTAACATGGGATTGTGCCCCTCAAATAACTGTTCCAATTTGGCTTAGATAATTTTGCCACTTCAACATACAGAGACAACGAAAATCATAGGCCATATAATGTTCTCCTTTAGACCAAATTTTTAAAGCATTTTTTTGTTATCTGCTTCTTTCATGAGCTTCTTTTCTCTTCATTTGTGTTCTGATAATGGTAAGAGTCCATTCTAAATGTTTTTGCCATAAGCTTGTGTATTTGAGAATTCTCTGCTTCTCACTTGCAGAAGTGGCACCGAGTTGAGCAGATATGTCCAAAAAGATGGATTTGTCGAGCAGTACTTCCCATTCACTTAAATCCTTGTTCAGTTGGGGTGTTCATATTGATGCATACTGGTGCACTCTTTCATTTGTCCTTGACATCTTGAAGACTCTGAGAGAGTCACCAAACTTTATTATTGCTATTTACAGTTAGTTGTTTGACAGTCACATTTTCACAACTAAGCTACACTGAAGAAAGTTACCCTCTGGCATTCATACTGCTTATACTGCTGACACCAAGATTGAATTCAGTCCAAAAGAGTTTTATGAAAAACTTACTGAATGTCTGGCTCAGGAGAAGTTGCTCTGTGTCTTACAGGACAAACAGATAAGTAACTGTGTGCCAGAATAATGCAGACATGTGTGAAGTCTTAATGGAGTATCTATAGTGGAGAAAATGAAAACTTGGCCTTTCGTGGGTAAGGGATTAGATCAGAGTAACCAGGGAAATGCCAGTAAAGTAATTTTTGAGCTAGAATTTAAAGGGAAAGAATGTATTTTAACTGTATAAGTACTATATGTTCCCTGACTAAAGACCTTTTTTTCTTTAGGGAAAACTACACTGAATATCCTTGAGAACACAATTCTGCTTTCGATTAGTATACACAAGAAAGGAGGTAGTGGGGTTTTGTTGTTGTTGTTGTTGTTGTTTAAATATAGATCTTTCAGGTGACTGCTCACAGAATAATTGTGACTAACTGTATCATCTTTCTTCAGACATGGCCTAGGAACCCAGAGTAACTTAAAACCATAGAGTAAAGTAATAGATTGGTAGCTTGAGAAAATTTAAGAGTTTTATTGGCTACCTGATGGCCAATACCAAGGCCTGAACTTCTGTCACTAAAAAGATTTTATAAATTGAAACATTCACCCATTTTCTTATAACTCTATCCATTTTTAACCACGATGGCATTCTACTAAAAAATAGATTAACAAACTTTGTTTCTGTTTAAAATCTACTGTCTTTGGATATTACACAAGGGCTAATACTCCTTAGCATTTTAAGATATATGTAAATAATCCCAATTACCCTCCATCAGTGGTTTCAGCCTAACTAGACACTAGGTCTACCCATGGAAATTAATAAACATGCAGAATTTTGAAACTAACATTGGATATTTTGCTGTAGTAAGTCTAGGGACCAAAAAGAAAGCCTTTTAATATGCAATTTAGGTGATTATGATTTAGTCTGTCTATGAAATGGGAGCTGGAAACCATTGATCTAGGTTTTGTATATGAGCTAGTGAAATATACTTTTCATACATTTTCCAGTCTGTACTTTTGTCCTCCGGGGCTGTAACTGACCCTCAAGACAAAAATATCTCAGAACTTAAAACTTATTGCAACCCAATTGGGGGAAGGGAGGAATAGCATAATGAAATCCATTATGAATACTCATAATTAGTCAGCCATTTTTTGCCTTGAGCAGCCCTGGCAGAAGATGATGGCAAAATAAATGTGACTGTTTTATATTCCTCCTTGTTAACTTCCAGTTCTGTTTTCATGTGAAGCATCTGGATGATTAATAACTTATTAATATTCTACAATAGGAGGCTCTCAATTTATCATGGTTTGAAAGCATTTCTNAAGTCACATTATATATGATATGTATTTTATATTTACATTTATATATATATAATAGCATATATACATTTTTAATGGCAATTTTCCTTTTGCTATAAAACCTCCTCCTAGTTCTATAATTTCTTTCAAAGTCATTTACAGTAGAAGCCTGAAGGCTTGCCCTCACTCTTGATTTCCAGGGAACCCCCTTCATCTATTCCTCCTCTAGTCTTACCTGTTTACGTGTGTGACAACACTTTCTACCCAGTGATTTGGAGAAAACTCCAGGAGTCTTTATGGATATTTCTCTTTCATTTGTGTCCCACTTTCAATTTCAACTATCTGAAACATTTGTTCATTTAATTCCATAATGCATCTTGAATCAATTCACTTGTATCAGACTCCTAGACTGGCATCATATGCGGCTGCTCTTGCTTGTATTTCCATTGTGGCCTACCTCTATTCCATTATCCATAGAATAGCAAAAAGGGACTTCATAAAAACTAAGTATGATACTGTTACTGCCTCAGTAGTGATTTTCCAATAGATTCTGATTCCATTAAATAAAATACAAAATCCTTATCTGATAGGCCTTCAATAATATGGCTACTGCCCATCTCTTTAGCCACATTTATACTATCATATTCCCAGAAACCCATTTCGATCCAGATGCACAAGCCATAATTCTTTGGACATTAAAACTCATACCCTCTTGAACTCTACTCTTTGCTTTCTTCTGCAGCACTTGGCTTCTGACCCACTCCTTGTTAATTAAGTCTAAGTTCAACCATCAGCCACTTCAGAGAGCCTTCTTTAATCAGCTTAACTGTAATTCCATCATTCTATTCTCTCTCAGTACTTTACCCCATTTAATTGCTTTAATGAACTTAAAATATTTTTAAACCATATATTGATTGAATCAGCATTTGTTCACAATAAATAGAAGACTTTGTTGTTTTATTATTATCACATTCCTCATCCTGGAAAAATGTCATATACATTGTAGGAATGCAATAAATATTTGTTGAATGAATAAATACATTTCAATGAATTCTTGCATTGGATTCTTGACTTGACTTTCTTTTCCCATTCTAAAACCTCCTGAATTGTGAGAGGACTTTAGAGCATATTTTTTTAAGCTCTCAGTTACAATTATAATATTTGAACAATTCTCCTTTCCTCACTTTTGATCTCTGTGCAATTCATCTTCCAGAGAGTTTGCCAAAGTTAAATTTCTAAGCCAATAAGATGCTGGACTTTTACAGTTTCCCAAATCTTTAACATAAAGTCAGAAGTCTTGAGCAAGGCCTAAAGGCATTTTATAGTTTCATCTCCATCTTCATTTTCTGCTTCTTCCCCCATAAGAACCCTACTATCCAGTCACATAAAACTGTGAATATTCGCAGAGATACTATCTTATTTTGTGATCTGTGTTTTTGCTCATGGTGAGTACATTATTCATTTAGTGATTTACCTCATGTCAGTTCTCCCCTCTTTGTGGGCAGCTAATGGTTTGCACAAGTCTCTCCTTAGCATATATTGCACCATATGGTAAATTATTCTTTATATGTTATTCTAGTCCTGCAGACTAACATAGTGATCAGCTTATATTCCACATTTGCAAATTGAATGCATGGATGGTTGGAAGGATGGATAGATGAGTGGATAAATGGATGCATAAAATATATCTTCTTTCTAATCTATAATCACCATGTGGACAGGATCCTTTCTAAATCTTCTGGGTGTCCCCTTGACACAGGACCTTAAACAAGTTAAGCGCTTACCACAATGTATTAAATGAATGGATAAGATAACTAAGTGCTTATTATATAAGTGGCTAAATAATATTCTTCTCATATTTTCCTCCAAAAGAGATTTATCGTCCTCCTAAAAAAGCATAGTGTGATATGGTCTACACTCATGTTCTCTAATAGTGTAGCCACTAGTCACTTGATTTTCCTGAACACTTGGAATATAGGTAGTCCAAACTGAGCTGTGCTGTAAGTATAAGGTACCTATGTGGACTCAGTAGAAAAAAAGGGTGTGAATTATCTAAATAATAATTTTAAATGGATTACATACTGACGTGATGATTTGGATATAGTAAGGTATATAATTAAAATTACTTCACTTGTTTCTTTTTACTTTTTTGATGTGGCATCTAAAATTTAGAATTACATATATGATTTGCATTTTGTTTCCATTTTATTATAGCTGTAATTGTCTTTTTTCTAACATGTTTGTTAATGGTAGTTATTTCTAATTCTCACACTGTTTATGCTGTTGATGCTACTCAGTTCCTAGGAGTGACTCTTTCTATCACTATTTTTTTTTTTTTTTTTTTTTTTTGGTCAGGATGAAATAGTTACATGATAAAATATACATGATAAGTGTCATGTATTTTTGTTAGTTCCTCTGATTTATCAGTAACCCTCCCAAGGCTTAATTATCAAGTGACCCCTTTTGAATTTTACCTCCACTGCCTGAAAAATCTAAGGATTATTTATTACACAGTTTTGGAGTATGCCCAACTTTAGTATCAGAAAGAATTTGTCGTTTTAGTTTTCTTTAAATTTTATTCAGTTTATCTTTAAATGCCTTCTTTTGCATTGCATTTTATTTATAAGCTTTGCTTTATATGGTTTGAGACATTTATGAGTTTTATGTTTACTGTTTATGGCAAGGCAGATTTGATCTTTGGAAAGTTTTATATTTTTTTCTTGAGTGAAAGTTGTGGTTCTAAGTCTCCTTTTTTATACACAGAAATTTACTTTCTAGGGCAGAAATGGTGGGGGAAAGGGAGAGAAGCAAACCATGAGAGACTCTTGAATGCTGACAAAAACTGAGGACTGATGGATGTGGGGGGAGGGGGGAGGGGCATGGAGGAGGACACTTGTGGGGATGAGCACTGAGTGTTATGTGGAAACTAATTTGACAATAAACTATATAAAAAAAAAAAAGAAATTTACTTTCTAAGCATCCTAAGTTTAGGACCATTTTTGTCTAGGGTTGTAAGAGAAAGAGGATTTTGAAGTTAAGGGCTAAGTCCAATGCCAATTAATAAAGAGGCTGCTTCATTATGCAGAATCAGCCACTGGGGTATATTTGTCATATCTGTTCATCCTTCTTACCTCTGGTACCATGTGTTTTTTGTTTGTTTGGTTGGTTTTTGGCTAAGGCTTTATTATCTCTTACCTAGGTGTCTTCAACTGCTGACTTCTGACTGCTCTCCTTTTCTCCAGTATTATCTCCATCAAATCCGTTTTCTACATGGCTACCAGAGAGACGATTAAATATTTATCATCTAAATATACCACTTTCTTAAGGAAGAATCTCTGTTAATCATTAACCATGAGTTCATTAAGTATAGAGATGAAGTCTAAACTCCTTGAAAGGGCATCCATGGCCCCTATGTAATTGAACTTTTGGCTGCCTCTCCAACAATGTGTCTTGCTTACTACTTTCTATTTCCTGCCGTATTTTCTAGCAACACTAATGGGTCTTCCTGTTTCTCATCTCCATGCTCTGCTCTTCTGTCTGACTTTGCTGAATCCTTTTGTTGCCCTCCCCTTAAATAACCTGTTGACTTATCTGTCATTTCTATAACCAATTTTACTACGAATCTGTTCATTATAAATCTCCCCACTAGACTGTTTTTCCTGAGACATTGTCTTACTTTGTGTGACTTATTTTCCTCATCAGAAAAATGAGAAAGACACATTATCTTATAGCAAAATTATTTTCATTAATACATATACCTGGCAGATAGTCAGTGATCACAAAGCATTAGTTATATTATGATTATTATCTTATTATAATTATCAAGAGTAGCCATCGTTTGTTATTATTGTACGTTAACAGTGCCACACAGTAGGCTCTCAGTAACTGTGAGTAGACTGAATAAAAACCAGGTGATCAACTACACTGAGGAATCTAAGAAAAAGGGGTAGGAAGAGAACCAAATTGAATGAAAAGGAAAAAACTGTGGAAAAAAAAGCTTGAGGACAAAAATTGCCAACTGAAACTAGTAATGCCTCCACCATGGCCTCAACCTTGATCACTAAGCAGTCATTTTTCAAATAGTCATTGTAATTCTCCTCAGAGACTGCAGTATGTAGTAGGTGATGTTAGGGCTAAGGGAGCAGCATAAGTAATGCTGACATGGGACTTTTCAGTGTTCTTTCTACAACAATATTCTGATTTACTTCCTATAGTTCTGTACTACTAATTTGGCTCTTTTCTACTTACACAATAGTTAGGGTATTTTTTGTTGTTGTTGTTCTTAGCAACAAATAAGGATGTTAGCAATTTTTGCTCAGTCTCTAATTAGGTGAAAGAGGAAGTATATCATGCACTTTCTAAAAACTGAATTAATAACCAACAGATCATTCCAGGAAAGGCTGTAAAAAGAGTGAGAATAACACCATAGTCATTAATAGTTGGTTCTTTCTTTGTGTCTGACACTTACATTATTCAGTAAATGTAATATACTTGCTTATCGCATGGCCCTAGTTCCTGGGCTTTGGACTATTTATTATGAGAAAAATAGGACTTAGTGTCAGAAAATTATATATCACAGTTAAATAAAACTAAATATAATATTATTTCATATATAGTGTTATAAACGTAATGTGTCAAGTGTAACAGTATTATATAATACTTACTGAGCATATATTATGTTTTCATACTTAATCCTCACAATAATATAGGGCTAAGGTTAAGTATGTTTCCTGGAGCCATGAAGTCACAGAACCACAAGATTCAAACTAGATCTGTTTTACCCTGGAGTCTTATATGCAAAGCACTGAACTATCCTGTTTTAGTCACTTGTGTGTATAGGTGTGTATAGCTCATTGAATATTAATGCCTATAATAGCCAATCATACTTTAGATGAGCATCATATATTATTATTATATCAAATACCCTCTAGTCATAGTTTTTCCTAATCACATATCACGGTTTGACTTCCTAATTTCTTTGAATCTATACGTACTTTAATTCCATATGAATATTCTTTATAATGGGATCCATGAATGCGTTAGCTGATTGAATACTATGATGTAGAAATTCTTTTTATTTCAACTAACTTCATCTCTGTTGTGGTGCAAGGGGAACCCATAATAATGGTGAATAAGGATTGGATGAGTAGGTCCCTATATCCTCTGTTTTCTGCATGACTTTATAAACAATGATCAAGTTCCTTCCAGCCTGTCCTAGTTCCCAGTCAGAGTCACAGTCTTCAGTATGTTTGAGTATCACAACAACAACAGGAAGAATGATGGTTTTCTAAGAGGAAAAAAATGGAAGAAAAAGAGTTTAAGAGAGTTCAGAAAAAAGAAAGAATATCAATAAATGGGAGTAAATGATGTTTTCCACTGGAAAAAAACAAAAATATCCGAATCCTTCATAAAAACAAATTTAATTAGGTATCAGGATACAGGAGGTTTGTTACTAGAGTTGTTGTTGACCTATTTTTAGGTCACAAACATTGGGGGAGTATTTAATGGAAGCTAAAATGCTTTTCTCCCAAGCAAAATGCAAGTATGCAAATAAACACAAACTCTTTTCTTATGATCTCAGAGAATAGGGCCCAAAGGATGAACCTTAGGTTAATAACTTTTAACTGATTCTAAAAGTTAGGATTCATTTTACTGAATTGCACTCAGGGTCCACTATCTCCTGCTAAAGATTTTTCTTCTAAGTTGTAACATTTCTTACTGCTTCAGCAGTAAGATGAAAGGTTCTCCTATCATTTATATAATGATATATATATATCATTATATAAATGATATATAATAGCTGATGCTAACTCTCTAATGCTGCTAGAAAGTTTATTTCAAGTAAAAGAAATTTTGGAAAAAAATCCAACCTTTCAAAAATTGTCCTACATGCTAGTACATTATTTGAGCATTGTCTCAGAGTGCTCTATTCATCTTCAGTTCCAATCGTGTCTCTGTATATCTATGGTGACAAAATCAGTAAATGTAAGCTTCTGAAAGGATGATATTATAGCAAACTATTATCTTCCTTTTTAAAACTAGAATGATAGACAGTCATTCTGTATTTTAACTTTCCTACATGTTTATGTAAGAAAGTTTATTGAAATTCCTTGCATATTTGGATGACATAGCCTAACAATGTTTGTATATTTTTTCTATGTGTTTTTATATTTTCCCCAGTTTTTAATGAATTTTTAGTTATTGGAAAATGCCACCAAACCTTGGTGATAAGGTATAAAATGCATGTTAGATTGTAACATTTTATTCTTTATTGAATATATGTACCCAAGTATTTATTAGAGGTTTGGAATACAATGTGATTGACCCAAAAGAGATTCTACCCTAGTAAAGCCTACATTTTAGAAGAAGATAACTAATAAACTATTCAGCTACCATGGACCTGTAATTATAATTTGTCATAATTGGAAAGGAGGAAAAGACAAGTGAGACAGAATAATATGTGAAGGGGTCCATTCCTTTGAGAAATCTATTTTTGAGGTAATATATATTTGTGACATTTGGGGGAATATGTATATTTAAAGCGAGGACAGTTGAATGACTAGGATCTGGCCAGATGAAAATGGAGAATAGAATTCCCATCAAAGAGAAAAACTTGACTTAAAACTGGAAAGATCTTGGCACATTTAAGGGACTGAATGAAAGCCAATGTGCAGGGGAGCCTAGGTGGCTCAGTTGGTTAAGTGGCCGACTCTTGATTTTGGCGCAGGCCATGATCTCATGGTAGTGAGATTGATCCCTGCATCAGGCTGTACACAGAACTTGCTTGGGATTCTCTCTCTTTCCCTTCTCTATGCCCCTCCCTTCCTTGTCCTCTTTCTCTCTCTCTCTCTAAATAAATAAATAAACATAAAAAAAAAAAGAAAGAAAGAAAGCCAACGTGCCTACACATATAAGTTATTGGGAGAATGTCAGAAAATGAGGTTTGAGAGGTAGGCATGGTCCACAGTGTGCAGGTTCTTGAGGCCCATGTTAAGGCGTTTGTATTTCATTTAAATGTGATGAGGGCCACGCACCTGGGTGGCTCAGTTGGTTAAGCATCTGACTTCAGTGAAGATAATGATCTCATGGTTTGTGAGTCTAAGCCCCACATAAACAACTGTCAGCATAGAGCCTGCTTGGGATCCTCTGTCTTCCTCTCTCTCTGCCACACCCCCGCCCCTGCTCATGTTTGCTGTCTCATTCTCTCTCTCAAAAATAAACACTTTTACAAAAAGATTTAAAGGAAATAAGTGTGATGAGGACCATTTAATAGTTTCACACTGGGGAATTATATGATCATAATTTTATTTTACAAAAAATATAACTTGAATGGTTTATGAAAATTGGAATTGGGCAAATATGGTGGCAGTGAAACCATTTAGGAGACTGTTTTCCTATTGCTAGAAATTATGGTGATTTAAACTATGAAGGTATAATGATAGATACCAGGTGGATTCAAGAAATATTTAGAGAGTATAGTTGACGGACTAAAGGTAGGGACAGTGTTAGAAATGACTCTTAGGTTTCTGGGTTAAATAAATTAATGGATGTGGGCATCATTTATGGAGATATTGAAAACTAAGAGAGTGGCAATTTTTATAGTTCAATTTTGGATATGTTAATTTTGAGATGTCTTTGAGACATTCAAGTAGTTATATCAAGTAGCCCAGAGGAGAGATTAGGGCTTGGCATAGAAAGGTATGAGTCATCAGCATATAAGTGTTATTTAAGGCCATAGTCCTAGATGAGATTACCTAAGGTGAAAGTATTAGAGGAGAAGTGAATTAGAGGAGAAGTATCCTTGAAGACTTTTTAAGCATAGGCCAAGAAGGCCAATCCAAAGAAATAAATTGAAGAGAAATGATTAAAGAGACAACAGGATAACCCAGAGAAAGAGTAGGGCAAGAAAGCCAGGGAAAGGAGTAGTAATCTATGAGCAATCTACCAAGGTGAGGATTGCAAAATGTCCACTGAATTTGGAAAAATGAATCATTGGTAATAGTCTCCAAAACAATTTTGCTAAAATGCTAGGTTCAGAAATCAGACTGAATTGAGATTCAAAGAGAATAAAAGGAAAGAAGTGGAGACAGCAAGCGCAGGCAGTTTTTCAAGAACCTTTGCCTCTGAAAGGGTACAAAGTATTTGGGGTGGGGGTAGCATTTTGTGGATATGCAATCAAGGAAACATTTTAAACATACATTCCTTTCCTCTCCCTCTTCCATTTCTTCTTCTTTTTAAGTCAGTAGATACCACTAGAGAAAGTTTAAATGCCTAAAGAAATAATCTAGTAGAGTATATACAAGGAGATTGCAGATGAAGGTAGTATATCCCTTCAGTATAATATTATGATTATTGAGAATTGCATGTGGTCTTTTCCAGATTGTTTCCACTTTGATACCTACTTTTTATTGCAGTAGTAGAAATAAAATAGGGTAAGTCTCAAAATATTCTACAGTCTTACAATATACAGAGAAAGTGTAATGCTCATTTTGAATGTTGAAATCAAAGGACTGAGCCAGTAACTGAAGATTGCTTTTCGGATTTGGTTTAGAGTTAAGAATGGTCATAGTTCCTATAAAGGGGAAGAAGTGTGGATTTAGGTGCAGAAACCATCAGTTTTCTTTATATAGAGGCTGAAATTGTCAAATGACTTTTAGTTTGAAAGCAAATGTTGCAGACAGATCAGTAGAAAGAAGGTTGCAGATATAAATGTATAAGCTCTCTTCATGATATTGGATTCAAATTAATAAAATAAATACGTAGCAGATATCAGACTAGAAAATAGAAAAGAACATTTAGGGAGGTATGGGGAATGAGGAGGAGAGGAAGATAATGTTGCTTAATAGGGAGAAAGGAAGTGGAGCAGGCACAAGCTGATGGTGAGAATCTGGATGTTGAAAAACCAGGAGAAGAAGGTGAATGTAACTTAACCTGGGGAGTCCTTTTAAGAAGGAAGGAAGGGAGGGAGGGAAGGAGAGATGGAGGAAGGAAGAAAATCATGTTTCGCCGAGATAGCTCATCTTTAAATAACAAGATAAATGAGATCAAAAATATTCATTAGTGTTTATTTTACATTTAATTAAAATGATTCACCTGTTCCAGTTTGTTCATAATTATTTCAGAAGAGTTAGAATAATAGTCATTCTCATGTGCCTCCCTTCACCGCATGTGTCCTAGACCTCAATCTTTTTCTCCTTTTCACTTTACAAATTTGTTCTTTACTTTCTCATTCAGTTAAACAATTTTAGCTCCCATTTGTCTAGATCTCTCTCTTGAGGTCCACCTGCAGACTAGGTTGTCCCACTGATATCCTTACTTATCAATCCAAATTACGAATCCACAATTAGGATTCTTTCTCCGTGACTAGCTCTGTGATCCAAACTATTCACTAAAATGGGACACTATGAAATCTGCCTTCTCTTTACTCTCTCCTATGACTGATAGCCAACCCTTCATCAGATGATGTCAGTCTTTGCTTTTGTCCTAAGCTTGCCTTGATGCCACTCCTAATTTTCCATCTCCCTAGTTCAAACCCTCATCATGTATGACATGGTGTACTAAACATTCCACCTAGTGATCCAACAGGTGGACCTTGCTTGTTGTACTATTGGTTTTACTTCTCATCCTTAGTCCCGTCTTGTTTACATAACATTATTCCAGTTCATAATTAGGGAAACCACTTTTCCCTACCATCAGTCTATGTAATTGGAGTGGAATTGCTATCAACCCCCTGCCCTGAAGGATAGGCTTGTGATGGGTGTCACTGAGAGCAGCCTCTTACCCTGCCCATTATTGGATTCAGGAATGGCACATGACTAAAGATGATCTCTGAAACACTCACTCGACTTTAATTTGGGTTGTCTGGAGAAATGCATATTTTTCAGAAGTATTGCTGAGCTGGGTAGTATACATAAGCCAAAAATTTCTGGTGGCTAATTCTGCAACCATGTGTGGAGAGAGGTTAACCTAGAGGAAAATCAAACCTAGATAGAGGAGAAGGTTGCAACATTCAGCCTTATCCTTTGATCTCCATAGAGAAAAGAGAGGCTGGAGATTGAGTTCAATCACCAATAGCCAATGATTTAATCAGTCATGCCTATGTAATGAAAATTCCATAATAGCTCAAAGGACAAGGTTCAGAAATGTCCCCTGTTGGTGATCACATAGAGATGCAGAAAGGGTGGGGCATACTTGGAGAGAGCATGGAACATCCATACTCTTTCCCCTATACCTTGATCAGAGCACCTCTTCCATCTGCCTGTTCCTAAATTATATTCTTTCATAATAAATGGGAAATCCAATAAGGAATCTGTTTTCTTTGGTTCCGTGAACTGCTCTGATTTACGGTGAAACAGTCAGAAGCACAGGTAACAACGTGGACTTGTGATTAGTATCTGAAAAAGTAGACAGTCTTATGGAATTGAGCCCTTAATCTGTGGGATCTGACCCCCAATTTAAGGTATATACTGTTAGAATTGAGTTAAATTGTAGGACACCCAGCTATGTCCCAGAATTGCTTAATGTTGAAAAACTATCCCACATTTGTTGATCAGAACTGACAAGTGAAGTAGAGTATTGAAAGTAGAGGATGTTATTACATTTGATGGGGTCACTGAATTCCTTAAGTCTATTCTCATGTTTCATAATTCTTCGTTCTCTCTTTTGTTCAGTTTCATGGTTTTCCATTATCTTGTTTCCTATATCACTAATTTGTTCCTCTCCTTCTTCCAGCCTGTTGTTCATTGCATCAAGCCTGTTTCCAATCTCATTTATTTCATTCTTCATCTCTGACTGATTCCTTAGTAACTGTTTTATCTCTGTGGAAAGGGTCTCACTGATGTCTTCCATTCTTTTCTCAACCCCAGTGAGTATCCTTATGATTGTTGCTTTAAATTCTCCATCTGGCTAGTTCCTTACATCTGTTTCGCTTACATCTCTGGCTGTGAGTTCATCTTGTTTTTCATTTGGGATGAATTCCTTCATCTTGCCCTTTTGTCTAAGTCTCTGCCTTCTTCTCTGTGTTAGAAAAGCCAGTTATGGTTCTTGCTCCCAAAAGTAATGGCTTTATGAAGAAGAGGTCATGTAGCGTCCAGAGCCTAGAGCTTCAAGGAGCATCTCTGGTGTGCACTGTATGAGCTCTGCTGTTGTGTTTTGGCCATTATACCCTTCAGGTCAGTCATCTGCAGCAGCTTTCCTTGCCTGCATTGGGCAGTGTTTGGTCCTTGGCCAGATGTGGCAAGTTTTAAATACATGTGCTCTGGTCGGCTTGTTAAAGACACACTGGGAGAGTATTATTCCTTTACAGTTTGATATTCAAGACTAGAACTAGAATATGGCAGTCATCATTATGAACTGACAGCTGAAGGTGTGATGGAGGGGGTCTTTGTTCTTACAGACTAAAAATCTATTTATATTGCATAATGGAACATTAGAGAGCCATTTCCCTTACATATTTCTATATCCATCATTTTCTAGGTATAAAAATTTATTGCCTTTTGAGTATTTATGTTCAATAAATTTCAAGAAGTTAGTGAAATAGAGGAGCCACTTTTCACATGAGACTATCAAGCACTTGAAATATAGCTAATCCCAATTGTGATGTTCTATAAATATAAAATAAACACAGATTCTTAAAACAATACAAAAAAGGACTTTAGAATACCTCAACGTTTTCTTTATTGATTATGTGTTGAAACAATGATATCTTGGACATACTAGGGTAAATAAAATAAAAGAAAAAAAAAGTTAGTGAAGGTATCATTGTTTTGTAGACCCTGTTTCCTCTAGACAAAGGATTTTTTGTTGTTTTTCTTATGGTTTCCATTTTAAAAATTCTCCAAATATTACTATTTAATTTAATATAATGAGGGTAAATGAGTATGATCTAAAATATTACAATAGGGGCGCCTGGGTGGCTTAGTCGGTTGGGCATCCGACTTTCGCTTAGGTCATGATCCCACGGTTCGTGGGTTCGAGCCCCGCGTCGGGCTCTGTGCTGACTGCCAGCTCAGAGCCTGGAGCCTGTTTCAGTCTGTGACTCCCTCTCTCTGACCCTCCCCTGCTCACGCTGTCTCTCTCTCTCTCTCCTAGAAATAAATAAAAAACATTAAAAAAAATAAAATAAAATATTACAATAGGGTTTCTTTCTTCTTTGTTTTTTATGCATTGCGATTTGGTATAGGTAGAACTTTCAGCATAACCAGTTTTTATAGATACCTTTGAGTTTATTTATTTATTTTGAGAGAGGGAGAATGTTAGCAGGAGAGGGGCAGAGAGAGAGGGAGAGAGAGAGAATCCAAAGCAGGCTCTGCATAGAGATCAAACTCATGAACCATGAGATCGTGACCTGACCTGAGATAAAGTTGGATGCTTAACCTACTGAGCCATCCAGACACCCCTATATATTTTTTAACAAGGTCTTTGCATATACATATTAAGAAGAAAATACAAAACCAATTTGTTTCCCTTTCTTTAAGGTTCTTCATAGACGGTAGCTATATTAAATATTTTCCACTTATTTTTATTACTCTTTTATTAAATTATTCACTTTGCTTCTGTCCTCCTAAAAGACATTTATATTTTATAGTATTGGGGGTAAAAAAAAAAAAAGAGGCACTTATTTCCCTTACCACTTATAAACACTGTCCCTGAAGAACATAATAAAACTCTAAACTTCAATTTCCAGTGATGAAATCCTCACTATTTAGTACATAGCCACATGTAACTTCTTATTTGGAAACATAAAGTTGAGGAAAGTACTATTTCTAGAGGGGATTACATCTGGCTGTACATTTGGAAACCAGCTCAGTGTATTTGAAGGGAAGATATAATTGTGTAAATTAATGGGAAGAAAGGTTATCAACATTTTTACATTTATATTTAATTTTATATGTCATATGTTGTATTCTAATTTATATGCTTCTTGACTTCAGTGACATCAAGTGATATTATATACATGTTCTGTCAGTTGTTAGCTTCACGAATTTTATAGACCATGCTGACTCTGATCATTCCCTTATGGATATAAAGCTTTAGAAATATCTATCCCTTTGGAAAAAAAAAAAAAATCAATCTCTGGCTGAAGAATCAGCATTCCAGTAATATGGGAATTATTCAGTGTTAAGATTAAAATAATTCTCATTTTTCATGATTCTAAGAGACATTGAATGCTCATGGCTAAAATAACTAAAACAATGACAACAAATTAAAACTGCATAGAAGTATTTACAGTAGAAAGTGAAAAAACAGCTTTGCTCAGAAAAACATTTTAAGAGTTATTTTCAAAAGAGTCTGTGTGAATGGCATTTGTGTATAATTAATCACCTCTAGAATTCATTGATAATATACAGTATCATCCAGGATAAGATCCTAGGCAAGCATGAGAAGTCTAGGAGTTATGTATATTGTGAGAGAAGACCAGGAATATCTACTGAACAGAGAGCATCTATCAAGGATGTGGTGTGGCGCCAGGAGGACATTTCAGTTTCCATGACGCCGGATTATCCCGTCAGTTACAGATCAGATGTTAGATTCTGGAAAATAAAAATAACAATAATTTCACAAAAGAGCTAGTCAATAAAAGGTAAAATACATAGATGGGTGAACCCAAAGAATGATCTGACTTTCCTCAGCTCACTTGCCATAGTCACCTGGGGCATTTGTATTCTGCCAGGGTTACATTTCCTCATTTTACTCAAATGTGGAAAAGTGATTCTCTGCATATTCCACTGTTAGCCATAGGCAGAGATGTGGCAGTAACCACATTTCTTCCTCAGTCCTCAAGCCCTCCGTCCCTACTATTTCCTCAGCTAATAAACATTCTCATATCTATTAAAAACACACACACACACAAAACACAAAACCTTTAAACAAGAAATACGCACTACCTTGACCCCAAATCCTCCAGCTGTTGCACTATATCTCACTATTTCTTAACAGCCAAAATTCAAGAAAAAGTTAGTTTTCAGTTAACCGCCTCTACTTACCTTCAATTTATTACACTATCTAGTGTAATCTGTCTGTCACCCAGGACTGTCTGTTGGAATTCCTTTTGGTAGGGTTAGAAAGGAATGGACTCCTTATTGGGGAAACCAAAAGAGACTTCAGTCTTTCTCTTACTAGGCACTACTGGCTATGCCTTTCATGAAATCACTTTATCTTGAATCTTCTCCAAATTCTCTGAGTTCATCCCAAGGTTTCTCCATGAGTTCTTTTGTCTCTTGCATCTTAAACATTAGTATCTGTTCTTGACTCATATTTTTTCATCCATTATTAGTGGATAAAATTTTGTCAACAATTGTCTGTGAACCAATTATCTGTCTGAAACTTTAAGTAACCCCAGAGCTTCAAAGTCAAGCATCTTATCTTTTGTTTTCCATATCTTCTTGCATTTGTCAGAGTCAACATATAACCTAAAGTGATGCATGATCTCTCTCTTGGCATCTCCCATGCCAATTCCTTTCAGGGCACTGCTTACCTCTATTAGTGATTCTTATGAACCTGGAATCATCCCAGACTTCTCTGTGCCTTTCCCCACATAACATAATCAATAAGCAATATTCAAATATCTCTTAAGTACATGTTTTTAAAATTTTTTTAAATGCTTATTTATCTTTAAGAGACAGAGACAGAGCATGAGTAGGGGAGGGGCAGAGAGAGAGGGAGACACAGAATCTAAATCAGACCCCAGGCTCTGAGCACTCAGCACAGAGCATGATGCGGGGCTTGAACCCATGACTGTGAGATCATGACCCGAGATGAAAGCGGATGCTCAACCAACTGAGCCACTCAGGTGCCCTCTTAAGTACATATTTGATTTTTATCTGTTTCCTAGCCTACTTTAATAATGGTGATAACTAATAACTAATAAATGATAACTAACTTTTATTGAATGTTCACTATGATGCAAGCACTGTGCCAAGTGCTTTTCATGTATCAATTCATCTGACCTAACAGCCTTATAAGGTAGAGATTATAACAAATTTCATTTTAAAGATGAGGACATTAAAGTGAAAGTGATTAAATCATGTTCCAAAAGTCCCATTGAAAGTAAATGATGGAGTCAAGGTTTGAGTTTAGGCATTCTGGTGCCAAAACATGCCCCCCCCTAATCTCCTTACCCCTCTCATTCTTTCTGATTGCTACTTCCCAAACCTATATCTAAATGTAAATCTTGCTATCCATATATATTTTTTTTTGGGGGGGGGGGAGGAATACCAGGTGGGAATTCACATTAATGGTATACTGTACACCACAAGCATGCCTCAAATTTGGTTTCATCATTTCAGAAGTCTCTTACAAATAAGACACTTCAGCTTCTGCTTATAATGCAGCTATACCTCACCAGCCTAGTTCTGCTTCCACTTAAGCTATTTTCAGATGTCCTTGGCTTGAGTGCACTTTTGGAATTAGAGCTGTCAAAATACCAACATAGTTTTGTGGTCTCTGGCTGTTAATATACCATAGTCAGACCCTGTTCCCTGCTGAGGTAGAAGAGTGGCACTCTCCCCCTGGGGAGTGATAGTGACAGCAGAGCTTGTGGTTTGGTGAAACCTTCAGCCAGTGGGCACATACGGCCTCTCGATGCCTGAGACAGAGACAAGAGAGCCCTCAGAAAGCAGCAAGCTAATTTCTGGTTAAGTGAGGATTAAGGAAGCATCTCATACACATCATACTCAACTTCCAAGCAGGTCTCTGTTTGTGGGTCTTGGAAACTAAACTCATTTGGGGTCTTCTTTTAAAAAAATAATAACATTTGTGATCCTAAAATTAGATTGAGTGTACTGAATGAGCTATGTAGTGTGGGCTCTGATGCTTGATCGTCTTTGGCTTTATGGTACATCTGCCATGATCTACCTCATTAGGTACCAAAATCATGTTGACTCAACAGTTCCCCCCCAAGTGGATGTTCCCATGTGTTCCAAGAGTAAATGTTGTCTATGACTCATAAGTGAAAGTTTGAATGTATAATACACAGGAAAACTTGAAGCAATAGAGATTACAAAGTAGAATTAGAAACTGAAAATAACTATTAGGATTAGTAAAAATCTTAGAGCTCAAAGAACTGAAAAGAAACTAGGTATTCCTTGAGCTACCAAAGAAAGGATTTACCTAATTTCTAGTATTTACATTCATTTAGCAGTTTTAAAGTTACTTTCTTCTACATTATAGGATCTTAAATTAATTTTTCCATTCATTTCTTCACTTTAGATCTTAAAAATACATGTGCACGTATGCATACATGTACCTGTGCATAAATATACTCATGAATATCTTTGAAGAATCAAATGCTATTTTAACTTAAATATTTACATTATGACCCTGTGGTAGAAAATCTTAAAGTGTTGATCTCATATGAAGTTCTACATTTGAATTTCTTACTATGAATTCCACTATTCTGGTGTTAATGACACTAATAAAGAAAGTTGTAACATCAGTAATCATGAGTGAATCATTCTCCTCACTGTTTTTAAAAAGCCAGTATCACTGTAATTAGAATTCTTATAAGAATAAATAAATCCTTGACTTCGTACTTCACCTAATTGAACTGTTTTGTTGGACAGGTAGGTATTTCCTTTGACTTTTGGCTTGAGGCTGATTTGGTTCCCTAAAATTGGTATCCATAATGTACCATTTGACATCCAAGAGAGGAGTAACCTTGAGTATGTAATAATTTGGAAATCACAACTGCAGTAATTTCTCCTTGGAGAATGAAAGGCAATATTATTTGAGGCATTTAGTAACAAGTTCCAGTGATAACTTATTCCTTCCTGCACTATGTGGAAGAAGGAATTAGATTTCAGACACTAACTCTATTTACTCACTACTCTTGAAACCTTCCTTGTGATGTGAAAACACTTTCTTTTAGAACACAAAGACTGACATTAAAATGAAGTTTATTCTTGCCCTGACTGAAAACATCTCTTCTTTCTCTTATTGTAGAAAGTCCCTTGTTTTACTTATTATTAGTATTTGAAGTAAAGCACAAAGTGGCCTTTCCTCCTTCCCAAGAGGCCAGACTATTACAATCCTCCAAGAGATGGAATAATCACAACATTTCTTTATAATAGTTAGTAGTTCCTCCATTATTGTTTCAATTCAAGCTTTGTTTGCTACAATGGGAAACATTTCAAATGCTATGCATGATTGCCTTTTCCTAGCATTTGAGGGACACCCACCATTTTTTTCCTTCACTAATTATTCTCTATATACCTTTATTCTATTCGTGCTTGTGCAAATTGTGCAAAGAGATTTGCACAATTTATGGGTTGATCCTACTCCCTCTAAAGAAGAAAATGTTGGGCATTTTATCTATAAATCATATGTAGGAAATCTTAAATAATCTAGGTAAAATTTAAATTCCTAAAAGAATTCTATAATAAATTCTACAATGAATTATGTAAATTACTACTCAATGAGAAAGGCTTTTGAAATATATTTGACTTTTCCTGTGTTGTTCCAATGAAAATGTGTATGTTAAACAGCCAACCTCATGAAAGATAAAGAAGGCTTAATAATAAGAAAATCAGATAAGGATAGGTTATATGAAAATGAGGGGGGTACCTTATATTATATTGTTCCCTAAAATGATTTTTGCTAAACCACCAAATGAACTTTGACCTGGACTGTTTCTTTTGTTTTTTAAATCTGTTGTCACATTCTTCATAAGAGATGAAATATGTAAAGCATTTGTGTTTTATGGGGAAATTTCTCCCAGTAGCCCTTGGACACACTGAAGAGTCAAGATCACACTGTTTAAGGAGTTCAAAAGCCTAGATTCTGGTGATAACACAGTCACCACATATTTGTGAACCATTGTCAGGTTTCTCCTTTGTCTGATGCAGTTTCCTCATCCATAACATTAAAGATATTAGATGGTCTCTAAGGCACTTTCCTCATCTGTGATTCTGTGAATACCAAATAAACTGTAAAAACAGGCAATAGGAAATATACACAGAACATTGCTCATAGTGGTGAGAATCATGGTCTCTTAAGGATCTAGGTTCCTTACTGTGTTCCAGACCTTGTATCAGTCACTCCCCCCTCCTTTTTCACCAGCTTCCACCTCTCCTCCCTCTGTCATGGTGCTTCATGGGTATAATTCTCCAGAAAGGAAATTAGGTTAATTGTGCCGGGAGTAAATTCCAATGCTGGTACCAGGAGTCTAAACCATCTAGAAACTAATGAAATAGGGGTTGCAATGAGGAAGTAGAAGCTAAGTTTACCCAACATAGTTATCTCTCAGGAAGAGAAATTAGGAAAGAGTTGACGCACATATGCTGCCTCTTCAATCAGTGACTAGCTTAGCAAGTGTGAGTACATGGACTAGGTTGGATTAGTAAGAGAGCACCATTGAAGTAGTAGGACCTATGGTGTGAACAGCAGAGAGGCAGTTTTTGTTCTTTGTTTCCACTTTATCCCAAAAGGATTTTAAGGACAAAGGGAAAGAGTATGTTGATTAAATGCATCATAAAGAAGACTAACTTCAGAGGTATTTTTTTAGGTCTAGTCCAGACTTTACATTTAGCAGAGGAGAAATACTTGGTTTAAGAAGTTGATTTCTATTTTTTAAATCAAAAGTTGCTGCACTTGGTTAATGTATTTGAAGATAATATCTAGAATTTCTTTAGCATATAAAACTGTCCACCTTTAGGTATTTAATCAGCTAGTTTTAAATCTGAAATACTTAAAAGAGAAATCTCTTTTACTGATATACAATTTGTGAGATTTTTAAATCCTTTTCATTTTTTATTATTTACAAAAATTTAATGTTTATTTACTTTTGAGAGAGAAAGAGAGCAATCAGGAAAGCGGCAGAGAAAGAGGGAGACAGAATTCAAAGTAGGCTGCAGGCTCTTAGCTGTCAGCACAGAACCCAATGTGGGGCTCGAACCCATGAACCATGAGATCATGACCTGAGCCAAAGTCAGACGCTTAACCTAATTAGCCACCCAGGCACCCCTTTTAAGTCCTTTTTAAATGTATATTTGGAATTTTTTAAAACTGAAATCATGTAAACACATACCATTTTGTAGACAGCTGAATAGAATAGATATCAGCAACATGCAAAGGCTGCTGAACAGATACCTAATCTATTAGGCAGTCATTATAGTCACTATTTCTCTTGACTGTGTAATGGTAGATGAATAGGTAGTGTACTCTGCTAAAATTCATTACTTCATTTTTAATAAATCATTTGGGAATTATCTTATTACAAGTAAAAGTATTTATCACCCAAGATTCTCATTCTTCAATAGCAATGGCTCTTCTTAACTAACATTACATTGAAATTAAGAATAGATATATTTGACATTTCGATATTGCTTGTAGTCACTGATGCATGGTATTTTATGTTACATTTAGCAATAACAATTGAAGCTCAGGGCATTTATGAGGTGTAAATGATGGGAAGGGAGGAGTTGAAATATAGAGATGGTTTTTTGACTTCAATTATTAATTATAGTTAGAAAATGCTTGGTAATAAGGTTGTTCTTCAGAATCTGCTTAGGAGAGGAGTTTACAGCATTTTTTGATTGTATGTGTGTGTGTATGTGTCTGTTTAGAGAGAGAGAGAATGAAATGTCTTATATAAGAGAGCACTTAGTATACAAACCATAGTTATATGATTTATAAAAGTAATAAGTGGTTGATTTTGGATAAAAACTTGCTTATGAAGAAATTTTCTTCAGTTATAGAAGTGCATGTATTTATCAAAGCTTGGGAAATTTATGCTTAATAGTTGTGCATTTCATTTTATTTACATTTTACATTAAAATTTACATTGATTAAAACTCAAACTGCAGTTAATAAGCATGCTGTAAACTTTGGGGTGAGGTAGTGTATTGATTCTCTGAAACACATTAAAATAAGATGGATAATAGGCCTCACATGAGGAATAAACATGCCAAAATAACTAGGTAAGCAAAGGAAAAGAGCTACTAGTCTTACCAGATGTTAAAACATAGTATAAAGCTCTATAAGTAAAAGAGTGTGATGGTGGGGTCTCCCAATAATTGTTTAGTTCCCAGGAGGACTTTGCTACTTTATGATTATTTTTGTAACTGGTTTCTCTGTTCTCAGCATAATCCATATACTAAATGGGTTTCTTCCTCAAAATAGAGATAAACTCACTTAACCACTAATGCAGCACATTTATGAGTAGGGTAAATATAATGGACGATAGAAGAGGAGGCTGGAGTGCACTACAACGTAGTCAAATATGAACTTTAAACATAACTCATCTTTAAACTATCCTCTAGGTATCACATCCCTAAAGAAAGTCCAATGGACTCTTCAGCTTCTCATCATTTTATTGCTATCTCCTCTCACTAGTCCCTTTTTACTACTTGCTTAAGTATTTTCTACCTCAAGTTCCCACTCTCCTGGAGCAAAGCAAAGTCTTCTCTCATCTCCTTCAAACAGTTAACTATTTCCTTTGTTTCCTAAATATGCGTACCTTCAGGCTCCTACTTGCTTCCCCTGGTGACTGACCTCAGAATTTCCCCCAACAAAGGCAGTATCTTCCCTCAGGGAGAAAGGACATTATCCTATCAGGAAAGAGGTAGAATAGCCCTCTTTTAAGTCAGAGTTCCAAGGTTTGAAACCCAGGTGATAATTTAGAAGCAAGTTATAGGAGTCTCCCCTTATCTGTAGTTTAGCTTTGTGTACCTGAGGCTGACTTTAAGTTACCAAAGCAAATAATCCTCCTGACATATCATCAGAAGGTCAATTGCAGCCTAACCCTAGGTCATGGTATCTGTGTCATATACCTCACTTCTTCTCATCATGTAGGTATTTTATCATCTCACATTATCACAAGAAGAAGGGTGAATATAGTATAATAACATATTTTGAGAGAGAGAAACTACATTCACATAACTTTTAATATAGTATATTATTACAATTGTTCATTATTGTTATTCTTACTGTGACTAATTTATAAATTAAACTTCATCATTAGCATGCGTGTGTTGGACAAAACAGAGTAGGGTATTATCTATGCCTTCAGGCATCCACTGGAAGGGCTTGGAAGGTATCTTCCAAGGATAAGGGGAGATTATTGTATTTAACGGATCCAAACACTAGGTTCTTGATGTATCATTATCAAATTGGAATAACAATATAACTAGTTCATAAGGAATATTATAAGGATAATTAGCTGCTGACTACATAAAAGGACACCAGAATAACCACCACCACATTGACGGACAGTCCTAGCCATCTTGCATGTAAGAGGCCAATGCAGATATTTATAGAGATTGGGGGTCTGACCTTTAGTGGTTTAAAACCAACTTTCACTGCAGGAGTCTTACTAAGATTGGTCAAATTAGGTGATGTAATAGTTTAGGATTGGTGGATACAATGAGGAGTCTTGTAGTCAGTTGATAAGCAAGCCATTTGTCTAGTTATGTATGATCCTGAGAAGACAGCTGAGCAGCCTATTTTCCTTAGAAGGGAATTGTTTGAACAATTTATTGTTTGAATCCATTTATTTTCTGGAAGCCCTTGAAGCATGCAGTAAAGCTATTTATGGGTTTATAGCCTTGTCACAGTTCTGATAGTAAACCTGTGTGGTTGCAGAAAGTTTCAGTTCTCAGGGTCAAATGAGAATATAAAGCATATAGTACAATGTCTGCTGCATAATTAAGAGCTTAATAAATGTTCATCACTTAATACTGGTTATCTTATTATGATGTTTCTTAAACCAGGGCTTGACTGCTAGAGGAGATGGGCTAACCCTGGCTGGGGAATGCAATGTTTGCTAATTGGACTAATCCATAGGGTAAAGCAAGGTAGTGGGTTAGTAGGAGGGAACACAAGTTACTAGATAGTTAGCTCATGGATATTCAAGACCAGGTAAGCCGCAGAGATCTCAGCAGGTGGGCAGGTCTTGGCCCTCTGAGTTTTTCCAGCAGAAAATAATAAGCAGAGATTAAGGTGAGTAAGCAAGAAGATTTACTAGCAGACAGCCACAGGCAGTCAGAGAAATTTCAGATTAGGGCAATAAATGCTTTAGAAGACTCAAGAAGACTGAAAAAGAAAGGCAGGACGTGGATTCCATACCACTATACTAGACAAACAAGTAGCAGTTCTCAAGCTGGAGCAGTGTAGACAACACCAAATCTGTTATCGAAATGGCAGTGGAAATAAGGGATAAAGTGGGAGCTTGGCCACCAAAACTAAGGACGAAAGATCAGTTGTTAGAAGATGACCATGGTCAGAATCCTATCAGCAGCAAAGCTGACCCAAATAATTTTAGAGACTTTATCTGTAATATTCTAGACAGTGCTTCATAATATAATATAGCGTAATAATAGATTGCATTCACATCCCTTTATAATTTCGTGTTTTCTGTAAAAGTGCTGCAATATAGAAATGACAGCTGCCTTCCTTCAATTTAGGTGATTGACAAAACCCAAATTTAAGGAGTTTGCTCACAAATCCTATACAGCAGAAGGGGGTGCCAAACATGTTTCCAGGCACAGCGTGCTCTCATATTCCAAATAACAATGATGCTACCTATGTCAGAGGGTACTGTGTTATGATACAGTGACTTGCAGATCAATTTTCTTACACTCTTTTCCGTCCCTATTCCTACCTCATTTATGTGCCTTGGCTCTAGAAGCTAGAAAAATAAAACCAATCAAAGATTTTTTTTAAAAAAGTAGAAAAACTGGTATTTCTACACTTATAGTTCAGAGTATAACAACACAGAGCTATAAATCGAGAAGTAGATCTGATAATTCATACNTTTCCAGCCACACCCCCCCCCCCTCCCATATTAAATGTATTTTGTAACATGCAGGATACTAAATTCTGGAAAGGCAGAGATACATAATATTAACCTTTCTTCTTCTTTTGAAGAATCCTTTAGTCCATTGAATTAGAAAACTATATTGGAAAAAGTATAATATGTCAGGAAGATTGAGGCACATGAGGGATAAGGCTGAGGAAGGGGGCTGAGTGGTCTTCTCTGAGATTAGTGGGAGATGTAGAAAGAAATTCCCTAGTTTTCTGTTCCTGTTTCCTACAACAGGGCACTCTCCTAGCTGAGGTCTTTATGACATATTTCAAACAGAAGGCAACAAATATAGATTTTTCAATATGCTTCTTTCCCAGTAACCCTCCCTCTCCATCCAACTCAATAGGTCAAAAAGCACAGAAGACACAAGGAGTAGATCTCATAGCAAATAGGCCAAGGATGAATACAGGGTCCAACCAGATTTTAAAATAAAGGTACTTGGGATGTATGAATTTTAAAAACAATTCAATTAGTCAATAATTATGACTTACAGGAACTTACTCGTAGAAGGTTTAACACAATGTACATATAAATCAACATACAGAAACCCACACAAAATTAAGAAAACCCATGCTTCATTTTACTGGAGGCCCCAAGCTGTTCAGTTGTTATGAAAGAATCACTTTGCTGTTGCCCAAGTTTTCTTTGCACGGATGCATTGGCGAATGATGAAATTTCCCTGTGTGAATATGAATTTTAATGATTGGGAAACATAGAAACCACACATAATTCTGCAAGGTTCAAGGCAATTCCCATAGCTCTTAAAAATAAGAAGTATACAGAGGGCTTGTATTGTACGTCTTTATTTTTAATTACTATTATTAATCTTCTTGATTGAGGCAGTAAAAAGTAACCACTGACTCACTGAGCAGCAGTTCAACAAGTCATGAAAACTACATTGTTGACAGGCTTTGTAGTCCTAAATGGATTGTGTCTAACTAAACCACTGTGTAATTATGGATCCTTTGTGATTTCACATTCTCCTCTTATAGTCAATCTTTCTTTCTTTGATGTGGCATATTGTGTTCAGTAACTTATCTGAAAACATCAATATGGTTTTGAAAAGGATAAAATCAAATTGTAACGGTCTGTGTTCCTGTAATGTGTGCATAGCCAAGGGGAAAGATGGTAAATAGGTATGCTACTTCACTGTGTTCCCATGCTCCAGACATTGGAAATATGGTTCTACCCCCACGTTCTCTATAAAGGAAAGCAACTGGATTTATTTCTCATGTGTTTATAAGTCAACAGCTGATACACAGAAGACTGGACCAACATCAGTGTACATTCAGATGACAGAACAGATTGTAAATGAAGTGGAGAAGACTTTTTGACTCTAGTGCTTACAATTACAGGAAGAGTGCCTATTAATTTCATCTGATATAACTGCAAAAAAGAGCTATATTACCCTTAAGCATCTAATTTTAAAATTTCGATATAAGTAAAAAGAAGGTTCTACGTATATATGTATATGTATATATATATACACACACACACAAACACACACACATATACACATACGTATATACATATATACACATTTAAAATCAGTGTTTCTGTTAAATAACTTTAGACAACATTTCTCAGCTTTGGCTGCACATTCAAAGCTCCAAGGGATTTTTAATCTCTTTGAACCTGGCACACCCTAGTCACCTATATCAGAATCTCTGTGGTTGAAACCCACACATCAGTATTTTTTGGTAGCTCATGGGATTATCCCAATGTGTAGCCAAGACTAAAAGCCACAGGTACATTATTACAGAATTAAAAAGAAATAATCTTTCACTTCCTCTCAAGTGTTATAGATTTAGCATGTCATAATAGAGGGTAAAAATAAAATGCTGCTATAATAAAACTTACGATTTTACTGGAATGCCAGTTTTTGGGAACTTCATCTGAGTAAATGGCCATCAAATATTCCTTTCAAATTGATGAAAATTACTATTGCCGTCTGCCACTTTCACTCTCAAAGTTAATTACATATACATTGTGTTCCCACAATAATGTCAACTTTTGCCAATTCCATTTAGTTGTTTACATAAAAGAAAAATAATGTCTTCTTAGGACAGATTGATAAAAGAGTATTTGGTCTCTATGTACATAATTTCAATGAAAGCTGATTTTCTATGCATCATTTTAATCGACTAATTCTAGGAGAATAGTTATTTCTCTGATTTAAAGATATATATTTGAGTGTAAGATTAAGGCATATTTTAAAATTCAGATGATTTGGGGCGCCTGGNGGCAGAAACCATCACTGCTACTAATATTATTAAATAATAAAAAAAATTATTTTTATTTATTACTTTATTATGCAGAATACTGAACCCAGTTCTGTGACTGGAGGCTTGCATTCTGGAAAACAAAGACTTGAATTGGTTAACTTTGAGTGTTGTTTCCAAATCCACCATTTGGAGATTCTGGGCTTTACATGCAATGTAGACCAAGCAATGTCTGATGCACATGTCAGATTACCTATTTAATCTTACTGTGTAAAAGATGTAAAAGCTGAGGTAGACAGTGGTGAAGTAAGTCTTGCAAACAAAGAAGCCATTTGCCGTGTCAGAAGAAGAGGTTATTAGTGAGGTCCAATCTATTTAAGTACTTATCCCACATCCACCATGTAGGTTTCTTCTTTTAGTTTTGCTTGTTTTTAATAATTTCTTATAAAAGCAGTGAGTTGTAAACTCTGACAGCTTTAATACATAAAGATATTTTTTAAAAAAGAACCTAAACGACATTTAAGTACTTTTTCTTGGCTAAACAACAAATATCGTGGGGTATCCGGATGACTGTAGGCTGAGCATCCGAATTCAGCTCAGGTCGTGATCTCATGGTTTGTGCCTTGAAGCCCTGCATCATCCTCGCTGCTGTCAGAGCCCCCTTCGGATCCTCCGTCTCCCTTTCTGTCCCACTCACACTCTCTCTCAAAGATAAATAAACATTAAAAGAAATTACTGTATTTACCTGTTCTAAGATGTACCCTTTTAGTTTTATATTTCTGAAATCAGGATGAGTTTTACAGTCAGTGGGTAGTTGCATTCATTGCCTACCAGCTGGCAGTTGTTATATAAATGGTATTTCTTAAGCTTGTACAAATGAAAGTGGTCATAACTGTTCACATAGTCATACTTCATCCAAGTTTTGTGCATTATTTATACTACAAGTGCAGAGTTTACTGGTCATTCAACATTTCTTCAGAAAAGTTACAACCTGATTCAATATTGGGGTGGGGGGGGAAAATGTGTGAAAAGAAAGGCAAGGGAACAGTGGCAAGTATTAAATTTCATACCAAAATATTTATTGTTGCAGCAATGACCACAACTCTATATTTTCTTGTTAATCAACAGCTGACTGATTTATATAGCCTTCCTTCTTTAGCGTGTCAACCAGGAACCAGCAGAGACAATATCACCAGAGATCTCATTAGAAATTTGGAATCTCTGGCCCCTCCTGGATCTACTAAATCAGAATTTGCATTTTATCAAGATGCCCACCTAATTTCTTGGCACCTTAGAATTTGAAAATCATAACTTTGTAGTTCCAAGAAAGATACCCACAAGATGAAGCTGTTTCATATTTTGTTACTGAGATGTGTGCTAAATATATGCCTCTCATATGTTAAGCAATGTAACCTAAAGCTAGAGAAAGCCCCTTGGAATAGATGAAAGAAACTTCAAAGCAACAAAAAGCTGGTGTGACTGACTGATAACCCAGCATGACAATATTGATAGAAATCCATGTCCAAATAAGTTTAAAGGCTTATTCTGTAATCTCTATTTAGGTATGAAGTAGATTCTAATGATAAAAAAGCATATGCTGTGGTTTATTTGATAACTTTCTTTTCTTCCTAGGGATAAAAAAATGGTGGGGTATCTTACTATATATGAAACAATAGATGCGATGAAGTACAGGCAATGGTAAAAGTACAGTGTAGAAACCATGGAAATGATAACTCCCGTTCATAAGCATCTATGCACTTGAGATAACAGGATAAACTGACATTGAAAATGATTAATTTGTATAACTTAAGAATTATTCTTATTATTCTAGAAATTATTTTATTATCACAGAAAATTTTCTTTGCTTACTAGTTGTTTAAATAGGAAGAAGAGGAAGAATAAATATACTAGACACATTTTATTTTCATGCTACATTAAATAATGATACAGTGTAAATTTTCTCTAAGTAAACATAACGCTTGCATTAATAGTAAATTAGTTCATTATAACTTTGTCACATATAGTGAATATAAAATTAACATTTATAAGTAGATTTTTTAACCACAAAAACAAAGTATGATAGAAATAGTTTAAGAAGCTGGATTTGAATATCTGCTTTCCATTTGGTATTTTAAAAGATTTGTCTAGGCACTTGGGTGGCTCAGTCGGTTCAGCGTTCGACTTCGGCTCAAGTCATGATCTCACAGTTGGTGGGTTCGAGCCCTGCATCAGGCTCTGTGCTGACAGCTCAGAGCTTGGAGCCTGCTTCAGATTCTGTGTCTCCCTCTCTCTCTGCCCCGCCCCCACTTGCTCGCGTGCTCTCTCTCTCTCTCTGTCTCACTCTCTCTCAAAAATAAATAAACATGAAAAAAACTTGAAAAGATTCATCTAAATACCTCATCCATTTTTTTTTTGTTGGCATTTAGCATACAAAACATACAACATACATGCATATATAACATACAAAAAAAATTAAAAGAAATCACTTATTTTTCAATGATAGCCCTTCAGATAGTCACCTATCTTTGGGTCAGATAGGTAATTGTTGACTATTGGAATGCTTCAGCCTCTTATTCTAGTTTTATTTTTTATTGATGATGATGATGATGATGATGCTCTTTACCATACTTTTTGCTTAGCATGCCATTTTGTTGAGGCAGAAGAATGGAGGTTTGAGTAAAATCGTGGATAGAACATTTCTGATTTACCAACATGGCTTTCTGAGTTCATTTGGTGATAAGCTTCCTGGACGCCCAAGTTAAGTGCTGATGAGGCATATAGAAACCATTTGCATCTTGCAATGGGAAAAGAGGACTGCAAATCAAAATACATTTTCCCATTACATTTTGATTTTCCTGCATATACAATATATTCTGTAGTGTGGCTGATTAATGAATGTTTCCAAATAAATATACGCAGAAAAAAATGTCACAGTTCAGGAATAGTACCTTCTTACCTGACTACATTGCAAAAGATTTCACTGAGTAGTTGATATTTTAGACCATTTTAAAAGATGATTAAAGTCTCAATAGGCATACAATCAGTATTTGTTTAATTCTATGCCTTTATCTCCCATATTTTACTGATTTTTTTTCCACTTACCTGTGAAGGAGTCTAATCTTAACAGTGCTTATTTTGTGTCACTTATTAGATCATTCAAGAGTGTTAGGAAGTATTGAGTTCATTTATTTTATGGGATGATTTTAATTCTCTAGCTCTTTAGAATATTTTACATGAAACAATAACATAAGGTGAATGAACTTCCATTCCTATTACAGATAACAAGTGATTTTTTTCTAAAATTATTATAATTATATTGACTTAAATATCTGAATGTTGACAAGTTGATGGGGTAAGGACCATCTACGTGTTAAACTTGGGATGATCACCTAGAGCATGACACATACCATTTATCCAGATGTATCTCTTAAAAAGTTTTTTTTTGTTATTGTTTTAGAGACAGAGTGTGAATGGGGGAGGGGCACAGAGAGAGGGAAACACAGAATCCAAAGCAGGCTCCAGGCTCTGAGCTTTCAGCACAGAGCCGAACATGGGGCTCGAACCCGAGATAATGACCTGAGCCGAAGTCAGATGGTCAACCAACTGAGACACCCAAGCCCCTTTTAAAGTTTATTTATTTATTTTGGAAGAGAGAGAGAGAGAGAGGGAGAGTGCAAATGTATATTTTTAGACTGATTGCTCAAAAAGTTAAATCTGGGCTTCTTTGAATTTATAAGAAAAATTAAAAGTTTCTCTCAAAACATCAAGTTCTGAAAGTAATGACAATTACAGTGTGCTCTGTGTGACTGGCAGCTTCTGAATCACCTGGAAGTTTTTTTTAAAAAAAAATGCAGAATCTCAGGCTGCACCCCAGACTTAGTGAATCTGAATCTTCATTTTAACAAATCATAGGTGATTTGTTTTGCACGTCAAAGTTTGGGAAGTGCTGATAGACTATTCCCTTTCCTGATCTCCAGTTTTGATTATATATAGTACTAATTGGGAGTCTGCAAAGTAAATCAAGCCCCTAAACCTTTCCTTCAAATCAGACCTGGTTTTTTAGCATCCTCAAACAGAATGGAAAACACACATGCCTAGATTTTAGAACAGAAAAGTAATCTCAGTTTTACACGCTCTAAAACCCTGGGAACGTATATCTTTTCCTGTTCTTATGACTTTTTGAGTTATACGATAATCTTTTTTCTAAACAAGGAATAAAATTATATCCACTCAATGAATTCACATGTCCCTGTTGTAACCTCGTCTTCTACTGATAGTCAGAATGTTATTTTAGCTTTTTCAGCCTTGTGGAAATTATGTTGCTTTGTTCCCTACAGGAATTAAGATAAAGTATTAGTAATTATGCATATTTAATTTTCAAAATGCCAAGTAATTACTCACAGCATTTTAAAAAGGAAAATTTATTTTAGATAATCATGAAATGTTTCCTTAGTAAAGGGCTTTCAAGTCTAAAGTTGTGTTAGCATGGATATTCTTAATTACAATCATCAGAATGGAAAATGGACTTATTAACATGTCTCTCTTCTTCTTTTCCAGATGCAAGACAAAGGTCTACCCTGATGAACTTCCAAACACAAGTGTAGTCATTGTGTTTCACAATGAAGCTTGGAGCACTCTCCTTCGAACTGTTTACAGTGTTATAAATCGTTCCCCACGCTATCTGCTCTCTGAGGTCATCTTGGTAGATGATGCCAGTGAAAGAGGTATACATATTTTTCCTTCTTAATAGAAAACTTTATTATGGTCAAAAAGATAGCTTGGCAATGATCTGTTTTTTCCTTATAATCATATGAGTCCTGAAATCACCTATCAAATTTTCATCTGTGTCTTTGGAACTCCAGGAATATGAAATTAATTCTTTCAGTTTCTCTCAGGATTCCATTTGATCCATACTAACCTAAGAACAGGCCAAAATGATTTTCAAAAATGTTTATTTATTTCCCAACTCAAACAATCACATGATTGAGCATTAACTTACTTTGTGGACATCTATCGTGTTTTGTTTTTTTGTAAGTGCAGGTAAAAACAAAATGACTTATAGTTAAAGAGTCTCTGTTTGTCAATATGGCCCAATTTCTAATTCGAGTCTGGTATATTAACTTCCTATAATATCCTTATCTTTGCCAGATTTACTGATAAAAATCTCTGTATACTTATTTCACCTAATGCAAAAAAGTGTTGATAGGAGTTGGCTACCATTTCTGTTTGTTGAATTCCATTTGGGCAGTAGTATCTCTGCTATGTCTTAAAATAGTTTCAAAACTTTATCAATTCTTATTGCACATTACAGATTTTCTCAAGTTGACATTAGAGAATTATGTGAAAAATTTAGAGGTGCCAGTAAAAATTATTAGAATGGAAGAACGCTCTGGATTAATACGTGCCCGCCTTCGAGGAGCAGCCGCTTCAAAAGGGCAGGTCATAACTTTTCTCGATGCACACTGTGAATGCACGTTAGGATGGCTGGAGCCCTTGCTGGCGAGAATAAAAGAAGACAGGTAAGAACTCATGTGTTATGTCTGCCTGGGTTTCGACTGACCCTTTAGGACAGTTCCAGGTGCCGGTCAAAACTTCTCTGTAAATTGCTATTTTTAGCGGGTTTATTTTCTAGCTTTTAAATTTTTTTTAACATTTACTTATTTTTGAGAGGCAGAGAGAAACAGCATGAGCAGGAGAGGGGCAGGGAGAGAGGGAGACACAGAATTCAAAACAGGTTCCAGGCTCTGAGCTGTCATCTCTGAGCTGTCAGCACAGAGCCCAGTGCAGGGCTCGAACCCACAGATCATGAGATCATGACCTGAGAGGAAGTTGGGCTCAACCAATTGAGCCACCCAGGTGTCCCTTCTAGCTTTTAAAGAGTACCTCTCCTCCGTTGAATAAAGACCTTGGCTTATTCATGCTGAATATGAATATTTGGTTAAGAAATAGTCAAACAATCCAAACAGGAAAAAAAATGTTGAATATTCATTTTGTAACGTGATAAAACTGAGTCCAATCTGAAATGGTGCCATATTTTATAAAATACATTTCAAAGCACCTGATTTCATCCTCACAAGAACCCTGTGAGGTAGGGAATGTAAATGTTCTTGTGTGTACTTGTAATAGGGAAGGACGAAGAAGTGAAGCAGCTTGTCCCAGTTATGGGAAGTGATGGGAACAACAATTCAGTTCTTCCCATTCCTAGACCAGCCTTCTCTCTAATAGGTCACTGCCTTTATTCAAAGTCTTATTCTAAACCACCTAGAGGATCTTAAAAATGAAGATACACACTCACACATTCCACTGGAGTGAAATCATGATTAGAAAATTAAAACTATAAGAATTTTAATTATATAAACAATATTGTCAACCTGTATATACAAATAGTGAGATCTGAAAAGTTGAATAATACTTTATAGAAACTAACAACCCTCATATATACCTGCAGTTCTTTCTGATGGTGATGCCGTCAAATACTGGATTCTTTTGTGGATATTTGTAAACACTGATGATGAATGATTATAATTCCTAAGCACCTAATGAAGTCAACTATGTTGAATGCTCTCAGATATAATAACAAAGAATCTTATGACATCTTGTTTCCATAGTCATTTCACCTTCGGTAGAAAAGATCTTCTTAGAATTGAAGTTTTTAATTAAACATCCAAGACAGGGGTTGCTTAGTGTGAGCTAGTCCAGCTACATCAGGATTTGGTACTTGCCATGAAGATAGATGGAGGTTGTCAGTAAAATGAACCATGGTGGTTGAAGAAAGCAGTGGGAACCTTTTAGCCAGCTGAGTGTTGTACACAGCTAATAACATTTTCCACTCTGTGTATTGTCCAGTATACACAGGAGCATGAGACTGGCAAAGTAAAATGAACTTAGAGCATCTTAAATGCATTTCCTGGCAACTTTTCATACATTTTGCCGCTTTTTAAAACGTGTGTTTCATATTCAACTTACTGAATTTTTAATATAGTATTCAATATCGTCAAGAATAGATCATTTATTTTTTAACCCAACATGTTTAGATTGTATTTGCATATAGTGAACTCTAATGTTTTGTCCTGCTTATAGGTTCTAAAGTTGCCTAGCTAGGTAATAAAGTCCCATTCAAAATTAGCAGATCTAATTTTGCCTCACTAAAAATTAAGTCATTAAATTTAATGAAGAAGGAGAGAAAGGTATGGATTTTGTAGGGACTGGAGTTACTAAGAAATGTTTCCAAGGCTAGATAAATCCTATTGATTTCAGAGAGCTTTAGACTAATTGTGTGGAATAGAAGACCTAATTGAAAAATGAGCATTAGTGGGGCACCTGGGTACTTCAGTCAGTTAAATGTCCCATACTCAATTTTGGCTCAAGTCATGATCTCACAGTTCATGGGATCAAACCTTATGTTGAGCTCTGTGCTGACAGTTTGGAGCCTGCTCCGGATTCTCTCTCTCCTGTCTCTCTGCCCCTCCACCACTCACATGCGCACATGTACACTCTGTCTCTCTCTCAAAATAAATGAATAAACATTTTTAAAAAAAGAAAATGAAAGTTGGTAATACTGGTGTTACAAAACCAGAATAAATAATGGAGAACATTTATTTGCTTTCCCCATTTATGGGTGATTCAAAAGCATATTTGTGTATTTACTGCCTGCTAAATATGAAAAATAAGCTCTGCTTTCCAGAACTAGCTACAAGCAATGCAAACTTGAGTAGACCTGAACATTTGCTCTAAAGATGAAAGATTGATTCCATAATACAACAACTAAGCCAGGAGTAGAGGAAGACTGAGAAGAGCACAAAATGGATTAAAAGAATATCTAATCTTCTCTCAAGGTGAAAGTTTCTTACCCTAAAAGAGCCACCATCGTGAACACAAAATCTCCTGGCTCTTCCTCTTAACTTTAAGAAGAAACGGGTCATAAGATAAAACACCAGAAACTTAAGTTGCTTATCTTTCTCTATTTTAAAATACGTAGATTATTTACAGTAAATTCCAAGATCTAGGACAACACACTTAGAAATCATCATGTCCCTAATATCTTTCAGAGGAAACATTTACTTACACTGATGATCACGATTTTTATTGTTGCTTCTGTTTGTTGATTTTTGTTTGTTTTTTCTAGCAGGTATTTTCCCATGAGAAGACATTTAATTTTTTTTTGGAAAACTATCTCTTTAAGTTAACCTATCCCCTTTGAGATTCAAAATACCAGGTCTAATTTGCCATCATCCACTCTCTACTTCCTGCATGCTATTGCTTTTCAGTTGGCTCTAGCTAAAATGATGCATAATATCCAAGCAACTCTAGTAATCATGGTGTGGGTGGAGGTTTTATGAAAAATAGACCATATTCATCCTGCTGAGTTAGTACTTAGAATGCATTTGAAGATCAGCTTGAAGACCAGTTACTATATTGGATTGTATTATGCATGATAGAATGAAGTAGAGACTGTAAAGAAGATGTAGTAAAAGGAAATGATTCCACAGAGAAAAAGGATAAAATGAAAATAAAGTCATAGTAAAGTCACAGAATGATTAAATTTCAACTAAGCTATACTGAGTTTGAGGAAGCTAATGTAGTGTTGAAATTATTATTTATATGTAAACTGGTTTTGATTTTTCTGCAGGAAAACAGTTGTATGCCCCATCATTGATGTGATTAGTGATGATACCTTTGAATATATGGCTGGGTCAGACATGACTTATGGGGGCTTTAACTGGAAACTGAATTTCCGTTGGTATCCTGTTCCCCAAAGAGAAATGGATAGGAGAAAAGGAGATAGAACATTACCTGTCAGGTATGTAGATCATATCATATCTTCCAAAGGATAGCATGTGTATTCCCATAATTAAGGAGTATTATATATGTGTGCTCTCACTTTTAAGTTTTTTAAAGGCGTACACCTTTTATTCATATACACATTTGCATTATCACTTACATATTATCTAAGAATCGATGACAATATTGAATTTAGTTTAAATTACCACAGGCAAATTTAACTATTGGCAGAAGTGCCGAATTTCTTTTGAGACTTTTTATATTCTTATATTCAAAATATATTTATTATGAATTTTGTAATTGACAGATACGCACTGGCCTTGATGCTTCAGGTCAATAGATATCTTAGCTAAATGTATATGCCTTATATTAGAGTTATTCTCAAAATTGAAATAACCAAAAATGTTTTGGCAAATAACCTAAATTTACCAATTTCAAAGAGCTTTCTTCCTTATAGATAGAGAAGAAAGAACCATTTGGAAAATTTTAATATATTAATGATTATGAAGGATTTATTATTTGTTATAAATTAGTTAAAATAGCCACTTGAAGTATTTATTCATAAAAGATGTGTTTGCTCTTAATACAAAATAAGAAATCTGATATGCATCTTTAGTTGTTTCGATAAGCATTACTCATTGTATTAACATAAAATTATCACCTTCTTATTTGTATATATTATTGTGTGCCTCTTACCTGCAATAATTGATTTCTTAACACTTTATTGGAGAGAGGGTTCACTGGTTTAGCTCTTTAAAGATGAATTTGGCAAATCATGATTTAGTTTGAACAATAGAGAAAAGCCCTAAAACACTGTATAATCCATTATCCAAACAAGAATGTCTCCTAAGCTACTAAAGAAATGACTTATCCATTGGCAAGACTAATTGTCTAATGAATTAAAACTAATTCTTATAACTATAAGAATTCTTATAACTATAAGAATTAGCTCATGGAAAAGAACAGCTCTGTTTGTTATAGAACAGTTAAATATTGGAATTGGTAATCCTCTTGAGGAGATATTACTACATCGAAGACAAAAATAAAATCTGTTTCTACACAACTGCATGAAGACATGAAGTTATTATGTCAATATTTCAAGTGTAACTTAATGATCTTCAAGTCTTGCTGTAATCTTCACATTCATCAAGTCTTGTGGATCCTTACTCCTAACAACTTGAGAAAATACAGTTGCTCATTTTACCATTGTTTATTAGAAATCCTGTTTTCCAAGATCATGGTTTCATTTAGCATTAGCTGATTTTTTAGCTTCAGATCCCATGTGAAAACTATCAAGACACTTGGCCAGTACACTCAAATGTAATGTGTTTATTCATTAAAAAATGAAGTTTAGGGGTACTTGGGTGGCTCAGTTGGTTGAGCGTCTGACATCAGTACAGGTCATAATCTCACAGTTAATAGGTTTAAGCCCCACATCGGGCTCTGTGCTGACAGCTCAGAGCCTAGAGCCTGCTTCAGATTCTGTGTCTCCCTGTCTCTCTGCTCTTCCTGCACTCACACTCTCTTTCAAAAATATGTAAGCATTTAAAAAATTTTAATGAAGATTAAAGAATATGTGAGTGTATTCTTGTTTTCTTAAATACATTGGCAAAAGACATGAGTCATTTAACTTATTTTCTTACAGAGTTGAAAAGTAGATAACTAAGAGGTAGCCAACATTTCATAGTAAGAAAATACTGATCTCATTCACAAAAGTAAATATCTGCATAGAAATTGACCATTATTTTTCATCTTTCATTAATTAAAACAAAAAAAGGAAACATCCAACTTGCTATGTTTTAACCACAATTTGTGTGCTTTTATTGTCGTAACATGCAGACCCAATAAAATCTAAGAATATTTTATCTATTTGCCTCAGTAACTGCACAATATTTCACTTTCTAAAATGCTGAGGGAGCTGGAAGAAGGGAAAGAGAGAAACTTCAGTCTTTGCTGAAGTTTCCAGATTTTTATGGCAAAAGGTTAATTAATTCATGGCTCTGTTGTAACAGCCTGCAGGTAATTTTCATCAGCATAGCTGTAATGTGAACTTTCTTTGTGCTTGTAATCTATTACTTGAAGACGTGATCATTTTTCTCACATTCGTACAAACAGATAAATCATTCTAAGGTGTTGAAGACACATTTTTCCCCTACTTGATTAACAGAATTCTGAATAGCTACAGTGATTAAAATGGGGTTGAAATTTCAGTTTTCTTAGCAGAATGCTTCATTTAAAATGTCAGTTGTGACAGAACTTTCTAGTGAGTATAATTGTCTAGTTAGTCACCATTTAGAAATACAATCATGCATCTGCATACATAGAGGACCAACCTGAACTTGTGACTTAACCCTTGTTATACCACATTTAAGTAAAATTTAGAATGGTTAAACACATTATTCTGCTGTCACCTCTAGACTTTGATATTTTCATTTGGATACTAAGTGGAGTTTGTAAAATACTTGGTATTTGTGAACTACGAGTATGGAATGATAGCACACATAATCTTGAACGTTTAGTCTTCTTTAATCAGTAAACTGTCCTTGACATTTCAGTAATCCTATTATATGACTTTTCAGTAATATCTCAATTATATGTGCAACAATAGGGTAATCAAATTGTTAAACCAGGCTCATAAACCAGAAGCTTGTATGTCAGATATTCTTTGTAGATTTTTTTCTTTTTTTTTTTAGTGTATATAGTGTTTTACATTTAAAAAATTACCATATGAAAAATGAGATATTCTAAGTAAATGTATAAATTTTTAGCTATTCTTGAAAAGTCAGAAGATCTTGCTACAGTTGTCTTGTTTTCCTACCTGGCACCATGAGGTTGGCTTAAGTAGAAGCTACCCTTTAGAAATGGCCTGAAAGTTTAGCCCAGTGCCCCGACTCCATTTTTTGTGTGTTCCTGACCCTGAGGCTGAGGATCAGTATCCATTTGTCATCATTCTTGTACTTAAATCTTGTTAGTACCTGTATCCCAGTTAAAGGTGAGAGAAATATGCTTATTGCAACTATAAATCTTTTAAATTTCTGACCTTGGGGCGCCTGGGTGGCTCAGTCAGTTAAGTGTTTGACTTTGGTTCAGGTCATGATCTCACTGTTGGTGAGTTTGAGCCCCGCAATGGGCTCTCTGCTGAGCCTGTTTCAAATCCTCTGTCCCCTTATCTCTCTGCCCCTCCCCTGCTCACACTCCCTCTCTCTCACAAAATAAATAAATAAACTTAAAAAATAAATAAATAAATCTGTGACCTTGACTTATGAGCTACTGCCTGGGAAACAGCTCAGTTTGAAACTCAACAGGTTAGCCCTGTATGAATACATATCTGTATCACCTAATGGATAGAATAGGCAACCAGTCCAAAAGTTATCTGGCAGTGCAGATAATCTCCCAAGTCATTTCTTTAGTTTGGGGGTGTATTATGACTTTCTCTAGTACTTGTAATTTTCAAGTTGATATGCTTCAGGCTACTGAAATGAGTTCGATTGCATATGCAAATGCACACGCCGCCGTCACACTGTTGAGCACTGTGTTAGGTTCTGTGCATATAACGATGAATCTGGCTATCTCTCCCTGAAGTAGCTCACTGATACTGGCTATGTGCATGCTAGACAAGAGAATGAGGCCAGCCTAAGTGGCCAGAGTGCTGATGCACAGGAGTTAGACTATGTCAACAGCTAGAGTGGTATGTGCATCTGGAAAAGAATCTGGCTTTAATCTTACTTATCATTTTAGTCTCTTAAGTTATGCCCTGTTGTAAATCCTCAATAAGTCCTAGATAAATAAGGTTATAAAGATATTAGTTTCTACTTTAATCTCTCATTGATTAAAATTGATTACTTTATTAAAAACCTACCAGTGAGGGGCGCCTGCGTGGCTCAGTTAGTTAAGCATGTGACGTTTTGATTTCGGCTCAGGTCATGATCTCACGGTTTGTGAGTTCAAGCCCTGACCAGGCTCTGTGCTGAAAAGCGTGGAGGCTGCTTGAGATTTTCTCTCTCTTTCTTACTGTCTCTCTTTCTCTCTCTCAAAAATAAATAAGTAAACATTAAAAAAAAAAAACCCCACCAGTAATTGATCAAGTCTGTATAAACTTCTTTACTTTTTGTGTCTTGCATTATGGACTCTTTTACATTTTGTCGTTATTAATATTCTTAATATGACTTCATTCTTAGAGTACCATGTTCAATATCTTTCTAAAGTAAAACAAAAGAGTTTTAGATTTTCTTCTAATATTTGCTATCGTAATAAATCAAACATAGATATAATGATGAGTTTTATTCTTTACATGTTATACTTACTTGAATATCCCTTTTTATTAACATTTGTCTGATATTATACATTAGTTTTTCTCTCAGTTGGAATCAGGAGTTTATAAAGAAGATCAAATAAATTAAACATTATTAATAATTTCTCAGATTATAATTACTGTTCCTTTATTGCAAAAAACTCATAAAATGTTCACATATATTATTTCCTATAACCTTCTAGAATGATATCATTGAAGAAGCATTGAAGCTGGCTTTGGAGGATCTGGGTTTTATTTAAAAGCTACTCCGATAAGGAAATTACCCATTCTTTTCAACAACAAAAAGGAGAATTATTCTCTCTCTCTTGTTTAACTCATGAAGTACTAAAATATTAAATGAGAAATATATTTGAAAGGAGTTTTATTTCTTATAATGTACATAACAAATATATGCATTGCTAAAGAAGTGTGACAAGTATCCAAAAATTTAAGGAAGCAGAAGTATTTTGTTATATTTCCCTTTAGCGTGTTTCTTTTCAGATATGTTTCTCCACAATTTAAAAATTGATATATTATGGGGCACTTGGGTGTCAGGTAAGTGTCTGATTTCAGGTCATGATTGTGGCTTCAAGCCTCGTACTGGGCTTGCTGCTATCAGCACGTAGCCCATTTCAGATCCTCTGTCCATCTCTCTCTCTGCCTTTCCCCCAATCACATAGGCTCTCTCTCTCTCTCTGTCTCAAAAATAAACATTAAAAACATTGACATATTGTTAATATTTGCCCATGACATTAAATTTTTTCCGAACTAAAAATTTTAACAGCTGTTAGAATCTCAATTATTTCCTTAGATCTTCTTTTATTTTTTGTAAAGACGAGAGTTATTTTACACATTATTTTTTTTTGTCAATTATGTCTTCTGATCTACAGTTTTTACATATATCATGGTCTTTTAGAATTATGCAAACAAGGAAGATGAAATTCGTTTTAATAGTTTTGAGATCTTTGGCCAACTTGAATCCCTCCCTAAATTATCACTGACTCATGGTGCCTGGGTGGCTCAGTTTGTTAAGCGTCCGACTTCGGCTCAGGTCATGATCTCACAGTTCGTGGGTTCGAGCCCTTGTAGGGCTCTGTGCTGACAGCTAGCTCAGAGCCTGGGGCCTGTTTCAGATTCTGTGTCTCCCTCTCTCTCTGACCCTCCCCTGTTCACGCTGCCTCTCTCTCTCAGAAATAAATTTTAAAAAACATTAAAAAAAACCCACAAATTATCACTGACTCTAATTTGTAGTTCTTCTAGTAAGTATAATTTAAAAACACTTATTTTATCCTATAAAATGTTATACAAATATAAGACAATATTTCCCATTACTTAATAACAGGGAAGAATGTATTTCTTAATTTTTATCTGTTAGATTTTTCTCTATTAGATTTTTCTCAGTGCAATGAAAATACATTTTTACTTTGGAGGAAAGAAACAGAGATAGATACTCTCAGATCCTGTGAGACACTTCTTTACAATAGGAGATATTAACGCAAAACAGAGAGAGCAAAGTTATGTGACTTTGATAGAAAAAGGTGAACTTTGGAATGTTCCAACTGTTCAACATTCCCATGTACTCATGTTAAAATATCATATGTGTTGGTTTTAAAAGAAAAAAAATCCACCTTAGATGAAGTATATGAATCTATATTCACTGGCAAAAATAGCACATTTATATTATATTACCTCCGAATGGTTTAGAAGAAACTTTACAGCACTTCCCTAGTGGTCTGTTGAGATGAGATGAAAACAGGGCATTAATTAAAACATTTAAAACATCTGGCCCCATTGTTTATTTTGACCCTTCCTAAACATAAATGAAAGTAAAAGGAAAGATAAAAAATTTGCACCAATTATTGTACATCCTTTTGGAAGCTGAGGGTTTTATCAGGTTGTGAGGATTATGAAAAAGGATTATGGAAAAAGAAAAATATATATATATAACTCTTCCATTCTTGCATCTTCTTACCCAAGTATATGTTCAAGTGAGTATAACATGAGCAATGTTTCACTAAACCTCATTTCTTTTCTCTGTGAAAACCTTTATATAAATTCAACATCTGGTTATTCATCACAAATAAAATAGTAGTTATGCTTTTGCTTCCTTTCTGTCTTTTCTGCTTTCTACCTTGGGGATACTAGAATAAAGAAGGAAGGAGAGAAACTCAGTTTCTAAACCTGCAAAATGGTTAACCAAATTATATTTTATGATTTAAAATAATTGAGATTATGTGACTATTGCAGCTGTTTATGCCTCATATTTCTGTAAGTAATAAAATATTTACATTTATCATTTCTCTTTATTCTAGTTTGTAATAAATGAGAAATATTAACAGAGCTACACAGTTACAGTCTAGATATTGTTATTTGATCATTGTAAATAACAGTCTGATGCTGAGCTATAGACTCTCAAATCTTAGTTTTTTCCCCCCAGAGACCTTATTTAATTGTCAAGTAAGATTAATAGAATCCTAATATGTTAAAGGGAAAAATTAGTGAGAAGAAATGATGTTTCAATAACTTTGAAAGAAATTGCTTTGAAGAGCAATGCTAAAATTCACAGGACAACATTGTGCATAATTTTCGAGCTGAAATCAGGAACAGTGTATTTCTAATGACTTATGCCAAATTCTTTGATGTATATTGATAAGTTGAATGATTACTAATTGGTAAAGAGGTAGAGAAATATGTAGGGAGAGGGAGAGAAGAAGGAAAGAAACAGAAAGCAAAGGAAGATTATTTCACTAATCGGACCACTACCCAACTAGGGGCTCTTGAACAAGTCACTTAGACACATTGCAACTAAATTTGGTGGACCAAACCTATAGAGATTTTAAAGCCCCGAAACACTGCAGTTCTTTTAAAAATTAATTAGACTCTGAAAATAATTCTTTAAGAGCTGATTATAATCTTGCCAAACACAGATGTTTTCTCTTCCTTATTAAAATTAATATTTAAAATATGTAGTTCCTATTTTGTGCTGGTATTATGCTAAGAGTGCAACACAGATTTTTACATAGATCCTCATTTTATAGATGATTAAATTGGAGCAAGGAGTTTAAGTAGTTTATTGAAGGTCACACTGTGAGATTGAGTGTTGAACCCAATTCATCTAGGTACCAAGTCCATACTCCTAAAAACTAAACCCAGTCCCCTCTCTAGTCTCCTGTGGTCTACCTGCTTCTCACACGGTTATCCTAGTGTGAAATAGCAGATATAACATCTTACTGGTGCAAATGTAGGCATCGCAGTTTAGTTTTAGTGAATGGTCAAATGAATTCTTTCGTAATTTCTTTAAATTTACCAGCTTCTGGTGAAACACTTCTGTATGTTTCCATGTCAAATGCTTACTGTTTCTAGTCCTTTCCTCTATTCTATGTTGATGTAAAGCTTAGTATCTTTCATCCTAAAATACTACCAAACTCACATCCCAAAACTTTTACTAGATGATAAAATCCTGGAATTAGCAAAGGCATCTTTGTTACTCTTCAGTTTAGCAGATGTGAAGAACAAATTATTTTTGTAATTTCAAAAATAAAATTGCAGATGACTTACAAATACATTGTATTATGGCCATGGGATTACATGCATATGTGTTTATATCACTTATTTAACAAATATGTATTAATAGTCTAATGGTATTAAACCAATATATTGTCTATATGTATAGAGGTGATAAAGTGTATACAGAAATAAATATAATACTGAAAAAGAAGTGGCAAAGTGCTTTGAGAAAGACAGGGCTATCAAAGGAGGCAGAAGTGTGAGATTATTGGGAGAAGGAGGGCTGTACTGAGGGCAGGCTGCATGGAATTATAGCCTTTGGCCTAAGAACAGAGCACATTTGAACATACAAGAAGAGTTTAAAAAGGAAAATCCAAGTGACAAATGGATGTGGACACATGTACCAGGGTGGGAAAGTATGAAGCATTTACAGCTTAACCCTTAGAACATAGGGAAATAGAGTTAAAAGGAATGGAGATCCTCCTTGGGAGGCACCACATCTCTGATGTCAGAATAGAAGCTGGAATTTATTTCTTAAAATACATATTGCAACATCTGTTGACATTTTTAGAGGAGTTTTGATGTAGAGAAACTAATGTGGCTGTGGTTTGTAGAATACATTTTGGAAGCAACAGACTCTAGAAGCAAGAAGATTCCCTTAACAAAGAGACACGAGAGGACTAAAATTGGATAGTAACCATGATAGCAGAGAACAGAGATAAGAATCAAAAATACTTCGGAAAAATAAGAGGAAGTATTTGGGAAATGATTGAATGAGGCACAGAAAAGAACGTTGCTAAAAGGGGTATTATCACTTATACTGAAATTCTGGAAGGAGATAGAAGACACTGAAGGAGAAGCAGATATGGAAGAGCTAGCACATTCTCAGTCCTATGTCATATACCCTGAGCAGAGTCAAAGGGATTTTTTTTAGAAAACATCTGGAAAATAATTAGAAAAGCGCAAACAATGCAGAAAGAAGAAATAAAAGGAAACACAGATTAGGACTCTGCCTCACAAAGATGACAATTAAAGACATAAAACAAATGAACTTATGCAGGTAAGGAGTATAGGAAGAGGAAAGTTACACTGAGAGATTCTTAGGAAGACCACATATTGGGACAAAAGCAGACAATTATTAAGCACACACATCTACAAAACAGTTTTATGACTGTACATTTCACTCATGTTATACGTATGCAGCTAAGAACTGGAGACAGCCAGCAAGGAAAGGGATATCAATAAGATTCATAAAATGAGGGGTGTCTGGGTGGCTCAGGCAGTTAAGCGTCTGACTTTGGCTCATGCCATGATCTCACGGTTCGTGGGTTTGAGCCGTGCATTGGGATCTGTGCTTACAGCTAGCTCAGAGCCTGGAGCCTGCTTCAGATTCTGTGTCTCCCTCTCTCTCTGACCCTCCCCTGCTCATGCTGTGTCTCTTCCAGAAACAAACTAAAAGAAAAATAAAAAATAAAAAAAATAAAAGTTTCGTAAAACAAATGGGAAAAGCCTCTCTGGAAAAATGCTATTGGAGTCTGAGATGAAAAGTATTTCAATCAGGGAAGTTGCTGAATTGTGTTCAAATGCTTCCAAAGGAAGACATTTTAAGGAAAGCCTATTCAAGTTCACAATCAACAGGGATCTTTTAGAAAGAAATTATAGTAGAGATGGGAATAGGATCTAGCTTCCAGTTAGAAGGTCAAGAGGAGTTGAGGGAGTACGTAGAAAACATCCTTTCAATAAGGTTCCCAGTAAAGGGAATACAAAATATATGTCCTTCCTTTCAATAAGTAGCAGGATGGAGTGAAGGACTCTTTGGTTTAGGATAGAACTTGCTTGAACAGTATTGTAAGCTCAAGGGGACGATCTAGAAATCAAAGGCATAGAACATAAATGTAATAGTCAATGAGCAAGAAGCTGAAAGAGTAGCCAGAAAAGAATAGCTGAGGCCAGAAGAGTGAATGTTAGCTCACAATGAAGGAGATATTCTTTCCTCTGAGGCAGGAGGAAGGAAGAGGCTGTGAGGAGATACATACACATACTGAGGTAGAGATTGGGGGAGTTTAGATTTTATAACTGATGACATTTTTATTTTATGCATTGCCTTAATCTTCAGTGTTTTGAGGAGAATCCAAGACTTTTAGATAAGAGTCAGTTATAAAAAATGAGACCGCAGAACAGATTAACACAGATGAACGGATTGTTAGGTGTTGTAGACTAAGCAGAGAGTCAATAAGTTGGACTTGCAGTATGACTAGTTGACCTCATCTTATTATTTTCCAGGGAGTCTCTGGTTCCTAGGTGCAGAAGTAGATAATGCATGGGTAGGTTTACCCAGACACTGATATTTACAAAAAGAGAATTGGGTCAGATAAGGGAAGGATAGAGAATTTAGGATGCTAAGCTGTTTTTTCACTGACATGGCAAAATCTTGGAGAGAGTTTGGGTGGAAGGGAAGGGAACAGTTCCTGAAAGAGGTCATTATGTGTGACTCCGGAGTAGCAGAGGAACCCGAAGCTACACTGCAGAATAAAAAGTGACTGTCACAAGCTTGAAACAGGAGGGGTTAAGAATAGAAAGTTGTGTTTAGAGAGGCAGAGTTCAGAGTTCAACATCTTGGATCTGAAGTAGATGCAAGTGATTTTGAAGTCCAAAATGAGGGTGTGTATGGGACGTCATAAGTGAAGGACACTGGAGACCTTTGAATGATTATCGACAACAACAATGACGACAAAGACATACCACCTAACCTTACCAACTGTTTGTTATGTGTTGGGAACTGTGCTAAGTGCTTTGCTTTTACTAACTCTAGTCACCTTCACTTACTGACAGTGGAGGTGATATTCACAGACATTGGGTGCCTTATTTTCCCCCAAAATGGATTGAATTGATTAATAAGGTTAGAGAATATACAGGTTTTTAATTTTCTAGGCACCCTGAACACCTGAAGTCCACACAGGCATACATGAATAGTTCATTAGGGACGATACAGAGCAATTAACTTAGAACAGAACATGTTGCATAACACTTTTGATATTATATAAGGCACAGCTTCTAGACTACTTGGGAGAGCTGACATTGCAAATACAAAAAAAAAAATCTCTCTAGGAGCATCTGTCTTCAGAAACTACAGGATTTTTTGAGGAATTGTAATTTTATGTTTTTATTCTTGTTACTTTTTAAGTATAAGTGAAATTTGAGTCATTCTTACGGTTAAATATATATATTATTTTAGTCATTTATTGCACACTTCTCATGTATTTATAGGAACTATGACCAATTGCAAGATGATATTCAATGCATGGATTTAAACTAAATGCATCAGTACTTTATTAGTAAATAGATAAGTGAGTAGGCATTCTGAACTGATCATTAAAAATGCATTATTTAACAGTCTTAAGCACTTAGTTGCATTATGATAAGATAATTGCAACAATTTTTGTTCCTTTTTTCATTAAATAGACTATCCAGCACTCTTACACCTTGGTATAGTAATTGCCATGGAGTTCCAAAACCCCAGTCAGGTGAGGGTTGTGGGTACTCCATAATTACCATCTGTTTAGCTCTGTTAGTGTTTCTCATTATGTCTCAGAAGGTCAGTGTTTCTGTTCATGATAGGAACACAGCAAGACCAGAAGTAATAAAATAGTTCCGAGACTAAGGATGTTCTGCTACTCCAGGTGACAGACAATTAATTGCTTGAGTATAAAACAGTGAGAGCAGTGGGAGAGATAGGGAATTTTGCATTGTGGTAGATGTCCAAGTACAATATTATTCGGTGGTTTTTCAATGAACTATACTGTTCAATTAGAGGGTATTAGCATATCCTGTGGCAGAAGAGGATATAATCTCCAGAAAAGGAAAACATTGTTTTTTTTAAGCAATCTCTGTCTACTTGAATGAGTGTCCAAATCCCCTAGACCAGTGTTTCTCCTGTTTAAGAGCATATTAAAATCAGCAGGGGACTATACACAGTACTAAAGGTCAGGCCCCACCTCAGGCCAATTATATCTGAATCTGTGGAGTGTGAGTGATACCCAAGCATGGAAATGTGTTTTTTAAAGGTGCTTTGGGTGCCTCTAACATGCTATGAAGGTTTAAAACCACTCTTCTACAATTAAAATTTAAAAATTGTCAGTATAGATAGATCCATTTGTGAAAAAACTAGAATTTTATTTTTTAGTTTCAATTCATTCTGCTTATATAGGAAGACTTGCATAGTGTAAATCACTGACTTTAATTAATCTTTTAAAATTAATAATTAATCCTTTAAAAGTTTAACATCTGACTCCTGAGTTCCTATAGAGAAATCTTGAATGTGAGAATCAAAAGGCATTTATTCCTAGAAAAAGGTTTTAGAATCTCTGCCAAATGTTCTTCTAAGCCTCTAAATAGCATATGGGATTTATGTTTAGCCAGGGTCATCTGATTAACTCTATCATTTAAATTGGGTAAAGAGAAGAATAAATAATTAGATGTAAAGCTCTTATATTAAAAAATATTTAACTACCATTACATACTTAATTGCCTACAAATATTTTATAGCATTTGATATTTTTCATATTGAAATACGCTATAGATCTTTTCATAGAGAAACCACTTCCCAAGGTTTCTAGAATTCATATTAAAATGATTTATAATTAGGTGACAAAAGATCACAACTTGTAGTTTCATGACCAGTTAAGCTCTTTAAGGGTAGAGCTAAGAGCCCTCACTTCTCTTCACTATGCTTTTCAGAAGGAATTTACAAACCCCTGTCTTAAGTGGCCAGTGTTCCTTCCACATATCTATTGGATCACCTATAAGAAAAACATAGACTAATCTAAATTTAGTTTTACAGAAAATGTGAACTAAATGCTACTTCTTAATTTTAAAACCTCTTACACTTTGGCTTTATGTTTCCAGTTTGAGATTTTTGAGTGCTAGTTTTTTTTTTTTTTTTTTTAATTTAAAGTGTCTCAAAACTATTTGCTACAGTCTCATTAAACTCCACACATTGTTTTCAAAAGAGATTCTTTTCTTTTTGTTTTTTTTTCAACTAGGACCCCTACTATGGCTGGTGGCCTATTTTCTATTGACAGAAACTACTTTGAAGAGATAGGAACTTACGATGCAGGAATGGATATCTGGGGTGGAGAGAATCTTGAAATGTCTTTTAGGGTAATTGCATTTTACTTTATTTTTTTTAACTCTGAACATACTATGCTGTAGCATGCACATGTAGACCCAGTAATTTACTGTCAAATATTTTTTTTATGAAGTGATGCAAATTACGGAACAGTGGTCATTTTAATACTTATTCTGAAGCTTTGCTAGTCTTTTTGCATGCAATATTTACTGTTAAATGGGAAATTGCAGCCACTTTTAAAGTTTTCAAAAATAATTCTTTTATTCATAGTACAAAGACTTGAGAGCTTCCAGTTTTTTAATAAAGAAGGGTTTTGTTTTTTAAATAAAGCATAACCCTATAAAATCAGATTATGTTTTTGAACTTGAAAGTGTTTATGTTACCAGAATATACAAGTGCTACCTGAGGTTATTCTCAAATACCTTTTAGAATAACCTGTAGTCAAAGGAACTGGATAATTATGCAAGGAGCGGGATGGATTTCATATTTTATTTTTAAATGAAATAAGTTAATGATACTTTTGTCTTTATAGAATTTTACATGAAATATTCAAACCATTGTATTGTTTTCTCCAAGATTGTGTAATGAAATTGTTAGCGTTTAGATATATTTATCTATGAAGTCCAAGAGTTATGACCTAATTCCTCATTTAGAAAGTAAAGTTTGTTTTTCACTAACAGAACTATATTTGGTGTTCTGCAAGTAAGGTCAATATCTGAGAATAAGAATTACTTTGAATTTATATAATGTGGAATTTAGTGAATCTCAGATAATCAGAATTATTTTAGAAGTACAGAATGGTCTTGCTATATATTTTTTGACTATAAACCTTTCTTATAGCCAAATATCTGATAATACCTTTAGTTCGTGGATTGTTATTCTTTCCATATTTGCCTATATACTTAAAGTCAGACTAGAATTTGCCCCATGAGATTCCATACCATACTCAGGAATGTCTTGTTGACATCAAGCACATGATATATCTTTGCACAACTTTTAGGGACATTTGGGGACCCAAGCTTTTTACCTGGTGTAGTTCTCTAAGTGCAGAAATTAAGAGATGGATGTTAATTTTAAAAAAGAACAAAAGAATGAAGAGGAAGGAAAGAGGGAGGGAGGGAGGGACTAAGGAAGGAAGGAAGAGAGGGAGGGAGGGAAAAAGGGTGGATGGATATTCAAAAACTGAAAAAATGTATGTTCTTACCTTGATATGTAATGATGAGAGTATTTAGCCGTTCGTTAACCAACATTCCCTATATGTTGTTCTGGGATTACATTAGGAGAAAAAAAAAATCAATGTAGCTATATTACTATTATCTGTGATTCTAATGCCCACCTTTTCCCCCTAAGATTCTTTTTCACATCTTTTCTCCTCACCCGTTAAGCTTGATTCTCTGCCAATGGACTCCCCTTACTTTCATCACATAGCTCACATACTGGATGGATGCTCTTCATCTAACTAATTAAAAGATGCGTTAGCAAGGAACTTGGTAGTGAAACCAGGAGAACATGATGAGGAAATGCAACAGAAATATAAATGTGCAAAAAGAGAGATTTCAGAATATGGTAGGCAAAGCAGATACCAGGATGACAGAATGAATGCAACTAGTGGCCTTAAGACTGATTAGATCCCTAGAAAATGACACAGGAAGTTGGCTGCGATTGGTTGTTTGAGATCAATAAGACATAAAGCACAGTAACTCCCCCTTTTCTGTGATTTTGCTTTCCACGGTTTTAGTTACCTGTGGTCAACTATAGTCCAGAAACAGATGATTTTCGTTCTTTTTTAAAAAAATGATTTATAACCCTATTTTTGAGAGAGAGAGAGAGTGAGTGTGAGTAGGGGAAGGTCAGAGGGAGAGGGAGTCACAGAATCCTAAGACAGACTCCAGGCTCTGAGCTAGCTGTCAGCACAGAGCCCGACACGGGGCTCGAACCCAAGAACCATGAGATCATGACCCAAGCCGAAGACGGACGCTTAACTGCCTGAGCCACCCAGGCGCCCCAGATGATTTTCCTTCTGACATAATGTCAGAAGGTCAGTAGTAGCTTAATGCTGTGTCACAGTGCCTATATCATTCACATCACTTCTTCTCATCATATAGGCATTTTATCATCTCACATCATCCCAAGAAGAAGGGATGATACCAGGGGCATCTGGGTGGCTCAGTCGGTTAAGCATCTGACTTCGGCTCCGGTCGTGATCTCACAGTTCGTGGGTTTGAGCCCCACGTCGGGCTCTGTGCTGACAGCTCAGAGCCTGGATCCTGTCTTTGGATTCTGTGTCTCCCTCTCTCTCTCTGACCCTCCCCTGCTCATGCTGTCTCTATCTCTCTCTCAAAAATAAATAAAACATTAAAATTTTTTAAATTAAAAAATAAAATAAAAAGGAAGGGATGATACCATTTCTTATTGTATCTTAGAATACAATAAGATGTTACGAGAGAGAGAGAGAGAGAGCACATTCACATAACTTTCATTGTAGTATATTGTTATAATTGTTCTATATCATTATTAGTGATTATTATTAATCCCTTACTATGCCTAATTTGTAAATTAAACTTTATCGTAGGCATGTGTGTATAGAATTAAAACATAGTCTATCTAGGGTTCGGTAGCATCCTTAGTTTCAAGAATCCACTGGAGGTGTTAGAACATATCCCCCATGGGTATGAGAGGACTCCAGGAATAAGCGACAATTTTTTGAATATTTTAAAACATATCACAGCCTTTAGTTTCCATATGCCTTCAATAGAAACAGAATGTGTATTTTGCTTTCTATTAGACTTGATTCATGTTTTATTTTTTCTTTCTATGACATGAATATAAATGTACACTTAAGAGTTAGTACTCTAGCTGAGGAAGATATTGGGTAAGAGAAAATACTAGAACAGTATATAAAGAGAATGAGACTCTCTCTTTAAGTTAATTTCATGAAAAGGTGTTTGACCTGATGAAATGATATATGTTGAGTACTTCAACTCAGATGTCCTGAAGCTAATATCCACATCAATCATTATACAATAGACATATATTGAACATGCTCTATGTTCATTTTTCAGATACCGAGGCTACAAAAATGAATAAGGCATGATGCTTTCACTTTCACAGAATCATTTCTGTGAGAGATACATAAGTATTCCTGACAATAAAATGTGATCATTTCTTTAATAAAAGTATGTATGAGGTTTTCTTGTCTAGGAAATGTAGGTATAGGCAAATCATTTAACCTTCATTGTGGAAAGGTGATTATAATAATAGTGCAGTTAGTGTTGTTTTGTAGCTCTAGTCTTTGCAGGTAGGGCAAGGAAAAAACATAGAAGTATTAAGGGCTTACAAAGTGTTAGGATTTTGGCTGGCCTTAAGGGTTCAAACCAATCCAAAGGAATATATTTGTGTGGATTTATTTATAACAGTATAACTTGATATTTGATACCCAGACTATTATAAGTACTGAGAGACATTGAAAATTTGATGAAAACTCTAGATCTCCCAAGAAAGTTACATCCAGGCGCTTACACACAATAGGGTTGAATACAGTTTTAAAGAGTTGAAGAATCCCTTGAAGTGTCAGGATAAGCATCTTTGGCATAAAAAAATAGTGACTTCTAATACTTATAAAGCTTGTAAGTTGAGTAGTTGAGAATTGAACTGCACCATTCTGAAACCAGTGGCTATGCTACTATTATACTGCTACTTCCCCATTAAGATTGTGTTCTTCCTAACATGACAACCCTAACAACTGATAATATTAGGAGAAACTAACAGGTTAAATGTGATCTTCTTCCACAGTTCTGAGATGGTTGTATCATCTAGTGATCTTATCTTCCTCTTATAGATGTTAGCCTCTTACGGTAGATGACAAACATCCAACAGCAGTGCAAATATGTGCATGTAGTTCCTAATTCTGAAAACTTAGTCTCATATATCACTCACCACTCCATTACATAACAATCATTGAAATATAAATCCTGAGAATACTGTCTAAACATAAATGTTAATTTATTTGACCTATATGTATTGAGTTTCTATTCGTTAGTTGTACGGGATACAGTAGTGAGCAAAACAGACAAAAGTGTGTGTCCTTATGGCACTTAATTTTAGTGGAGACAAACAATAAGCAAAAGAAATGAAATGTATTAATATATTAGTGATAAGTGTTAAAGAGCAAAATAAGAAAGGGAATAGGAATATGAAATGGTAAACATTGGAGACGAGTAAGGGTTGAAAATTTAGATAAGAAGAACTCAGAAGTGAATATACATACATATAAATACCTGGTGACAAAATTAACTGAGTATCGTATGAATTTACCATCAAAAGAATCATGTATCTTTACATGATATCCCTGATGTCAACAGAAATACCACCCACTAAGCATTATCACCAGAAGTCCTTGCCTTTCATGAGCAATAGCACAGGAAAAAATAATTCCAAGAATGCACAGTATTTTGTTCATTTTAAAATGAAATAACCTGCCATTGTGGAGCCAATTGGGGTCATGGAAAAAGAGAGTAAGAAGAGGGTCAGAGGAGCATCCCACTTCCATGAAAGGTAGACTAACGGTTACAAGAATGGTCTGGGAGCCAGGTAGCCTGGGTTCAGGAGCTGGCTGGAGCACTTCAAGGTAGCATGTCTTCTAAGCTTTAGTTGTTTATATCTAGAACAAGGAAGATTGTCGCACTTTCCTGATATGTTTTCTGAGGAAGATTCAGTGAGATTGTATATGTAGTGCTAAGTACTCTACTAACCACACATAAAGTAAGTCATGAGTGGCAGCTGTCATGAGCAAGTCATGACACTCCTGAGCATGACTTAGTAACAAACTTGACCTTAATTATCTGGCCTTAAATACAGATAATCAAATGAGAGAATATACACGAAAATCCCTTTAAAACAAGAATATGCAATACTTACATAAAGTGCTATTACTCTAGGTGTTAGAAAAGGTGTGGTTCTTAAACTCCCTGGACCAGAAAAGAGGTTAAATTTTAGGAAAAAAGAAAACACTTTTTTTGACTGCTGTACCTTCCTTTGAGATAACTACAGATATCCTAAGAACCTAGACTTTAACTATTTACCCATACTCATAAAAGAGTTAAAAGAAAACATTTGAGTTAAAAATATGATTCAGGGGCCCCTGGGTGGCTCAGTCGGTTAAACATTTGACTTCGGCTCAGGTCACGATCTCATGGTTCATGGGTTCAAGTCCCGCATCAGGCTCTGTGCTGAACGTTGCTCAGAGCCTGGAGCCTGTGTCTCCTCTCTCAGCCTCTCTTCCACTCATACTCTGTCTCTCAAAAATAAATAAATGTAAAAAAATTTTTTAAATGTCATCTAGACTTGGTGTAATATGTAAGATTTAAACACACACTTGAATCAATCAAAGAGTGGACAAAATATGTGAAAAGAATTTCATGATATTGGACAGCAGGTCATGCAGGACAACAGTCTCAAAGATGGGAAGCAAAAAAGGAGAGCCCATTATGTTTGCCTCAGCGTACTGCCTTGACAAAGTGCCTAGATGTCAGCACCAGAAGGAGGACCTCAGCAGATGCCCATGTACTTCTCTGCGGAGAAGATGAAGCCGAGCGCTTGGGGAGACCTAGGCAGGAAAGAATTTGGTGGACAGAATATTGGAAGGAGAGCTGCACGGACAGAACTCAGGAAACATTGGGTACTGATCAGTGCATATGTGTGAGGAATGAAACTAAGTTTGAGGAAAGAACCGTCAGTAAGATTAGAGGTCTCACTGTCCAGTGCTCACCCAGGACCGGCAATAGTGCCTGTACTCTCCAGCCAGAGTGATTCATGGGGTATAGGGAAAGATAAGTATTGGGAAACTATATAATATATAATAAACTACATAATACCCCAGAGTGATTCAAGGGGTATAGGGAAAGATAAGTATTGGGAAACTATATAATACACTTCTTCTTTTAAGTTTTTACTGTTTTAAAATTTTATATCCATTTAGTTAGCATACACTTTTTCAGGTGTACAATTTAGTGACTCAACACTTCCATACATCACCCGGTACTCATCACCACAGGTGCCCTCCTTAATCCTTATCATGTATTTCACTCACCTCCCAACCCACCTCTCCTCTGGGAATAAGAAACCATCCGCTTGTTCCCTAAAATCAGGAGTCTGTTTCTCTCTGTCTGTCTGTCTCTCTCTCTNTAAGTATTGGGAAACTATATAATACACTTCTTCTTTTAAGTTTTTACTGTTTTAAAATTTTATATCCATTTAGTTAGCATACACTTTTTCAGGTGTACAATTTAGTGATTCAACACTTCCATACATCACCCGGTACTCATCACCACAGGTGCCCTCCTTAATCCTTATCATGTATTTCACTCACCTCCCAACCCACCTCCCCTCTGGAAATAAGAAACCATCAGCTTGTTCCCTAAAATCAGGAGTCTGTTTCTCTCTGTCTGTCTCTCTCTCTCTCTCTCTCCCTCTCTCTCTCTCTTCCTCTCTCCCTCTCTCCCTCTCCTTTCTTGTCTCCTTTTTCCTTTGATTATTTGTTTTATTTCTTAAATTCCACATGAGTGGTGTTTGTCTTTCTCCAGCTGACTTATTTTGCTTAGCATAATACTATCTAACACCATCTCTGTTGTTCCAGATGGCACAATTTCATTCCTTTTTTTTTTTTTTGCCTGAATAATATACCATTATATATATACCACATCATCTTTATCCATTCATCTGCCAGTAGACACTTGGGTTGCTTCCATAATTTGACTATTGTAAATAATGCTATTACATAGGGGTGTATGTATTCCTTTGAATTAGTGTTTTTGTATTTTTGGGCTAAATACCCAGTAATGTGATTACTGGATTTCTTTATTTTGAGGAACATTCACAGTGGCTGCACCACTTTACATTCCCAGCAACAGTGTACATCCTACACCAACACTTGTTGTTTCTTGTGTTTTTTATTTTAGCCATTCTGACAGGTGTGAGGTGGTACCTCACTGTAGTTTTGCTTTACATTTCCCTGATGATCAGTAATGTTGAACATCTTGACATGTGTCTGTTGGCCATCTGGATGTCCTCTTTGGAGAAGTGTCTGTTCATGTTTTCTGCCCATTTTTTTAAGTGGATAATTTGTTTTTTGGGTGTTGAGTTGTATCAGTTCCTTATATATTTTTTCTATTTATTTTTCTTTTTAAAGTTAAATCCAAGTTAATTAGCACATAGTGTAATAATTTCAGGAGGAGAATTTAGTGATTCATCATTTACATATAACATCCAGTGCTCATCCAAAGATGTGTCCTCTGTAATATCCCTCACCCCTTTGGCCCCTCCCCCAACCCAACACCCTGATGGCAACCCTTAGTTTGTCCTTTGTATTTAAGAGTCTCCTAAGGTTTGTCTCCCTCTGTTTTTATATTATATTTATATTTTATATTCTGCTTCCCTTCCCTTATATTCATCTATTTTGTATCTTAAATTCCATAGATGAGTGAAATCATATATTTGTCTTTCTCTGACTGCCTTATTTCACTTAGCATAATACACTCTAGTTCCATTCGTGTTTTTGCAAATGGCAAGATTTCATTCCTTTTGATCATCCAGTAATATTACATTGTATATAAATATATACCACATCTTTATCCATTCATCAGTCGATGGACATTTTGGGCTCTTTCCATGCTTTTGCTATTTATTGTTGATGGTGGCTACTCTAAACATTGGGGCGCATGTGCCCCTTTGAATCAGCACTGTTAGATCCTTTGGATAAATATCTAGTAGTGTAATTGCTGGATGGTAGGGTAATTCTATTTTTAATTTTTTGAGGAACCTCTATACTGTTTTCCAGAGACACTGCACCAATTTGCATTCCAGCAGTGAAAAAAAGTTCCACTTTCTCTGCATCCTCACCACCATTGGTTGTTGCCTGAGTCGTTAATTTTGGCCATTCTGACAGGTGTGAAGTGGTATCTCATTGTGGTTTTGATTTGTATTTCCCTAATGATGAGCGATGTTGAGCATCTTTTCATGTTTCTGTCAGCCATCTGAATGTCTTTTTTTGGAAAAGTGTTTGTTCATGTCTTTTGCCCATTTCTTCACTGGATTATTTGCTTTTTTGGTACAATACACTTCTAAATAGCCTGTGGATCAAAGAAGCAGTCAAAGCGAAATTAATCATTTTTTAACTGAATGAAAATGAAAATGAAAACAGAGCATATTAAAGTTTGTGTTACCACTAAAACAATACTTAGGGGGAATTCATAGCATTAAACAACTATATTTGAAAGAAGAAAATAAGCCCTAAAATTCATGACTTCAGATTCCACCTTCAGAAAACAGGAAAAAAAAAAGAGTAAACTCAAAATATGTAAGAAAAAGGAAATAATAAAGATTGAAGCCAAATTTATGAAACATAAAAGAGGAAAGATTTAGATGAAAGGAATGAAATAAAATGTTATTTCCTTGAGAAGATCAATAAAACTGATAAATTTCTAGTCAAACTTAATAAGAAAAATAGAAGACACAAACTACCAATATTAAGAATGAACAAGGTAACTTCATTGTGGATTCTACAGATATTTAAAGTGTTATAAAGTAATATTATTAACAATATTATGACAATAAACTTGACAGCTTTGATAAAATAGACTATTTCCTCAAAAGACACAAACTATTAATGCTTACAAGAAAAAAATAAATCAAGCAAATACTCCTGTATAAAGGAAAGAAATGAAATTTGTAGTGTAAAAAAATACTTTTTACAAAAGAAACTATGTCAAATGATCTTACTGGTGGATTCTACCAAACATTTTGGGCAGAAATAAGAATCGTTCTACTGAAACTTTCAGAAAGTTGAAAAGGATATATAGTACCTCCTAACTCAAACTATGAGATCAGCCTTACTCAAATTGCAAAACTTGACAGACATTGCAGGAATAAAAACAAACGAGTAGAAAAAGGGTACTATTGTCAGTAAATATCACTGGAACAACTACATATCCATGTGGACAACAATTTCTTAAATTTATACCTCACACTATTTACAAATTAACTGACAAATTATAAAAGGAAACATAAGAATAAGACTTTTCTGCCGCTGATTAGACAACCCGTAGAAGTAAAAATTGATAAACTGGACTTCATCAAAATGAAAAACTTTTGCTCTTCAAAGCCACTTTCAAGAGATTGAAAGGATAAGCCACTGACAGGAAGAAGTTGACAACAAATAATATACCTGATAATGGACTTGTATCAGAAAAAAAAAAAGACACTTAAACCTGAATATTAAAAAAAAATCAACGCAATTAAAAATGGCTCGAAAATTTGAACAGACACTTCACTAAGGTAGGCATAAAGATGACAAGTCAGCACATGAGAAAATCCTTAATATTATTAGTATTAGAGAAATGGAATTAAAGCCATAATGAAATAACACTAGGCCTCTATTAGAATTGCAAAAGTTAAAATGTTGGTGAGAATTTAGAAGAACTGTACATGCAATGGAGTTGGGAGTATGAAAAGGTGTAATAACTGGAAAGCAGTTTTACTTTTTCTTAAGCAACTCCTAGCTATTACTCAAAGGAAAGGAAAACATAAGGTCATACAAAGAGACATGGACTAATGTTCATAGCAGTTTTGTTTACAATAGCCAAAAGCCAGAAACAATCTAAATGTCCACCAAAATGTGTATGGATAAACTATGGATTATCGATACACGGAGTACTACTGATAAAAATACAGGAACTATTGATACACCCTGCAAAATTCTGAATTTTGAAATAATTAGCACTAAATCAAACAGGGCAGACCAAATAGATTGCATACTGTATGAGATAATTCATATAAAATTTTAGTAAATGCAAGCTAATCCGTAAGTGACAAAAAGCAGGTAAGTTGTCTAGGAAGAGGCTACGGTGAATGGAGAGGAGAAGAGGGAAGGGGGAGCACATGAAAACTTTGGTGGGTAATGGATGTATACATTTATCCTGATTGTGGTGATAGTTTTGCATACACAGTTTAAATATATGCAGTTCAATGTATATTGAGCTGTAAAAATATGAACACACACATACATATACACATACACACACACTGGGCAGACATCCTCCAAGGAGAAAGAAATGAAGGGAAAATGTAATGGATCGTATCTAGTCAACTGTAGACCTCTATACTTTAGTCTAGATTCTCACTACATGTTAGCCCACTTACTTTTTTTTTTTTTTTACAAATAGTTTATTGTCAGATTGGTTTCCATATAACACCCAGTGCTTATCCCCACAAGTGCCCTCCTCCATGCCCATCCCCCCTCCCCCCCACATCCATCAGTCCTCAGTTTTTGTCAGCATTCAAGAGTCTCATGGTTTAGTCCACTTACTTTTAAATACTGTGTTTATCAGAGCCTCATAATTTCAGGACAAATTATGTGGAATAAATGAGATTTACTGAACTTTTTAATAAGCTGTGCCATACTATGGAAACATTAATTTTATTATCATTACCCTTAAAATATAAGCTACTTTGTATCAATAACCAACATTTTAATCAGCAGGATGGAATTCTCTATAAGTGCCCCAATTTTCTTTTTATTCCAAATAACAATGAACACAGCAGTATATTTATTTGAAGGATATAACCAAGTGAAATGTCTTATGATATAAAATCCATTTATTTCCAAATTGCACAAGCAATGAAGTGGAAAAGAAATGAGAGCTGACATAATAAATAATGGAAAAATGAAAGGCCAAGGTTCTTACTGAACTAAAGTATGGTAAATGAGCCAAAGAACTTTGTAGACTTTCTCGGGATTGTAGTATCCAGGTATGTGAAAGTATTTAAAGAAAGTAAAGAACTGTCTAGAAATGTCCACACAATTCAAATACTGACAAGTAAAAATGCCAGTTATAATAATTTGTTAGACAGAAATAAATTTAGACAAAAATCTAATTATTTGTTAGAACTCTGCCTTTTTAAAAAACTTGTTTCATACAAATTTGAGGAGAATGGATTGTCAGTGTATAAAACTTGACTGTGTTTTTTTTTTTTTTTTTTTTTTTACCAGTCATAGAAACTGGACTATCATAGAAATATTTCGGTTACATGAACTTAATCTCACCAGATTAATGTGTTCTTCACAATTTTGGTGGACATGATTTTGTGGAATCCTTTCCTTTAAATACAATAAAGCACTTTCTTCATGTTAATATAGAGATTTCTTAGCCTCTTTTACCCCTAGCTTCATTGAGGTATAATTGACAAATAAAAATCATATACATTTTTATTTACAACATGATTTGACATGATTATCACTATCAAACTAACACATCCATCATCTATCATAGTCACTTTGTGTGTGTGTGTGTGTGTGTGTGTGTGTGTGATGAGAACAGTTAAGATCCAATATCACCAAATTTCATGTATGTAATATAACATTATTAACTATAGTCACCATCCTGTACATTAGATCACAGAACTTATTCATCTCACAACTGAAAATTTGTACCCTTATAGAATCTTTTCTAAAAAAGGCTAGGAGGTCATAAATGAGATCATGTTCATATATAGACTCAATAAAGAATATAAACCAGTATTAATAATTATTTGGCCCATCAGACTTCCCTCTGGTTACCTATTTTGTGCAAAATAAACCTTAAACACATTGCAAATAGCTTGAAGTTTTAGCTTCTGTGCTTATAATGAAGTCTTCTGGCGTCTGGGCCACCATTCTACCCTAAACCATTGTTTAAACCTATCTTTTTATTCAATCACTTTATTCTTTGTTTAATTAAAACCACAGAATAAAATATCTCCAGGCAAGAGGAAGCTGAGACATTGTTTCTAAAGACTGTATTCCATCTATTATATATGTTTAAGCATTGTGTCAGTAAGAGCCATGTGATATTCAATTAAGTCTTTTATAGAGGACTCAATTTTTCTAAAATAAATGTGTTAGAATTTTATTTTGGATGTTAATTATAACAAATACCTGATTTTATATGGTCTCTTAGAAAAAACAGGTGAATAACAGGAATTTATATGTTAATCAAACTTTGGGTGAATGCTAGAAACATTAACAGAACTTGTTTGGTTTTTAAAGCTTGTAATAGCCTAAAGCTTGGTTATTTTGATGTGGTAGCTGTACCTCTTCATTTAAACTTTCTGGTGCACAAAACGAGATATGAGAATAAACTTATATTGGATGGTCCTTGACATGATTCTTCATCTTCCAAACATACTATATGGAGACATATTTTTAGAAATACAAGGCATTGTAAGAAATTTAGAGATGCCAGAACTTGTTATTAATCTCTGGCTCTTTTTTATAGTCAATTATTTCTTGAAGTATTTTTTTAAATAATTTTTTTGTGTTGTTAGTACCATTCACAGTCTAATGCCTTCTTAAACTATTAACATTTACTGCTACTTTTTCATAACTTGTCACAAAGTCTTATCACATGAGTGTTTCTTTAGAAAATGTAACATATACTATATTTATCAACCTGGAAATATTTTCATCTAATGTGTTTCCCATTCTGTATTCATTCTATTTGTTATTCTATCCATTTATCCGTTTATCTATCTATCTATGAGTTAATGCGAATGTGAATAATTAAGTATTTGTGAAGACCCAGAATGTGAGTCTTTAATAGTAGTTATTACAAAGGAAGAATATAACATGAAAGAAAGTATGGATTTTAAATGTTTATAGCATAAATGTCTATATTGCAAATGAGTGCTGAGTGATGTTCACCAGATATCCTGAAAGATTCGGGACTCAGATAATCAAGAGAATTGGGGAATTATGAAACTCTGGAAAATGGATAGGAATTAAATGCATAGAAAGAGGAAGAAATTGAATTAAAGTGATGGAAAATAATACATTTTACTTCCATAAATGTATAAAGCAGAAATGAATTACATTTCTATAAGATTTATTTAGAAAGACATGTTAGAAATATATTTTATTCAAAGATCACCCTGTTTCATTCTATCTTCTTGGAGTAAACTATTTAATGGAAATAAAGGTACACCAAAAAGAAGCTATTGATTTCTGAACTGTGATAACATTTTTGGCAATATTGTTCTTTAACAAATACAGGCATATTTCAAACATTCTAGGCAGAATTTTCTGTATATATCAAAAAGCCACCTGGCTTTTTCAGTGAGTTTTAGTGCATTAAGAAACTTAACAATCAGAATTAGAGACAAGTATCTGAAATGTTGGGAAACACACCCCAATTTTGTGACTGTTTTTTGACCCTTCTCTGCTAACATGTACAGATATCTTATGCACACCCACATGAACTATAAAAATCTTTATGATCCTTCTGATCCTAAATATGAAAGACCTCAGTTTAACTGTTTGAATTTATGGCAGTAAAAAGAGCTATGAAGAATGTTAATGTGCTCAGAATTATTGCACAGAAAAGTTTGACACCTTTCATTATGGCTAAGCTTACTAATACCTCCCATTAAGTGTACTTAATCGTTAAAAAATGGCCCTGAGAAATAAGGCAATTTTCCTACTGATTTACATTTGAAGGGCATCTAAAATATTTTGATAATGAAATGTTTTACTTTCTTTTTGTATCTAAATGTGTGCTGCTTTGAATTAGATTTGAACTATTTATTTTACAAATTAAGGTTCTGTTTTTTCTTCATGGAAAGGGCAAGTTAAAGTAAATAACTTCTAAACAGATTTCTAGTGTTGACATTTGAAGAATCATTGGTATATACTGTGTTTGATTAAAAGAAATAAGCCTGACATTAAATTCAAATAAAGTTTGCAAACATAGTTCAGAAAATATAGTAATGGTAATTTAGATCTTATGCTGGAGGATGATGATAGACAATAAATCATTAAAGAAAACTAGTCCCTTAATTCAGGTAAAGTGCATTGAAGAAAATAAAATGAGAGGTAGAGACCTCCACTACATAAAAGTGGTCATGGAAGACCTCTAAGGAGGCACGTTAACTAACACCAAACTGACAGGAAGAAGCCAGTTGTGGAGGGATTTATTTAGCGGGAAAACGTTCAAGTTAGAGCACAATGCAAGATGGAGTAAATCAGAAAGGCCTTAGACAACTATGAAATGAGAAGCTGAATTCTCTTATTCCAAATAAGATCACAAATATCATAAAGCTTTTGGGAAGGGAAAGCTTTATTATTCAAGGATTAAGAAATAATCAGTAGTCTCTCAGAACAATATTTGCTGGATTGATTGATCGATTCAGCCAATAGTTAATATGTATCTGATATGTACTAAGCACTGTACTAGCCATTAAAGATGTAGAAATGAACAAAACAGCCAGGCCATGCTCTCTAGGAGTTTATTTTTTGATGAGGCTTTACATTTAAATAGCACTTTGTAGAATTCTTTTACACATGTGATCCTAATATATCTCAGTATAAGTTAAATATGAGGAGCTTTTCTCCTCCATAGATTTAGTTTTGTCTTTAATGCCTTTTGAAATGTTTGCATTATACTTCAGGTTACCTCTCTGTAGCAGCCACGTATCAACCTACCCTCATTTTACCCATCAATCACTATAGTTATATACTTAGGCCTGCATTAGATAGACTGCGTATATGAGTGATGTGGCTCTTGATTTCTCCTAGAGAATCCAGTATGATCTAGGTATTATCTGTAAGTGGGATATAAAGTGCATCAAGTTCAAAAGAAGGAAAGATTTCTGTGATCTAGGATACTCAGGGAAGAATTTATAAATTAATAATCCAAGGGTCTTGTCTTGTAGAGAGCAGGGCAAGAGAGGAACAGGGGCTAGAAACTGGCAAGCTCTCAGATCTATATTCCTGTGGTCCTCCTTTGTGCTTTCAGCCATACCTAGGTTTAGGCCAGAATATCCGGTCTCCCTGCCTTTATTTCCCTGTTGAAAATTACATGAATAACATATAACTAAATCATGAAATGCATTTTTTGCAGAACTATGATTCAAGTGACAATTAATGAGGCATCCATTAAAAACTCATGAAATTGAGCCTATTATATACCTATATTTGCTCCCCTAAAGATTTTTAGGACAGAATTCCAAACTGTTATTTTTATATATGTGCATTCAGTTGAGAAACCTAGTGCACCTTGCTAGCCAAACTTAATGCATTCAAAATTGAATTCATGCACTTTTTATTAAAGGGCTAAATTTAAATCTCTATGGTAACTACAGCAATAAATGTGCAACGTCTTAAGCTATGATTATACTGTCACACTTAGTGATGTCTATCTTAAGTACATGACTACCAATCGTTTTACTGTTGTTCTAGTCAACCAGAAATGTAGTTAAAAAAGGAAACCAATTATGAGATTTATTTAAATAAGGCTGACTGATTTCAGCAATAACAGATTTTAGATACTAGGAATGATTCTTTTAAGGTGTGAAATAATGTTGAGGGAAGACTTTGATCCAACTGTTCTGAAATTGAGTATTAAGTACCAATAAAATTGAGTTTTAAGTATCATTTAAAAGGTAGTCAGATATTTTACATTGTATTTTTATACTTTATTCTATTTTATTATACTTTTATATTTTATTAAGCTTTTTTATTTTATCTTATTTGGTAGTTGTAGATTTTTAATATTTTTTAAATTACCCTTAAGAATAAATCCAAATTAAGTTTTACTACATCTGCAAAAAATCAAAATTGATGAATTAAACATTCTTTTAATCCTTTATAATCAAAGTAGCCACTGGTTTACACTGCAAATAGAGTAAAATTGAAATAAAAATTTTGGTGTAGAGGGGCACCTGGGTGGCTCAGTGGGTTAAGCATCTGACTTTAGCCCAAGTCATTGTCTCATGGCTTGTGGGTTTCACTTATGAGTTACAGCCCCATATTGGGCTCTCTGCTGTCATCACAGAGCCTGCTTCAGATCCTCTGTCTCCCTCTCTCTCTCCCCTTCCTCCAGTTGTGTTTTCTCTCTCCCTCTCTCAAAAATAAACATTAAAAAAAATTGATGTAGAATTATTAGCACTTCTCTTTTCCCATCATGATGTGTCCAAATGCTAAAATATGTTTCTGCAAGAACTACTCCATTATCCAAGATTTAACTACATTTTTCTACTCATTTCAATACTTCATAGTCCAGCAATATGCAATTCTAATTTTGTATTTTTTTCTCTAATTGGTCAACCATGTTCTTTATGTTTCTATTTAAATTATGTATTTTAATTGGCCAACCAACTTTTTATATGCTATATTTTTAACTGGTCAAACAAAGCTATTCGGATTTGAGCAATTACCATACCTTCTAGAATTCTTGAATTGAGAATCTATAAATAAATTATTCAAGGGCAAAGTGGAATTCTATAATGGTGTATTTGGATAGTGACTGAGACTGATGTAAGACTCATGCTCCTTGATCATGCTCTAGATCACTCTCTGGCCCTTTAGAGAAGACCCAGGAGTTCCTTTTCTCATTTTGAGAACAGAATAGAAACTCTTCACTTTTTAAGGTCACGAAGAGTTAAAGATGTACCTGAAGAAGTTGGAAATGTGTTGCAAATGTCGAGGCAAAGTATAGGGAAGGTGACAGATTTGAGAGTTAGCTTTACAGAATTTATAATTAAATGAGCATGTGAGAATTGATGAGTTTGCCAAGAAAGAAAATAGGGAGAGTAGAAGAGCAAGGCATGTCCTTAGGTAGCACCTACATTTAGGGGTGGGAGAGAAAAGAGAAAGCGAATGCCAAGTCAAGGCTGTCAGAGAAGAACAAATATATATCACAAACACTTAGAAAGTTATGGTGATTGTCAACAGTGTCAAATGCTGCAGAGAAGTAAGAAAGAATAATGAAAGCTCATAAAAAGCTTTATGAGCAGTTGCAGATGATAGAATCAAGATACTAGAATATAAGATGTGAAGAAAATTGGATTGTGAAGATATGTAGAGAAAAGAACTTTTTAAGAAGTTTCCCAGTAAATGGGAAAGAAAACACATAGTAACTTAAAGGGTAAATATGACCAAACTATTTCTTTTGTATTTACTATTCTTTTATTTTACTAGGGGGGTAAAATAAAATGTAAGCTGAGAGGAAAGATTAGAACAAGTAGGTAATATTGAAAAAGAAAGAAGGAACAACACCTGCAGGTGTTGAAAGATTATTACAGAGATAATAAAGGTCGTCTGTGCAACACTTTCTAGTTTATATCAGTTTTGTGTTCATCATTCCATCATGTCTTTACCAGAACACTGTGATTGAGTAGTAGTCATCGCCATCTTATTCTTAACTAATAATTTTGAATTTCAAAGAAACTAAGTCATGTGGACAGAAATTGGCAAGGCTGAACATCAAACCCATGCCCTCTGCTCCCAGTCTAGTCTTCCCCTATTTTGAGTTCAAGATCCCAAAGGCACGGTTTAATTTTGGAGAGGAGAGTTAACTCATTTTCCTAAAGAAAAAAACTAGGGCAATATGAGACATTTCAAGGTGGAAATGCATAGAGAGTCTGGTCAGCAGTTCTTGAATTTTAAAAAAAGTAGAAAACCAGAAATTCTCTACAGAAAGGATGGTCCTGATAACATGTTTTGATAAGAGGAGCAAGCTTTGGATTAACCACATCTTCGGCAAGCATGTGAACGAACATTGATGGTCCCTATTAACCTTTAAATGGAACAACAATGATATCTTGAAATCTTTTTTACATGTTAAGTATAAAATTTTATTTTATTTTATTTTTAATGTAATTTATTGCCAAGTTGGTTTCTACACAACACAGAAACTGGGAACTTACCTTCACTGTGCTTAAACAGCATATCTGAATAAATCAACTTTGCCCTGCACTCTCTGTTTGTGATGAATTAAGCAAAGTAACATGCTAAATGTGACTATTTTCATCCTTCTTCAATCTCCTTTTAAAGTGTAATGTAGCCTACACTGACTACTACCAATTTATTTTTAAAAGATCAAAAGCTGTCAAAGTACAGTATTATTTTCCTTCACAGTGGGTCTTTCGGGTATTTGTAATGAGTGCTGGAGGTGACATCAATATGGATATTTTTATATCTTTCACATTTATCTCACTAAGCATTTTATGACAAAAAAGGAAAAGATGCCTATAAGGTGATTTTTGGTAGGGAATCATAGTTTTCCATTGATAGCATTAGAGTTTTATATGTGCTCCCTAGGGAAAGTATTTATCTGAAGCAAAACTTATAGCTTCCTATAAAAATGTCTCAGGTCCAGGACAAGAAACAAAATGTCTCTAGCTGACTAAAAACCAGGAAAATAATACCCTGTCCATGAAAGGATTACTGTTAGGATAAGTGCCTCTTAAAACAGGTTTTTTGTTGTAAGCATGAGAGACTACTCTTCAACTGTCCAATGCAAGTTGATGACTGGACTTTAATATGCCTAGGACTAACACTCAACTAGATGGGACTGTGAGCTACTTGAAGACAGAGAGCTGTGCTGGATTATTCTTCCTCTGTGCCCCAGAGCCCAGCATGGTGCTTGACACAAAGTTAATGGCTAGTATATATTTGTAAAAGACACCAGCCAAGGCCTAAGGAAAAATACTGGAGAGGGGAGAGGTAATTTCCTCTTCTCAAGTTTATCCTAGGGCCTTATGTTTGAAAAACATTTGACCACTTCACAAGTTATACAGGAAATCTCAGTTAATCTAAAATCCTATGGCCACAACTAGGGAGGTGGATGGTTTATAGAGGGAGAGATCAAATAACTGAAGCATAACTCTCTCTGAGGTACCAAGTTTTCTTCCCCTACCCCATTCAAGTACTTTGTAAGTGTCTCTGGCATCCATGAAAGAGCAGGAGATGTGGTCACACACTGCAGCTGGGTACCCAGGTGGTCTACTGATATTCAAAGAGGACTGTTTTGGCATGAATTCTAGGGCAGCATCACGCACCTGCCGTAAGCCACTCTGTGGCTACAAGCGGCAGATGTTACTAGTAGCTGACAGGCAATCAGATCATCATGCATGGGAGGACACCAAAGCGAAATGCAAAATATCTGACCCAAATATCATTTGATAAATCACAGACCCTTTCCCTCCAGTTCTCAAAAATTGCGTCTAAATACAGTGTTTTTTTCCACACTCAAGATTTATTCATAGGATTAATTGTACAAGGAGGAAAGCACAAATTCCAATAATTGTGCCTTTGTCTTCATTAATAGTCCCCTTAAATGCATTGAAAATACTTCCAAAACCTCTAGTGTTTATCACATTTTAAAATTGATAATTGAAAGATAAAAGAGTATGACTGTCTCACATATTATTTCTCTTGCTCTTTTTTAAATGTAATCTATGCTAATGTAAAAAGCAGTATTTTTTTATAAACATGAAAAGCTAGACACTAATTTTCCTAAGCAGATCCACCTTATATTATGGAGGATTTGCAATATCCGGTGGGCTGTTTTATGTTCTTCATTTCTCGCCTGCTGGACTCACACATGTCATTTAAACAGAAGATGGAAGATTTGCCATAACACAATCAGGATCTAGAGGAGAATTGGGAATTTCTTCAATATCAGCAGTCCTAATAAGATGTGGAATAATGACAAGTAACAATTCTCCTGACACCAAGAAATGCAGTGGCCATAATGTGTGGTAATTCTGAAGGTCAGACAGCTCCAAGGCAGAGGAAGTCACTGGAAGGCAAAAAGTAGAATGTACATTATAAAATGTTGGTGTATATATATATATATTGGAGGTATCTCTACTATGCATTTTAACTGCTGGGAATGGGTGTTTATATATAAGGAGAGTGGTAGATGAGACTAAAAAGCTCCTGTTTGTGACCGCTACCACCTCACCATACCTCCGGTGCACACTGGTTCGTATGCGAACTACCTCAGCTCTGTTTCAAAAACAGTTCCCCCACTTCCAGCCACACCCAGTCTAAGCACACTTTTCCATTCTTCTGCTCTATTTCCTTCTTCTCTTCCTTTCACTCCCCTCCCCCTCCCTTCCACCCTCAACTCAAATGACTTGACTTAGCAAATGACTCTTGAGAGTTGAAGGTGGTAGGGAGGGGAAGAGGAGTGAAAGAAAGGCAGATTTATTTCAGGATTAATGTGTTAGGTCCTATAGGAAATTATTAGGTATAAAAGGGTCCATTTGGAGTGTGAGACTTTCATGAAATTTATTTCTAAGTTGAAAAGAGATCACAGATTCTGGCTGTCCAAGGATGGAAAGTACTTTGGAAGGGACAGTACTTGATAACTAGATATTTTTGTAGCAAATTGATGGGGAATATGAATAGTATAGGTTCAACTCAGAATTGTATTTAATGCCAATATGAAAATAAAATCTTTGGGGTGCCTGGGTAGCTCCATTGGTTAAACATTTAACTCTTGATTTCAGCTGAGGTCGTGATCACACGGTTCATGAGATCAAGCCTTACATCAGGCTCTGTGCTGACAGCAAGGACCCTGCTTGGGATTCCACCCACCCCCCCCTTTCAAAATAAATAAAAAATTTAAGAAGCAAAAAGAAAAGACAGTCTTCAAAGTACTCTAAGATATAGTGATTTCCTGAAAAATTCTCTGAGAGAACAAAATCACTTTTGTGATTTCCCTTGTTTTTATAACATTTATGACCTTCCTAAAATAGGGAACTTCTAACACACACACACACACACACACACACACACACACACACACACATTGATTGCCTCATAATATTTATAGTGTTATCCCTTTCATACTTTCTCATGTTCAGAGAATAATATCTACACAACTTGTACTTCTAAATACAGCTAAAGTCAAGCCAACTTGCCTAAGTAGGAAAATGTTGATTACAATTTTGGAGAGATGTATCATTTCTATCTAAAAATCTGATCTCTAAAAGTGGTCATATACCCTATATAAAGGAATCAATCTGAATCCTAGAAATCTGGAAGAAAATTTAGCCATTGTTAACTTCAATTCTTGAAAAGTTATCTGAGGCCTCTCAAAACTAAGAGACTTATTCTAATTTCTATAATTAGTTTTTATTTTGAGTCAAGAATATAGTTTTACAATTTCCAATCTGATGCCTTCTTTTCCATAAAAATAATTATTTTTGTTTTAAGCATTAAATTATCAAGTACTGGATAGATTCCTTGGGCATGTTGACTTTGTGATCTCTTGCAGCTCAGGTGCACACTTACAGGCCACACAGCAGCTTGGTGTACAAGAGTCTTTACCTTGAGATGTTACAATACCAGCTCTAGAGTTCCCTTCCAGATCACATAAATCTCCCCAATTATACTGTGAAGTGAAAACTAGGTCAAGAGTCAAACCAACCAATTAAATAAGACATCCTCCCCCCAATCAAAGCAACTATGTGGAATAACTGGAAAATTTCATGTCAAGAGTAAATAGAAATGCCTACTGAACATCTTGACCCTGACCCTTTCAATTAATTACTTCTATGCCTCTTGTGTTTGTGTTTACATATCAAGGATTGTAGTGCCTTCAGGATCTCAGTGAAGTCTCTTTTAGACTTTGTTTCAGTTGTAAGAGTAAAGAATTTGTCATCAGTCTACTTGAATATGTATAAACAAAGTGGAGAGTAGAAGTGCTAAGAATGATTATTCACAACAAACAATAAACATAGAATGAAACAGTTTGAAAATTGAGTAATCATTGTTTTGTTTCAGTTTTCCCCTTGCCAGAACTGAGAAAAATAATCACTTTTGTTTCTAATTGCATCTCATGGTAGACACATTTCATGTATGCTGTGTAATTTTCCAGATTTCCCTATATCACTATTAATAGATTAATCAGTCAAGTCAGCATGTATGGAGCACCAAGATCAGCAAAACCTCGTGTCCGGGGTGGAGTGATGAGGAGTAACTGCTGTGAGGCAGTAGAACCTGAGACCCATGAAATCTGGTTCCTAAGAACTGTCTCCCAGAACAATATGTATGTTGGGTCTAATAGGGAAAGCATAGATAAGGGAAAGCACACATTAATTCTTAATCTTAATTCCCCAAATTATATCAAATTATTACATTCCTCTGTTTTCCTTAACATCACTCTGGTCCAAGTCATTATCATCTCTTCCCTACATTTCTGAGTTAACCTCTTAATAAACCTCTCTACTTGCTCCATTTCGATCCATTTTTCAGGTAAAGGCTAAATATCTTTACGAGTGCCAATCTGCCTCAGTCCTCACAATAAACCTCTCTGCCTGTGGTCGATTCTGCTAGTCTCATGTTATTACCTGAAACCTGAAGCACAGAAAGACGAAGTCACCAAGTTCACCCTGCTAGTAAGTGTCAGGGCTAGTACATGACCTCAGGAGCTAGAGCCTCTACCATTCATAACTATTGTGTTATGTAGCCTCTACGGTATATTGTTGTTGCTACTAAGGCCATACTCAACAGTGACTTTGTGCCAGAGATAACATGTGTCCAGGTTAGGAGTGGGGGCATAAAGAGTAGTATGAAAGCAAGCAGCTGCATGAATTTGGCACCACAGCTGTAAAATTAGAAATAGTAGCACTAGAACTGAGATTGCAAAGTTGGAGCTTATGAAGTTTATGAACCTTAATTAAAATGTCACTGATGTAGGTGCCAAAAAACATGAAAAAAATGATGTATGTTAGTTAATTGTCATCTAGCTGGGGGAAGAAACTCAAGTACATAATCAAATGAGCAATGGGCATTTTATATTTTGATTAATAACCTTTTCCATCATCAAAAGACACTCATAAAAATATCTGGGAAAGAAAGCAAGTAACTAGCTGGCCTCAATTCTCTGTGGATAAAAAAACAGTTTGTATTTCATACATGGTCAAATTTACTTGAGAGAAATACAGTATACAAATACTAATCTGTTGGAAGCCTGGAAAATAACAATCAGATATGCTCAGTGATACAAAGTAATTCGGACATCACATGCTTGTGTGGATGAGACATCATGTTTTATTCAGTTTATATCGTTTGTTCAGACACTGTAAAATAATTTCAGAGAACAAAATGTAGTGTTCTAATTGGAAACTAATTGGCTATTCTTTCAAACTCTGCACCATACCTAAATCCTTAAACATTAATATTGCAATTTTAATAAAAAACAAAACTGAGGGCAAATTTTGACAAGGTTTAAACAAAATATTTTTTTAAGAACCGACAATAAGCCAGTTATCTACAGATATGGGTTTCCCTCAAGAGCAATGAAAGTTAAATAATCTACAAATAACATTTTACTTCTTCCCAGGTGAAGTGTCGGGCACAGTGCTTGATATACACTATCTTATTTGAGTTTTAAGGAATAGTTATTAGTATCCTTATTTTCTAGTGGGAAGATTAAGGCCTTGCAGCCTTAAATAGATTTTACAAGTATGCACAAATAATAAATGACAGAACCAACAGAAAAACTATTTGCTTCTTTCCAAGCCCAAGTTCTTAATGAGTATATCATACTCTCCCTTCCTTCTTTGCTTCCGTTCTTCCATTTTTCTGAAGTATTTATTGAAGATACACTAAGGGAAATTATTATGGTAGTCATTGGGTCCCCACTCAATGTGAATTCTTCTTACCTTAAAATTTAGCCATATAGTTTTCTGGGCAATTGTTTATGTCTTAATTTTCTCACATTACGGAAGTGCCTCCTAAGTACAGAGTAACTGTTGGGTCAATTTTTTTTTAATGCTTATTTATTTTAAGAGAGAGAGTGAGCACATGGGCACAAGTGGGGGAGGGGCAGAGCGTGAGTGAGAGAGAAAGAGTGAGAGAGTGAGTATCTCAAACAGCCTCCACCCTGTCATCACAGAGCCCAACAGGGAGCTCAGTCTCACAAACTGTGAGATCATGACCTGAGCCCAAATCAAGAGTCAGATGCCTAACCCACTGAGCCACTGAGGCACCCCCTATTTGGTCAATATTTGATCAATTAAATGTTTTGTTTTTATATTAACTAACAGGGTATTATTATGACCAGATATCAGCCTAACTAATACATAATGTTTTACATTCTTACCTTGATCTTTTCATTTTCATGCAAATTTTGTGGAGAGGCTTTACCTGGGAAATGCAGTTTAAGTGTTAATCCGCACATTCTATAATCACTAATGGCAATGCAAGAAGTTCTCACTTTATTCCAGGAGTCAGTAAATACGGCTCACAAGCCAAGCACAGACCAGTCATCACTGAGTTATAGAACAGTTACTTCTACCTCCATTACCTCTGCTAAATATACCTAAGAACTGCCTTCATCTGAGAGAGTCAAAGTCAGGGCCAAGTTTGCTTTCTGTCTCATAAGTCAACAGCCATCACTGCATTACACCTGTACATGTGCACACAAAGTCTTATTGCAAGTTAGCATGGTAATGAAAAATCAACACTTTCATATATCCGTACCTTTGCCTCTGGGGTGGGAAAGGTGAGCAATTAATGGAACTCAATTTTTGAACATTTTCAAATTAGGTATCCTTTTTTTGTGCGTGTGTACATATTCAGGTGTAGAAACCATAAGCCTACAAAGAAGGGTAGGGCCAAGAAGTGACAGAGGAGAAATAAAGTGCCCTCATTTACCCGAGTACAGTGCTAATCTGTATTTGCAAAAAGGCAAACTCAGGAGACAGCTGTCAGTCCCTGGTTTGTATACAACAGGGCTTATTGAACAGTCTAAGTTTAGAGAAGCACAAACTTTAAATGATTTTTTCCCCCAATCATTGTAAAATGTTCTGAGGAATATCCCTTTCCAGTGCTGATGTGGTTCAGGACAGACTCAATAGCTTTCTAGCCACTTCTAATTATTAAAAGTATTAGTAATGCTCCATTAGAAGCTTTGCTTTCCCAAGCAGTGCACACCTCAGATTCTCTTCGCTCCCCAGGCCCCCACTGACACAAGCGCGCAGAAGGGGGAAGGCAGGGTTTTCCAGGTTGCCGCTCCCCCAGGGTACATCAGATAGGAGGGCTAGAGAAATCTCAGTCTCATCTGATTTTATGTTTTATGGTGACTGCTTGCTCAGTATGGTCCCACTGGCTACTGGTGGCCTCGATCCATGAGTCCTGTATACACAGCTTCATTGTTTTCTCACAAGTGCTCTCAGCTTCACCTTCTATCCCCTCTGTTTTCCAAAGTCCTTTAGCAGAGGGAAATCTTGGAGTCTTTCTCACCCTGTATGATCTCTAACTGCCCTTCTCAGTGTTACATCTCCTTGCTGATCTGCCGTGTTGCTAGGTTCACAACTCATTTTCCCTCTTCTGTATTCCATGATCTGTAGCGTTTGGGGACCACTAACGTCTTGTTCAGTTGTCTCCAAAGACTACCCCTTCCCAGGATCTCTGCGTCACTGTACCTAACAACTCCACTGCGATAAGCTGTCCAATATGCCCCAGCCCACCTCAGGATTCACTAGGACGTAAGCGTTTCCTATATTATTAGTGCCATGTTTTTCCTGACACGTGAGGCTTTCCCACAAACTCACTCACCACCCTGTGGTGTGTTCTGCTAGCAACACCAGTGTAGTCTGTTGATTTTATTGCTCAGCAAGTATCTAACAGGGAGGAAATGCCAGTCTCTCCTTTACTCACAGAGTTCCCCTATAGAAGTTGGTTGAAGGAAGAAAGAAGCTCTTCATTCATGTCTAATCCATAGAAGAGGAGGGGGCACAAAGAAGAGAATATCTGAAATTCCCTCCAAGTGAAACACATCATATGCTATGTCTTCTGAACTTGGGATACATTGTGGAATGTGCTGGTCACAGTACAAATACCTGAGTACTTCACAAAATCATGCTTTTAAGAGAGAGTTAATGTGAATTTATTCAAAGGATTATTTTAATAATATTAAAAGGGAAGATTGTATCATTTAGCAACCTTGCTTGTCATAAGCCATCAACCATTTCTAATGTTAACTTTTTGTGTTGTAACCCCTCAATCCCTAAGGCATGTGAAATAGCCAGTGCATTTGATTTTAGTAGACCACTCTACTTAGATTGATACTCAGAGTATTTCCTTTAAAAATGCTATTTAAGAACCCTTCAAAATATGTCTACTTTATCTCGAGGGGTGCCTGGGTGGCTCAGCTGGTTGAGCATCTGGCTTCGCCTCAGGTCATGATCTCACATTTCTGGGTTCCATCCCCACGTTGGACTCTGTGCTGACAGCCAGCTCAGAGCCTGGAGCCTGTTTCAGATTCTGTATCTTACTCTCTCTCTGACCCTCCCCTGCTCATGCTGTCTCTCTCTCTCTTTCTCTCTCTCTCTCTCAGAAATAAATAAAACATTAACATATATATGTATATATTTAAAAATATGTCTACTTCATCTCATCATCTGCCAGGAATGCTTATTTTTATATTAATCAGGGAATTTAATTTTGAGTTATCCATATCCATTTTTCCATTCAATGAACATGCAATGACACCTCCTGTGTCGCAAACAGTGAGCTTGTCTCAGGGACACAACAGTGACCAGATAGCTCCACTGCCCTTTTAGAGTCTACATGCCAGCTGGGGGGGAAAGTGCACAGCAAAACAGATAAAGAAATAAATTACAGTTTGTGATAAGCCAAGAAGGAAATAAACAGAGTGCTATTGCAGAAAATAACTGGGATGGGACCCTTTATTTTATTTTTCTCTATTTTTTTAGTGTTTTATTTATTTTTGAAAAAAAGATACAGACAACGTGAGCAGGGGAGGGTCAGAGAGAGAGGGAGACACAGAATCTGAAGCAGGCTCCAGGCTCTGAGCTAGCTGTCAGCACAGAGCCTGATGCTGGGCTCAAACCCATGAACCATGAGATCATGACCTGAGTCGGAGTCGGATGACCAACCAACTGAGCCACCCAGGCGCCCCTGGATGGGACCCTTTAAATATAGAAATTAGGGAAGAGCTCTTTGATGTAGTGATGTTTTAGCTGAGATAAGAAGTATGGGAAAGAGGCAGTCAGGTGAAGGGCAAACAGAATTGTATTCAGGTTTAGGGAAAGCCCTTGGTGAGGCTTCGGTGTGTGAAAGAGTGTGAGATTTGCTATTCTAGGAAATGGCAGAGGGCCAGTGTCACCAGTGCTTATTGATAGAGGGAGAGAATCATGTAGGGTCTGGGAGGCCCTGGCTAAAGGATTTGGTTTATATTCACAGTTCAGTAAGAAACCATTGAAGTATTTAAACACTGAAATAAAATGAAATGATTACATTTTTAAAAAACTACTCTGATTTCTCAGTACAAAACAAATTATAGGAAAGCACCAGTGAGAGAGCAAGGCAGTTAAAATTCTATTGCAGTTGACCCACAAGAGATGTTGGTGATTAGGACAAGGATGGTGACAGAGCGGGAGAGATGGGTATGCTGAGAATTCTTTTTACAGATGGCAAAGCCAGGATTTATCAGATTAAGTATACGTGATGGAGGAGGCGCCTGGGTGGCTCAGTGGGTTAAGCATTCGACTTTGGCTCAAGTCATGATCTCGCATTCCTGGGTTCGAGCCCCTCACTGGGCTCTGTGCTGACAGCTCAGAGCCTGGAAACTGCTTCGGATTCTGTGTCTCCCCCTGTCTCTGCCCCTCCCTTACCTACAGTCTGTCTTTCTCTGTCTCTCAAAAAATAAAATAAAACGTTAAATAAATAATAAATAAATATAAGTGATGGGAAAAGGAGAAATCAATAGATTTCTAGGGTTTGGCAGCAGGGAAATGCTTCTGTTTTCTTATTTATTTATTTATTTATTGTATTGACCACCTGAGTGAGTGGTAGCACCATTTATTGATGATTAAAAAGACTGAAAGAAAGTAGGGAGCCTGAGTGGCTCAGTCAGTTGAGCACCAACTTTGGCTCAAGTCATGATCTCACTCTTAATGGCTTTGAGCCCTGTTTCAGGGTCTGTGCCGACAGCCCAGAGCCTGGAGTCTGCTTAAGATTTCACTCCCTGCTCACACTCTGTTTCTCTCTCTCAAAAATGAATAAACATTAATAAAATATAAGTGATTTTAGCAGATATTATGTGAAGGTAGTCATAATCTAGTAATGAGCAAAATTATCAATGTATCAGGAGAAAATCAAAGAGAAAACCAGACCAGTGAAGTTAGTTCTTAAGACAAACTTAAGCATAAGTTTGACTGACATACAAGTATCGATTTGTCTTTGATAGAAGAATCAACTTCCTCCGTTTTTAATGGAATAGAACAATGTAAGGATTTCATAATTCCCAGAAGGTTTATGGATTTAATGCTATAAAGATGAGAGAATTACCAATAGATTAAATACCTTGATTATTTAAGAAAGTTCTGTCTTTTCAGGGTCAGAGTGAATTCCATTCTTCTTTTGTATTTCAGTTATATTTTATACTTACATTTTAGTGTTAGGTTGAAACTTCTTTACTGTTAGCATTATGCTGTTTAGACAATTAGAAAATGAGAAAGAATAGATTGCACATGTAATGTACAAGCCAGTGTTGCTGAATATAACTTGTTATTTAGCATCTTCCATCTTCTGGTAAAATGAATGTCTCTTATTGCTGACCAGGCTCAATAACAACCCTCTTCTAAGATGAATAGTGCTTGAGAGGTCAACTGGAGAAAATTTTTTCTTTCAAAATAAGCAATTCTCCTTAAAAGTGGAACAATGTTAATTACCATATAAAACCCAGGCCTTTCAGGGAAGCCTGTGTAGCTCAGTTGGTTTAGCATCCACCTCTTGATTTCGGCTCAGGCTATGATCTCCCGGTTCACTAGTTCAAACTCCATACGGGGCTCTGAACTTACAGTGCAGAGTCTGCTTAGGATTCTGTCTCTCCATCTCTCTCTGCCCCTCCCCCACTCATTCTCTCTCTCCCTTTCTCTCTCTAAAATAAATAAACATTTTAAAAAAACAATCCTTCCAATATGTAATGATAACCATGACTCTTGTTTACTGGGATAATCAACCTGTAACACATATGCAGTATATTACGTGTAGGTAATAAACATATACATATGAGTGTGTATTTTATGTTGTATGTGTGTGGATGTTTGTATATATTAGTATATTTTATAGATGGCATGCATATACACATGCACATATACATATGCATACACATGCATATATGCATGCATGTATAACCTATAGCTAAATACTGTAATTTTATAGAAATAAATTTGTTAGGGATACTTAATAATTAGCCTCAACTGCACAATAAATCTAGGACACCAAGAAATATAGGNTATTGCTGGGTCCTAGGGGAGTTCTATTGTTAGTTTCCTGAGGAACCTCCACACTGTTTTCCAGAGGGGCTGTACCAGTTTACATTCCCACCAACAGTGTAGGAGGGTGCCCATTTCTCCACATCCTTGCCAGCATCTAGAGTTCTCTGATTTGCTCATTTTAGCCAGAGAGTTTACAGTTTTAAAAGAGAGATAATGAAGTAAACAATTGCTTGCAAGACAGAGTAGTCACTTCTTCATGAAAGGATGTTCAAAGTACAAAAGTCACAATTACAAAACCTTCCTACAGAACCTCTTAGAAGAAATGATCTTGGAGATAGATTTGGAAGGATGGATAGATGGTGAACAGATATAAAGAAGGCCTAGCACATTTATAAGAATAACATACCCAAAGGTATAAGATTCCAGGAAAATAAGATAGCTGAGAATTAATAATCATTTAAAATTGCAGACAAGTGGAGTATAATTGATTTTTCTCCAAATCAAATTTAGATACCTACCATGACATCTAATATGTACAAATTCATTAATTCATAGCAGATTTTAGATACTAAGTACTATTATATGGCGATTAGGTTAACTACTAGAAACTGAAAATTTGGTAGTTTAACAAAGTCACCTGAAAAAAATAATTATAATTTACTTTCACAACTCCAACACTCCAACAATATTTACATCTATCAAGCTCTTCTAAATTACAATCCTTTGCCAAGCTAAGTATACCAGTTCTAAATTTTGTGTCCATCTAATGTTTGCTTGAACCATCTAAGATCTAAAGATTTGGCCTTAGTTAGCCTCAGTTATTTGTCAGACATTATTCCTGCATTATTTACAATGATTGTGATATGATTGCTCTTTTTCCCAGATTTGGCAATGTGGAGGCTCTTTGGAGATCGTGACTTGCTCCCATGTTGGTCACGTTTTTCGGAAGGCAACTCCTTACACTTTCCCTGGTGGCACTGGTCATGTCATCAACAAAAACAACAGGAGACTAGCAGAAGTTTGGATGGATGAATTTAAAGATTTCTTCTATATCATATCCCCAGGTAAACAATTCTGACATCTTTCTTCATCTTCAGGGGAAAAGAAAATATTAAACATGCTGAATATGTGTTTTGTTATTGCTACTATTCTACTAGTTTAAATAAAATGTCATTTATCACCATAATATTGCAGAAAATCATGTTTGAGAAAGTTGTACTATGAAGTCATTTTTCATCTAAAATGAGAAGGACTATACTTATCTCAAATGGCTAAATACTCCTTTTTCTTTGTTTCATTCTTGGCACAAGTATTATGCCAGAAAAGTGGAATAAGCAGTACACAGAGAGATCTAAACTTAATTAATATGTATCAGCTCAATTTAAGAAAAACAATTTTTTAAAAGAAGTAAGCCTTTATTTTCTTATTTACTAATGAAGCTGGATGAGTTGGTAAGAAATTTTGTTAACGTTTAAACGGAGATGTCCCTACTGCATAAATGATTTCCTAAAGATACAGGATGGAAAATTATGCAGATATAAAACTTTATCTTTTTAAAGAATATTAAATAACATAGTGAATTCCTCATCAATAGATATGTAGAAAGCATAATAAAGGATAATAAAATATGATGCTACTTTAGTTACAAAGGGTAGATATGGAGATAGAGGTGAATGTAGGCTATCACTGGATAGTAGGATTATGAATAATTTATTCTTTTCCTTACACTTTTCTAAATTTTTAAAATAAAACATAGTAATTATTTTTACATTTATTTTAAAAAAATTAAAAGGAAGACATATTTTAACAAAGAATTTAAAAACTGTTTTAAAGAATGTTACTAGCCATTTAAAAAAGAAGAAAAAAAATAAAGTGTGAAAAATATCCCATACCTGAGTGGAGTGATTATGAATGATTTTATTTTTATAATTTTCTAGAATTTTCCCAATAACCATACTACTTATTTAAAAAAACAATGTCTGAGACATTACGTTGTGTTTTAAGGAAGTAAGATGAGACATTATGAGAAGATACAAGCAAGGAGAAGATACAGAGGCCTTCAAGATCTCGAAGTTTAGAGAAACAGACCAAAGCACAAATCAATACAACAGGAATTCAACTGTATTAATAAAATAATTTTTAAAATTCTATGTTGATAGTTTATGCATACGCCTTGTGTTCATAAATGCCATCAGTATGTAACCCACAAGAACACCAAAAATGTATGCTCACGTCCTCTTCTCTACATTATAATCTATTGCATGGTTTGAAAAAAACAGTTTGGGTTCTAACTGACAGGCTCTGATTTCTGAAAGTATATATGAGACTGTGAAAATTCTTCTTTTACAAATAAAGGGACAATGAGCAGTATGAACTTTCTTATTAAGATCCAGTATTACTACAGAAAAGAAAAAATGAGAGCAATGCCTGTGTAAATGTGTGATTAGGCGAAGGATTTTTCTCACACATTTTCAAGCCTCTTCTATGTCAAGAAGCTATTGTCAGGAACACTATTTCACACATAGATGTATTTCTCTTTACAGTAGAAAGCCAGTCCAGATATGCACAGAGTTGAGTTTGGCAAGGACATGTAAAATGCGTAGCAAGGCAGTGACATTTATATAACCTTTTCATTTTCTTTTGATAATACTTTCTGAATTCAAATCATTACTTGTAGAAATATATAAGCTCAAATACAAAGAAAGGACTAGTGGAAGAAAGAAATGTGCCATATGTGATTACATACAACTTATATTCAGGAATATAGTAATTGAGAATAATTGCAACCATGTGTATTATAGTCACCCATGATGAATATTATTTGTAAAAAGTGATGTGTTAGATTTTGTATAATTTCCCATTGAGTGAAAAAGGCAGATAAATGGTAGAACTATTTCTCAAACTGTAATGAAATGAAAGCCTTAGAGTTTAAAGGGTAAAAAGGAATGCTTGCTATCTGGAACTATTGACTTTCTGTTGCTCAACAGGGACTGTTTGTATATTTTTGAAGGTGTAGTTTTTACATTACAATAAATATCATTTGGAAGCTTATTGTTCTTATGAAATGGGCTCATTTAAATCCACAAAGGTATTTTGGAAAGCAGAAAAAGGACATTTGGAGAATATGCTGAAAATATTGAGGAACTTCCTAAGGGGCATTTGTGTTTTTGTGTGTCTCTCAGACTGGCAGTGTTGCCAAGCACAGACCCTGCCTGCTGTAGGATGGGCACAAAGGCAAAACCAAAACCACAAAACAATAAATTGCTTCTCACTGGAAAAGGAAAGGAAGTAAGCTGGAAAACTAGAATTGGATGCCAAAAACAGTTCTGGCCTTAGGCAACTTTCAGATCATCCAAAAATAGATAAAGTGTGTTTTACTGGGGAAATCAAGAATCTGTCGGTTGTACGGCGGTGAGCCTTTTCTGAGTGAATAACTAGTTTAGTCGTCACTGATGGTCTCTGATACTCTTAAAACCAAAATCATGGATTTCTTTGCTATCATCCAGAATTGTTGGGATTCTATTTTTCATATCCTTGGGTAACAGGAATGTTTGTAAGGAGAGAAGTTGGTGTATGGGTATAGTAGGGAGATACATGCGTGCACATCTACACTTAGAAATACATCCTTTAATATACATACACACATAAAAACACACACATGTATTTATGAAAAACTCTAAAAAGCTTATGTTGAGTTCTGACTAATTCTCCATAACTTCCTTAATAACCTGGCTAAGGAAACTATTATCATGCTTTCTAGAAGGACCTTTTTGTATCTATCAATTTGCTGAAGATGTTTTGTGAAGAGACTCCCATTTTTTACACCCAAGGCTTCTATTAAGAAGTCTTATTCTCCTCTTATGCTCTTATGCAGCTGTTCAAAATGTGATCTTTAAGTACTGAGCCTTTATGAATTGAATTCTGGCAACTTTGTTTCCTTCCAATATAATCTATAAAATTCTACCTATTTTCTTGGTTCGTTTCATGCTTCAACTCTGTCTTGAAAAAACTGGGTATTCTTTCTCTCTCAAAAGTGCATTCCCTGTAGTTTTGATACCAATGCATTATTATAACAAGTGTACCATATTGTTTTATGTCTATTACTTGTCTCTATATCCAGAGTAGTTCAGAGATTTGTAGTTACAGTGCTTAGCAACTTTTCTGTCATTTTACTTTCCTTGAAAAGCTATGTGTTGAATCATTAGAAGAACCAATGAATAACTAAACGAATGGATGCATTTTAAAAGGAAGCCTCTTCTGTTTCTTATTTTCTACTGAACTCTCCATGGATGTCTGGTCTGTACCAGACTCCTCACAAGAATTGCAGCACATTGGAAAACTTTGTCCCACCTCTCTGACCTAACTCCTGATTAGGAACCTACTTCTCTGACCTAACCTTTGATTAAGAAGGACCCACTGATAAGAGGGAAGTGAAAGTTACTCTTCATATATCTGTGATATCATTCCTCTGAGTTTGCTATCCTAAAAGAAGGTTTCATTGGTTTACTCATGTTCTTAGGGCATTATGATTACACCATAATTATAGACACACACAGTATATAATCCTACCTGCCAGGACTAATATAAAAGTCTAACAGGCACAATTTAGGAAGACAATAACATTCTGTAATAGAGCATAATACCAGAGCCCATAAGCTTAACATAAGACTACTTTTTCACATGTTGATTTTTATTTTTCTCATGACCCCCATTAATTTAAAGCTAAGATGGTATGCATAAATAACTATGTATGTGAATTACTTTATCTGACTTTTGTTCAGAATATTTACTGTATGTACTAATTGTCTCGGCCTATGCCCATTAGCCATTGGCAATATTGATAGAAATGCCAGTGTCTAATTATGTCTCCCAAATGGGTGTATGAATGAAGAATAGAAATACTTTGAAATAGTGTTGAAGTATACATTTTCAACATTTGTTTAGTTTGCTTTCTGGCTGCCGTTTTCAGGATGCAAATACTAAAGCATCATTGATTTTTAAAGCCCTGTAGGCTCTTAAAGTCTGAGGCAGTTTTTACTAGTAATTGGGCTGTTACAGCTTGAGGCAATGTGATTGTCCTAGCAAATCCTTTGAAATGAAGTGATGTAAGCAGAAACCACTCTTCACAGAGCAGCCCATGATAAATGGCAACATTTTTTTTCCTATTGGTCACAGGTAAAAAGCTTAAGAACTTTAAAATAGAGTGTAGTCATAACGCTAACCATATCTTTGAAATGCTAGCTGTTCTATAAATATTGATTTTCTTTTGGGGGAGGTAGATTTCTAACTGTGTATCAATTGACATGGTGATTAGAAGAAGGTGTCCTTATATAACCTTCAGTTGTTCTTCCTTTTCTTAATGGACTGCTTGTGCTCTTGTTTTGAGCAGAAACAAATTGAAAATAGAATTTAAAGATCCCCCAAACATACCTTTAAAGGCATTTAAATGTAACTGGGAAAACAGCTTACTTTCCCTTGGCAATTCTGTAGCATTTTGATCTGTATTCCAGATAAACAAAAACCACACATTTAGAAACACATCCTTGAACTTATTCTGAAGGTTAACTCTATCTGCTAACCTTTTAAAAATACTTGAGAAAAATCAGTTCATCAGAAGCAGCCTTTGTTAGCAGCATCTTTGCATCATTATGAAAGCTGAAGACCTATGTTCCTTTCTGTCTCTTGAAATTTTTATCTATGAAATAACAAATATTTTTCAGCATGCTGATTTTTTGAAGATACAATATTTAATAACCAGCCCTTTGAGTGTAGGTCCTAATTTCTTTTATAAGTCATAAATTGTGGTTCCAGGCTGATTTCATGAGCACAGGTTTTGATGTTCCCCACATGCACATGCAGCATGCAGTTTTTTAAAAATAATAGTCCAGGGATATCAGCTTTTGGTTGGGTTAACATGAATTCATCACAAAAGAGCACCTGAATATAGCACCTGTGAATTTTGTATTTTTATTAATAAACACTTTTTCAGCAGCCATTGACTGTGGTCTCACCAAGTGAATAGGATAACATGAGGAAGAAATTCTAAATCATTTTAATATGCTTTATTGTAATACCACATAATTCATGTATCTGGTTGATACCATGAAATGCTAAATGTGGAAGAAAGGGATGACAGTTACACTCAATATTGTTGGTATTGTGGGTGGACAGCGTTTTTTCCTTGCTACCATTAAATAAAGACATTCGATCCCTTTTTATTGTTGGTATTTTATGGGTATTTGTTTGTGGTGTTTTTTTTTTTTATAATAATGATACTTCCATGCTTCTGTCTTCATTGGATAAGTATTTATTCCTGATCTACCCTGTGCCAGGTAGGGAGGTTACAAACACAGAAAAGATATTGCTTTTGCCTTTAAAAAGTGAACTGTCTACATCATCACATTTAATTAGCTTAAATGAAAAATAAAATTAAGTGCTAAGTACATGAGGAACACACTGTCAAGATTTAAAAGGCAACTTGTGAGAACTACCAACATTCTCCTTGATTTCTACTTTTCACTCATAAGCATCAGAATCCAATAAATCTCTAAATCTTTTCTCTTCTACCTGCTAAGTTTTTTCAAATCCATTCAGTTATTCTTGTTCGTGCAGTCATCCCACATCCGGAGGAACTCCTGAACATCCTGATGGGTCTCCTGCCTAAAAGCTTGCCCACCTTTCACCCACTTTTACCATGATGCTCAAGGACACTCCTGAAACTAAATTTCATTTGATCTCACACTTACCTAACAAACTATTAATGACTTAACAGAAAGTCAAGAATCTGGGATGTGGCCAACGTGGCTCTGTGTGATCTGGTGCTCACTCAGCCTTCCAGCCTTTCATCCTATATTTTCAACCCCAGCTTTCCTCATACCAACCGTGTGGAACTACATTCAGGTCTACAGCTCAACATATTCCCTACAGCTTTTAGAGTCTTGCTTATGTCTAACAGAATTTGATAAGTTCATAGTATTTGATGAGTTAATGAATGAGTTTACCTCTATATAAAGTGCCATAATCATCCACCGACATTCATGATTCATGTAGCAGGTTTACTAGAGTTTTTCTGGGAACTCCAATGGCTTCCTCTGTTATAGTATTTATGCATTTTTAAAGTATTTCTTCCCTCCACTAAGCTATGTGAATAAAGGGACTATATTTGTTGCTTGATTAGTTGGTTGGTTGGTTGGTTGGTTGGTTTTGTTTTCAGAGTTCATTGAACTTAGTTTTTTTCTTATTATATTTGTCAGAGGCAGAATATATGTTCTAGGCATGACTGCTATGTCCCCTTGTCCCAAAATAACCCTCTGTGAATCATTTGCTGCCTATCCTTCAAATCCTTTTCCTATGTATTTGTACACATAAATAGACATATATACATATATTAAGTAAATAAGATCATATAATAGTATTGTTTTAATTTTCTTTCTTTTAACTATATAGTTTGTCCTATAGTGTTTTACATAGAATTCACATAAGATTATGTCATTCCACTTTGCAACTAAATAATACTCTATTGCATGGATATTTCAAAAACATACTTAATCATATCCATAGTGACAAACATTTGTGGGCTTGTAGTTGTCTGTTATTATAAGTTACAGAGGCATTCTTGAAATGATATCTCTTGCTAAACAAACAATATTGTTTGATATGTCTGAAGAACATAGCAGCCTAAGAGAATTGGTAGCAGACCACCTGGGTTATTTCAGGTCCTGGCTTCACATAACCCCTCTGTATTTACTTAACTTATCTGCACTGAGTTTCCTTGCTGAACATGGGATTTATAATATTAGGGGCTCCAACATAAAGATTTTTGAGACTGAAATGAAAAATAGACATTTAAGCACTTTGGACAATGCTTGCCAAACATTAAACACTCAGTTAGTGCTAGATATTTTTTATCATTAGCCAGATGTGTTCATAGAAGTAGATTTAGTGAATCAAAGAATATGTACATTTATATTTTGGTAGAAATTTTCAAAACTTTCATCCAAAATGACTGCAATCATTATTCCACCAAGGACTCTTAAGCACTTATAATATGCTATCACCACTCTAGATTGTCAATACTTTTTATTTTCACATAGATATGTGTGTGCACATATATGTGTATATTTATTTATATTTGCTTATAGATTTATATACATATCTAGTTTCTTTTTTCAAATTGCTGCTAGGAATGAATATCTTTTTTTAATTATTATTACCTGGATTTCTACTTTTTATTCATATCCTTTGTTCATTTTACTATCAGGTATCTTTTCCGTTTTATATATTCATAGATCTTTATGTATTTTGGTATCCAATATTTGTATGTTACATACACTGCAAGTGTTTTCTCCCAGGCTACACATGTTGTAACTTTTTTGTATACTAAAAGATATCTTAAAAAAGAATTTAATTGTTGAAGTGAAATCTGGCTGGCTTAGCCTTTATGGCTTTAGATATTATTTTTTGTTAAAACAGACTGGCAAATTTTAGGTACCCCACTAATGTTTGTTGAATGATTTAAGTGTGAAGTTAGTAAAATGTGTAGGATTTTTTTTAAAGTAGTCTGTGATCTCTCTGGGCAAGCAACAGAAGCAGAATGCTAAAATCAGATAACTTTCCTTATGCAAAGTATTATTATCTTTATCCATGGAACATAAAGTATTAGCTTCAATAGTTACATCAGCTATAGCTATTTAGTCAGCGATAACAGTTAAAATTTTAAATAACTCTATTAAATGATTATATGAGTTCCTATTACAGTGATTATTTCCAAATATCTTGAATTGTATTCATGGTCCATAAAGTTAATAAGCAGATGATATATATTATATATATGTAATTATATATATAATAATTATATAATATTGAATTTGAACATTAAGGGTGGACCATTGTATCCTCAGAGTCTTCGATTAACAACTCAGCAACTCAGATAATAAGCCTCTCAGATAATTTTAACATTACCAAATCTGAGTAATTTCAAGTATTTCTAGACTGAATAAATATTACTTAAGTCCTAATATAGATTTATCCACATAATTATCACTATCTCCTAGGATTCAGATATCAACATTATTCTTACATTTAGTTTTGGGTTCATCTTCAAATGAAAAATGTAGAGCTCTAGTCTAATCCGTGTGTACGTGAGTGTGTGTGTGTGTGTGTGTGTGTGTGCGCGCAACTTGTACAATATTCTGAAGTTTCCAGTAAGTAAATTCTACCTCATTTGGATTGAATGCTCATTATTTTCATTTCCTTAAAGCTTGTTCAACTAGTCAGAATAGGAAATTACAATGTTTTTCAAATTGGTGAAAATTATCAAGAACACTTGTGTAAGATGCATGGATTTTTACTCTCAGAAGTTGGTCAAGAGTTTTTATTTGATGTAAAAGCATTAAATATGGATCAAACATGATTCAGGTACATACAGAGGTTTTCCCATACCTACTTTCATCTTGTGATCTTCAGAGTGCCCCAATTTTATTATTTAATTTTAGCATAATTAAAATTGAACAGCTTAACACTTACACAATCAATTACATTAAATTTCAAATCTAATTCTTAACTCAGTTGAATGGCTCGCACTGACACACGGCAGCAGTCATTTACATAAAGTTATTGGTGGTTCGATGGTTAAAATTTGCAGATTTCTTTTCTTTTTTTTCTCCTCAAATTGCAGATTTCTTACTTTAAATCCTCTCAGTCTAAGTCCCCTGCATTAGGTGTTCTGGTAGATTATCTTTACCAGGATTTCTATGTTATCATCACCTGTTAGCTGTTTTAAATAAGAGTTATTTATTTACATATATTCCTAGGAAAGTGAGCAAAGATAACCTTTAGAGAATTAGGAAACACCGTCTTTTCTAGATCCAATAATGATAGAAAGGGGATTAAACTTCTCAGTGTGCTAAATTGGGGCTCCTTAAAATAATCCTTGGCAAAATAAAACAATACAAAAAGGAACTAGCCATACGCTAGCCTACTAGACATTAAATACTAATGACATTGGGGGTGCCTAGGTGGCTCAGTCGGTTAAGTGTTCGACTCTTTTTTTCTTAATTTTTAAAATTTTTTTAAAACTTTATTTCTAAATGAGAGACAGAGAGACAGCGTGAGCAGGGTAGGTCAGAGGGAGAGGGAGATCTAGAATCTGAAACAGGCTCCAGGCTCTGAGACGGCTGTCAGCACAGAGCCCAACGTGGGGCCTGAATCCACGAACCGTGAGATCATGACCTGAGCCAAAGTCAGACGCTTAACTGACTGCGCCACCCAGGAGCCCCGTGTTTGACTCTTTTTTAATCGCTGGTCATGGGTTCAAGCTCCACATCAAGCCCTGTGCTGACAGTGCAGAGCTTGCTTGGGATTCTCTCTCCCTGTCTCTCTTTGCCCCTCTCCTGCTCACTCTCTATCTCTGTCTGTCTCTCAAAGTAAGTAAACATTTAAAAGAAGAAAAAAACACTGATGATAGATTATCTTAGCATCCTAATAATTTACAGTCTCTTAGGAGTAGTCTCCTTTAGCATGTTAACACAAATTATCTAGAAAATAAAAACTCTAATTTTAGTAGTTATCCTTATTCAATGAGGTTGTAAGTTAAGGAGAGCTTTTGGTAGAAAAGAATGTGGGACAATAGTTATAGGCCACATTGGAAAGGTGAATTAGAGAGACAGGGTGAGGGCTTTGCAAAAGAAAGTGGAAACAATTTCTGAAAAGGCAAGATGCCTATTTAACAAATAGGCCTCTTGCATGTTTTTACCAGATGCAGCATTATATGAAGTAGTTATAGTTAATGTGGGGTTGTCAGTGCCTTAAGAGCAGGTGGCTGCAATATTGATAGCTGTCTGTGAGCCCCCTGATGTGAAAGCTCTACTGTAGACCGTGTGCACACATACACATGAGCTTATTAAAACATAGTCAGCGAGGTAAGTGCTAGCTCTATATTAATTATGTAGAAGAATTGATGTTTTAATTGCAGGAGACATGACCAAATATTGAGAATTGTTCTTTTTTTAATGTTTATTTTTGAGAGAGAGAGTGTGTGTGTTAGAGAGAGAGAGAAAGGGAAAGGGATGGAGAGAGGGGGAGAGAGGATCCAAACAGGACTCTGTGCTGACAGCAGAGAGCCCACTGCGGGACTCAAACTCTCAAACTGTGATATCATGACCTGAGCCGAAACTGGATGTTTAAGCCACTCAGGTGCCACAAGAGATTGTTATATTTTACAAATATATTTAAAGTGTCAAAACAATGAGGAACTCAGATTAGCATTTATCTTTGGTTAGTTTTGCTAAGCAAGTAAATTTTAAATAATACATGATATTAGCAATGAGAATTAAGGCATATTCTAAACATGTGGAAATAGCAATAAAATATATCTAACAGTTAAACTTGTCTAATGTATATCGTTGAAAATAACATAAATGAAGTCACAGTGATGGTGTTCTTATGAAAGTTATTCTGAGAGGTGCCTGGGTGGCACAATGGGTTAAGCATCTGGCTTCAGCCTCAGGTCATGATCTCACGGTTGGTGGGTTTGAAAGTTATTCTGTCAGAATTGTCATTACTCAACGAACTTCATCATGACAGTATTTTAATTTTTAAACTGTTTTGTATTATAAACCACACATTTTTGGCACAACATCTCAGTTAACAAAATTTGAAAACTTTAAGTGGGACTTTTGCACCACTTAGTAATTTAGGAAATTCTATTATTTCAGCATAATTTAAATATATTTCCAATAAAAATTCTTATTGGAATTAAAGAATGTAGATATCAAGTGTCTGAATAAGCGATTTAATTGATCAAAATGAACATTCCAAATTAGATGTAACTATATGTAACTAGCCTTCGATCTAGGATATATAAACAACAGTGGAAAGGGGGCTTTTGATTTAAAGATAAGAGTGAATTGTTTTTTACTAAAAGGGGATATTATGTGGAAGAGCTTAGACATTTGTGTAGATTCAGAAGATAAGAGATTATAAGCAGACGATTTTAAGTTCTCGACCTAGAAGCTTTCCAGAAATATAATGAATTGATTTGCAATGCAATGAGTTTTTTGTCTATGGAAATATTCAAACAGAGACTAGATGTCTGTGTTTTAGAGATGCATTAATGAGAGTTGAGTAAGAGGTTGCATTTGATTTCTTATCAGATCTTTCTAACTCTAAAATTCTATCAGAGAAACTTACATAGCAATGAATAAAAACACATTATATTTATTAGCCCTAGGTTAAAATTAAAAAAAAAACGATTTCAACCCAAAATGAAAAACTTCTAATAAATTTTTCAACCATGTACAGAAAGCCTTGGAAAAGGGTGACTATCTATCCTTGTTTGCTTGGGGTGGGCATGGTGCATGTCTGTTATCTGGGCATAATTATTAATAGCATCTCCTTTCACTCATAACACTGTCCTGATTTGAACAGCAAATTATTTAGTCTTTCAGCTTAAAAGACATTGAGTAAATTGTATGTGGAGGTGACTGTCTCTGGAAGGGGCTGGTGGACTGATAGAAATAGCAATCATTATGCCATTAAGCGACACAAGACTTCTATGCAGGCAGATTCTTGTCTTACCAAAATCTAGAGAAAATCCATAAGTATTTTAGACTTTTGGACTATCACTTTCAATAAATGCTCTAGTGAACTCTCTGACACCCAAAATAAATGCCCTTCCATGAAATTCTATCCACAAAGATATAATTAGTTTTTTTTGAAAAGCTATCTCTTTGAAGATAAAATGATGTCACTGAATTCTGATTCATCTTGATAATGTATTTGCCAACATCTTCTTATTAATATGTCTTATTACTACTTTTTTCACTTTTTATATGTAGTAAGTTTTAACTTTCATTTACAAAATAGAGTATAAACGTATTCAATTTCTTGGCTATACCAGACATAAAGGAAAAATTATGCTAATATGCATATATGAAATATATATAATGATGTAACAGTATATCCTTTACCACATAGTAGGATGTATGTGTGCTATATGTACATATTTATGCATATATATTTCCACATGAGAAAGAATATAAATATACATAAATATATATATTTTCTTCAGATTCAGAATTGTTTGGGAGGTATTGACTTATTTCTATCTGATTTTTTTGACTGTGTAATATATTGTACTTTCTCTAGCAATAATAAAAGTGCCTTACTTTAAATATACTGGAAGTTAGGGGCATCTGGGTAGCCCAGCTGATTAAGCCTCTGACTCGATTTTGACCCAGATCATGATCTCATGATCGTGAGATCCAGCCCTGCATCAGGCTCTGCACTGAGCATGGAGCCTGCTTTGGATTCTCTCCCTACCCCTCCCTCACTATCTCTTTCTCTCTCTTTCACGTTCTCTCAAAATAATTAGGGGCACCTGGGTAGCTCAGTTGGTTAAGCATCTGACTTCAGCTCAGGTCATGATCTCACAGTGCACCACATTGGGTTCTGTCCTGACAGCCAGCTCAGAGCCTGGAACCTGTCTTCAGATTTTGTATCTCCCTCTCTGACCCTCCCATGCTCATGCTGTCTCTCTCTCTCTCAAAAATAAACAAAGCATAAGAAAAATTTAAAAATACTTAAGTATTTAAAAATAAATAGGAAGGTAAAACTATATAAAATACCCATTTTGATTGAAATACTTTATAGGTTACAATATAATGATAGTAGATTTCCCTATAAGTTTGGAAAACTAAGTAAACATACCATAATAATATAATGCTAGTACCCTTCTTTCAAAAGTCAAAAGATTTCCTATAAAATTATTTTGTCATCCCAGACCATTAGGAAATCTTTCCTGAGAGAATAGGTATTACAGACGTCTGTGTACTTCCTGACTCCCGCCATTAAAATCCTGTGGCATCTATTGTAATTTGTATTGGATCAACCCCAATATTGTAAAATCATATTTTCTTCTTACCAAAGGTTATGCGTGCCAGATAGTTGCACAACTAGTGGACATCTTGATGCTTGTGTGTTCACCAATGAAGCACATAAATCAGATGAAATGTCATCAAATACAAATACTTTCGATAGTCATGGGTCCTGTTTTTGAGAAAGTGTATGCAAAATCAGACTTAACTATTACTTCTGTGAGTATGGTGAGTCATTATTTGAAAAATGGACACTTTCAGGAGAAGTTATATATCAAAATTAGATGTTTCCATGCCAAATCTGTGAAGTACACAATTAGAATATATATAATTTATCATCTCAAATTAATAGTTAACCAATCTAGAGTCTCCACCTTTGACAACGAAAATATTATTTCTTCATTGTCAAATAAAATAAGAAAATTTAGAAGCCAGTGCTGATCAGCTGTAAACATCTAGAAATTTTGCATGCACTGTGTTCTGCTTTCTTCCATTGGACTTTCCTGTGTTTAGAGTCACTGTGTTTTATTAACAAAGAAATAAACAGAGAAGGAAAGCAATGAGGTGCTGGCTTCTTGGCAAGCTTCTGAGCATAGGTTCAACAAGAATGTTTCCCAGAAATGTTCATTTATATTAGACACCACAGTGTGCTCACGGAAGCCTTTTTGCCCATGGCTATCAGTAAAGAGAAATAGAGGAGGGTGATACCCATGTGAGAAAAATACAAATACATGGTCTAAACAGTAGCCATGGGATAAAAGCTGTGTTTTATTTGTAAATATAGTAGCATCTTCTATGGCCCACTTTCTCCACTCTCGCTCTCTGCAGCTTTCTTTTTTTATTGTTTTAGTTTTTAAAGAATATTTATCGTAACTTTTTATTGAAGTTCAATACAATTCAGAAAAGCGCACTATTTATAAGTGTGTAGTTCAATGGATTTTCACACCCCAAACACACCTGTGTCATTAGGATCCAGATCAAGAACCAGAATATTTCAAAGCCTCTTACCTCCCCTGTTCCTAGAAGCCCCCTCATGCCCTTCTGGTTACTACTTTTCTATAAATCCTGATTTCTAAGATCATAGGTTTGCCTGTTCTTAAATGTTTGTTACATTAGTGGAATTATACAGTGTGTGCTGTGACTGGCTTCTTTTGCTGTGCATAATATTGTGTAGATCATTCTACACAACACAATCGTTCTTATTGTTATGCAGAATTCCATTATGTGAATATAACATACTTTATATTGATTCCCTTTTTGTTGATGGGCATTTGGGTGGTTTCCAAGTTTGGGGCTATTGTGAAAAGTCTTGAGAATTTGTGTACTTGTCCTTGAATAAACATATGAGTGCATTAATGTTGATATGTTCCTGGGAATGTAATTGCTGGATCATAAAATTTATAGCTTTTGTTTTTACATAAAACTTGTGTGTTTTTCTTTTCTGATTATGGGTTTTACTTTCTTATTTTTTAGTTGAGTATAGTTGACACACAGTATTACATTAGTTTCAGGTGTACAACTTAGTGATTTGACAAGCTTATACTTTATGCTATGTTTACTACAAGTCTAGCTACCATTTGTCCCATTACATTGCTATTACGATTTCATTGACTGTATTCTTTATGCTCTTCTTTTTATTCCTGTAACTTTTTCATTCCATAGCTAGAGGCCTATATCTCCTTCTTCCTTCCACCCATTTTGCTGAATCCCCCTCCCCCTCCCCTCTGGCATCCATCAGTTTGTTCTCTGTATTTACTGTTCTGCTTCTGCTTTTTGGTTTTGTTCCGGTTTTTTTTGTTTTTTGTTGTTTCAAATTTTTATTTAAATTATAGTTAGTTAACATATATGGTAATATTGGTTTCAGGAGTATAATTTAGTGATTCGTCACTTACATTTAACACCCAGTGCTCATTACAACAAGTGCCCTCCTTAATACACATCACCTATTTATCCATCCCCTGCCCATTTCCCTTCCATCCACCCTCAGTTTGTTCTCTATAGGTAAGAGTCTCATATGATTTGCTTCCCTCTCGTTTTCCCCTTCCCTATGTTCATGTTTTGTTTCTTAAATTCCACATATGAGTAAAATCATTTGGTATTTGTCTTTCTCTGACTGATTTATATCAGTTAGCATAATACAGTCTAGCTCCACCTACTTCATTGCAAATATCTTCTCCCATTCCATAGGCTGTCTTTCAGTTTTGTTGAGGACCAGAATTGGGATGCCTCCAGCTTTGCTTTTCTTTCTCAAGATCGCTTTAGCTATTTGGGGTCTTTCATGGTTCCATACAAATTTTAAGATTGTTCTAGCTCTGTGAAAAATGCTGTGTAGTTTGATAGGATTGAATTAAATGTGTAGATGGCTTTGGGTAAACATTTTAATATTTGTTCTTCCAATCCGTGAGCATGGAATGTTTTTCTCATTTCTTTGTGTCACCTTCAATTCCTTTCATAAGTTTTCAATAGTTTTCAGTATACAGATCTTTTACCTCTTTGGTTAGGTTTATTCCTAGGTATCTTATGGGTTTTGGAGAAAATGTAAATGGGATAGAATCCTTGATTTCTCTTTCTGCTGCTTCATTATTGGTGTATAGAAATGCCACACTTTTCTGTATGTTGATTTTATATCCTGTGACTTTACCAAATTCACACATCAGTTCTAACAATTTTTGGGTGGAGTCTTTCAAGTTTTCTACATGCATTATCATGTCATCTGCAAATAGTGAAAGTTTGACTTCTTCTTTGCCAATTCTGATGCCTTTTATTTATTTATTTTTGTTTATTTTTTTCTTTCTGATGTTTTCTGATGCTGAAGCTAGGACTTTCAGTAATATATTAAATAACAATGATGAGAGTGGACATCCCTGTCTTGTTCCTGAATATAGAAGAAAAACTCTGTTTTCCCCCCATTGAGGGTGATGTTAGCTGTGGGTCTTTTGTTATATGACCTGTATCCCTCTATCCCTACTTTATTGAGGGTTTTTATTAAGAATTGATGCTATATTTTGTCATTTTTTTCTGAATCTTTTGAGAGGATTATATGATTCTTTTGTTTTATTATTGTGGTATATCACATTGATTGATTTGTGAACATTGATCCTCTCCTGCAGCCCAGAAATAAATTACACTTGATTGTGATGAATGATTCTTTTAATGTACTGTTGGATTCAATTTGCTAGTATCTTTTGAGGATTTTTGCATCTATGTTCATCATGGGTATTGGCCCATAATTCTCCTTTTAGTGGGGTCTTTGTCTTTTTTGGAATCAAATGCTGGCCTTGTAGAAGGAATTTGAAAGTTTTCCTTTAATTTCTATTTTTTGGAACACTTTGAGAAGAATAGGTATTAACTCTTCTTTAAATGTCCAATAGAATTCCCCTGGGAATCCCTCTGGTCCTGTACTTTTGTTTGCTGGGAGATTTTTGATTACTGATTCAATTTCCTTGGTAGTTATGGGTATGTGCAAATTTTCTAGTTCTTCCTATTTAAGTTTTGGTAGTTTGTATGTTTCTAGGAATTTATTTCTTTCAGATTGCCCAATTTGTTGACATACAGTTGCTCATAATATTCTCTTATGATTGTTTATATTTCTTCGGTGTTGGTTGTGATTTATCCTCTTCAGTTCATGGTTTTATTTATTTATGTCCTTTTTTCTTTTCTTTTTGATAAGTCTGGCTAGGAGTTTATCAGTTTTATTAATTCTTTCAAAGAACCAGCTCTTAGTTTCACTGATCTGTTCTACTATTTCTTTGTTTTTGTTGCCATTTCTGTATCATTTATTTTTACTTTAATCTTTATTATTTCTCTTTTTCTGGCTGCAGCCCTTATTAACTATTCCTTTTCTAACTTTTTTAGGTGTAAGGCTGGTTGTATACTTGAGACTTTGTCTTGCTTTTGGTGTATTGCTATATACTTCCCTCTTATGGCTGCCTTTGCTGCATTCAGAAGTTCTGGACTGTCATGTTTTCATTTTCGTTTGCTTCAATTTATTATTTTTAATGTCTTCTTTAGTTTCCTGGTTTACCCATTCACTCTTTAGTAGGATGTTCTTTAACCGCTATGTATATGTGGTCTTTCCAAAGAAAGACATGTGGTTTTTTGTTTTTTTTTTTAAAGATTCCATGTATGAGTGGAATAATGGTATTTCTCTTTCTGACTGGCTTATTTACAAAGTATAATACACATCAGGTCCTTCCATATCTCAAATGGCACAAACTCATTCTTTGTTATAACTCTATAATATTCCATTACGTATATATACCACATTTTCTTTATCCATTCATATGTTGAAAGACACTTAGGTTGTTTTCTTGTCCTGGCTATTGTAAATAATGCTGTAATAAACATAGGAGTGTATATATCTTTTCAAGTTAGTGTTTTATTTTTCCCTGAGTAAATGCCCAATACTGAAATTACTGGATCATATGATATTTATATTTTTAATTTTTTGAGGAACTTCTATAGTACTTTCCACAGTGGCTAGACTTTCCACAAGTCTTTCACCTCTTTGGTTAAGTTTATTCCTAGGTATTTTATTGTTTTCAGTGTACTTGTGAATGGTGTGTTTTTTTCCCTTTTTCTGTGATTTTGTCATTAGTGTATAAAATAGTTACTGATTTATGGGTATTAATTTTGTACCCTATCACTTTACTGAATTCATTTATTACTTCTAGTAGTTTTTTGGTAGAATATTTAGGAGTTTGTATACAGTATCATGTCATCTGCAAATAGTGAGTTTAACTTCTTCTTTATTAATATGGATGCCTCATATTTCTTTTACTCATCTGATTGCCATGGCTAGAACTTCTAGTATTATATTGAATAAATGTGGAGAGAGTGGACATCCTGCCTTGTTCTTAACCTTAGAAGGAAAGCTGTTTTTCACCATTGAGTATGATGTTGGCTGTGGGTTTTTCCTATATGGCGTTTATTGTGTTAACGTATGTTCCCTCTAACTCCATTTTGTTGACAGTTTTTATCATGAATGGATGCTGAATCATATCAAATGTTTTTTTCTGCATTGACTAAGGTGATCATATGATTTTTATTTTATGTTATGTTAATGTGGTATATTGCATTGATTGAATATTGAACAATCCTTCCATCCCAGGAATAAATCCCACTGTGGTGAATTTTTTTTTAAATGTATTATTCTGTGTAGCCCATAGCTTTGTTAATTATTTTTCGAAGGCCAGTCTCGTCTGCCCTAGGCATGGGCCAGAGAGAGTAAAGAAGTCTCTTTTATTCTACTTTCAGATGCCATGCCATTCTGGTACTAAAAGCTAAATCTTTCCCTGACAAACCTATATCATCCAAGATTCTGTGTTTAATTGTGAACTCCATCCCAGATCAGATTCTTGGGGGCATTAACATTGAAACGTTTTGGTTTTTTGTTTGTTTGTTTTGTTTTATTTTGTTTTATTTTATCTGTAGAGTTAGAGTCAGAATCCAGTAATAGCTATGTAACCTAGAACAAATTATGTAATTTTTTAAAGTTTATTTTATTTATTTTGAGAGAGAGAGAGCGAGAGAGAGAGAGACTGTGAGCAGGGGAGAGGAAGAGGAGCAGCAGAGAAGGAGGGAAAGATGGAGAGAGGGAATCCCAAGCAGGATCTGTGCTGTCAGCACAGAGTCTGAAGTGCGGCTCAAAGTCACGAACTATGAGATCATGACCTGAGCTGAAATGAAGAGTCACAGACTTAACCAACTGAGTCACCCAGGTACCCCTGTAAGCTTTTTATGCCTCAGTTTCTGCATCTATAAAGTAGGAATTTTTATATTTATCTCACTGAATTTCATTTTTGAGATTTTGGGATTTTCATTTATATCACAGATCCAATTTTTGTAAGCATCAGTAAGATAATACAAATATGTTGAAAATGAATCTGAGACATATCAAGGACTTAATGAACTATAAATAATAATAAATTTCTGAAGAAAATAAAATAAAGAAATACTGATCTCGGGCTAAATATTTTATACATATATATGCATGTATGCAGTTATTGTTAGAACAGTTATTTTAAATATTATTGATAAATATTAGATGTGACAAAAATTATTTGCATAATAAAATCACACTTTTTTTCGTATAAGAATATATGTCTGACTTTTGTTAAGGCAGTGTTGTTTAGCTTGGGACAGAAATCACAAACCATGCTGAAAATGTGATGAAGTATACAAAACTATTCCCAATTAGATACATATATACACAACTTTATTCATGCCAATTTGGAATTCATGGAAGATATGGTTCCCATCTATGGAATTCACAGCAGCCCAAGACCCCATGTCTAGAACTCTGGCTTGGAAGACCATATGGTAAATTAGAAATCTTAGATACAAGATCTAAACATGTCAATTTTTTATTCTGGAAAAGTGACTTAATCTCTCAGGTATTGAATATTTTTATTAAATTGGCAGTTGGAAATGATGATCTCTAATTTCAACTCTAACATTCTATTTTCTTATGAAATAACATGCTTCTCCAATTATTTTAAAATATGAGATCATTTTCTGCCACTTGCTTACGTAGGTATGAATGGGATGATTCAGCAGCACAGACTAAGGAAGTATATCTTTCTCTGACTCAGGCCTTTTAAATTGGAGCCAGACGCAGAGGGGAAGAGCCAAAAACAGAAAGGATAAGAGATTTGCCTTCAAAGACTAGGAGAACAATTAAGTAGAAATATAACTGGGTATTAGTGGCATCCTTTAATCTTCAGTCCTTCCTAATTTTATCCTTGATCCCTAGTCTTTAAAGTTGGTCGTAGTCAGGTTTTGATTTTTGTTTGTCTTTGTTCTCATTTTCTATTACTGTAAAACAAATTATCCCAAAACTTAGTGGCTTAAAACAGAACATATTTTTCTATCTAATGATTTTGTGGGTCAGGAGGTTAGGCAGGGCCCAGCAGAGTAATTCCTGTGTTTCCTATGGCAATGACTGAAGCCACTCAGTGGTATTTGGTAGGCACAAGTCTGGTCGGGAGAGTCCAGGATGGCTTCTTTTGCATATCTGGCACCTTGCTGTGATGGCTAAAAGGTTGAGCTAAACTAAGATGGTCAACTGAAGTGCTTTTCTGTTGCCTTTCCAGCAGAGTGATCTCAGGGCATTCAGATAACTGTCAAGGAAGCGCTAGGGGAAGCTTTATTTGCTTACTTATTTACATATATACTTTTTTATTTTTTACTTTTTTTTAATGTTCATTTATTTTGAGATAGAGACAGAGCATGAGCAGGGGAATGGCAGAGAGAGAGAGAGAGGGAGACCCAGAATCTGAAGCAGGCTCCAGTCTCCAAGCTGGCAGCACAGAGCCTGATGCGGGGCTTGAACCCATGACTGTGAGATCATGACCTGAGCCAAAGTCAGACCCTCAACTGACTGAGCCACCCAGGTGCCGCTAGGGGAAGCTTTATGTTTCCAGAGGCCTGGGCAGAAGCTGCAAGCATTGTTATGAGCTAGTCTTAGGAATCCCAACATGCCTCTTCAGCTATGTCCTATTAGTTAAGCAAGTCATTAATGCAAACACAAAACCAAGGAGAGAGATTTTATGCTCTTTCTCTAATAGAAAGGAGTAGCAAAGTATTTGTGATCATTTTTAATCTGTCACAATCAGCCCCCCTAAACTTTGGGTAAAGAAGTTTCAGTTAATCATACTTTTTGTTTCATGTCTATGGCTTAGCTAGCTAGCTAGCTCTCTACCTATTTTTCCCTTAATCCTCCCATCATAAGCAACCATTTTAATTTCTTTAATTTGTGTATTTTATTTGACTGTTTGTTTTGAAAAATGTACGTTGTTTAGAGTTTATTGATTGATTGATTGATTATTTTTGAAGGAGAGAGAAAGAGTAAGTGAGGGAAAGGCAGAGAGAGAGGGAAAGACAGAATCCCAAGCAGGCTCCACACTCAGCACAGAGGCTGACACGGGGCTCAATCTTATGAATGTGAGATCATGACCTGAACCAAAATTAAGAGTTGGCTGCCTAACAGACTGAGCCACTCAGGTGCCCCTAGGGTTAATTAATTTTTAATTAGCCTAAATGGTGTTGAGTTATAGATCTCATTATTTTTCTTCTTTTATTCCACACACGTTATGACTTTAACACCAATTCCTGGTTTCTAAGTGTACATCTATATGCTACAAAGTACTCAGTTGTAGGAATTCTCTACATTTTAACTTTTTGTCCTTTCTGAGATGGTTATCCAAAGTAGCTTCAACCTGCTGCCACCATTAACTGACTAATTTCCTCAACAAATAATATCAAACATTTACTGTGTGCCCATGGACTTATATAAGAATGAACAATGGGATTTATGTCCAGGAACAAAGTTTCTAGGTCACAGAATATTGTCAGGTAGCTTTGCAGAATCCAGCAAGTATCTTCTCCCTGGTGCCAATTAACTGTGTACATGAGCTTTCAATCAAGTAAGGTCTTTTTTTTTTTAATTTTTAAATGTTTATTTTAAATATGTAATACATTCACATAATTCAAAAATAATATCACAAAGCTATATGAGGAAATCTTTTTATTTTACATATCTATAATTTAAATATAATTAGCCTATATTATATTACTTTAAGGTTTATGACCTAGTGATTCAACAATTCTACGCATTACTCAGTGCTCATCATGAGAAGTGTAATCGTCATCTACTGCCAAATAACATTTTCACAATCTTATTGACTCTATTTTCTATGCTGTACTTTTCATCTCTGTGACTTACTTATTTTGTAACTGGAAGTTTGTGCCTTTTAATCACCTTTTATAATATGGACAAATCTGACTCCAAACTAATATCCTTCTACCAAATTTCTCTCCCATAATTTGTATTAATTTCTTCTGCATCCCTTCAGTGAGAAATCCTTGATTTTGGTGTAATCAGACTCTGATTTTTCTGCCTTTTGGTGCTCTTGAAGATCGTTTAGGAAATAATTTCTAGGGTTTTCTTTAGTTACTCTTTCTTTAATATTTTTGTTCCATATCACATTATTTTTAGGTATTTGTCTTTATTTTATTCTCAACTATGTCTTGTTTTATTAGTTTGACTTGTTTTGAATTCCAGTATAGTTAACATACGGTGTTTTGTTAGTTTCAAGTATAGGATATAGCAGTTCAGTAATTCTATTCATTACTCAGTGCCCATTATGGTAAGCGTACTCTTTAATCCCAATCATGTCCTTAACTCATCCTCCTACCCACCTCCCTTCTGGTAACCATCTCTTCCCTCTATATAGTAAAGAGTCTGTTATTTGGCTTCCCTCTTTTTCTCTTTGTTGTTGATGGTGTTTCTTAAATTCCACATATGAGTGAAATCGTATGGTATTTTTGTCTTTCTCTGACTAACTTATTTCACAGAGGATTGATTATACTCTCTAGCTCCATCCATGTTGCTGCAAATGACAAGTTTTCATTATTTTTATGGAGAGTAATATTGCTTTGTGTATATAAATATATATTATATATATATAGACTTCATCTTCTCTATCCATTCCTCTATTGATGGACACTTGGGATGCTTCCATAATGTGACTATAGTAATTAATGCTGCCATAAACATAGAGCATATATCTTTTGGAATTAGTGTTTTCTTATTCTTTGGGTAAATACCAAGTAGTGTAATTACTGGTTCATAAGGTAATTTTATTTTTAATTTTTTTAAGGAGCCTCCATACTGTTTTCCACAGTGGCTGCACCAGTTTACATTCTTACCAACAGTGCATGAGGATTCCTTTTCCCCCACATTCTCAACAATACTTGTTTTTCCTGTGTTTTTGTTTGTTAGCCATTTTGACAGGTGTGAGATTGTATCTCATTGTAGTATTGATTTGCATTTCCCTGATGATGAATGTTGAGCATCTTTTCTTGTGTATATTGGTCATCTTTGTTTCCTTTGAGGAAAAGTCTGTTCATTTTTAATGGATTTTCTTTGGTACTGAGTTGTATTAGTTCTTTATATATTTAGGATACTAACCCTTCATCAGATATTGTTATTTTCAAATATCTTTTCCCACTCCATAGTTTGCCTTTAGTTTTGTTGATTGTTTCCTTTACTGTGTGAAAGCTTTTTTTAATTTTTATATCGTCTCAATAGTTTATTTTTGCTTTGGTTTCCCTTGCCTCAGGAGACGTGTCTAGAAAAATGTTAGTACAGGTGATGTCAGAGAAATTATTGCCTGTGTTCTCTTCTAGGATTTTTATGGTTTCACATTTCACATTTAGGTCTTTAATTTTGAATTTTGCTTTGTGTATATACATATATACTATATATGTATAGTATGACTTGGGCCAAAATCAACATCCCATTTTGAATTTATTTTTGTTTATGGTATAAGAAAAGTGGTCCAGTTTCATCTTATATATATAGCTGTCCAGTTTTCCCAACACCATTTGTTGAAGAGACTATCTTTTTCTTATTTGACATTCTTGCCTCCTTTGTCGAAAATTAATTGACCATATAAATGTGCGTTTATTTCTAGGGTCTCTAGTCAGTTACATTGATCTATGTGTCTCTTTTTGTGTCAGTACCACCCTGTTTTGATTATTACCACTTTGAATTATATCTTGAAATCTGGGATTGTGATACCTCCAGTTTTGTTCTTCTTTTCAAATTGTTTTGGCCATTTGGGATCTTCTGTGGTTCCATACAAATTTTAGGATTGATTGTTCTAGTTCTGTGAAAAATGCTGTTGGTATTTTGACAGGGATTTTATTAAATCTGTAGATTTCTGAGTATAGTATGGACATTTTAACAACCTTTTTTTATCTTCTAATCCATGAGCATGGAATATCTTTTCACTTGTCTGTGTTATATTCAGTTTCTTTCATCAGTGTCTTATAGTTTGCAGACTACAGGTCTTTCACCTCCTTGGTTAAGTTTATTCATAGCTATTTTATTATTTTTGGTGCAATAATAAATGGGATTGTTTTTTCTTTTTCTGCTACCTCATTATTAATGTATAGAAATGCAATGGATTTCTATATTCACTTTGTATCCGCAACTTTACTGAATTCACTTATCAGCTCGGGTAGTTGTGTGTGTGTGTGTGTGTGTGTGTGTGTGTTTCTTGTCGAATCTTTATGGTTTTCTATAGATAGTATCATGTCATCTGCCAATAATGAACATTTCACTTCTTCCTTACCAATTTTGATAACATTTATTTCTTTTTTTCTTGTTTAAATGTTTATTTATTTATTTTTAGAGAGAGAATGAGAATAGGGTGGAGGGAAGGGTCAGAGAGAGAGAGGGAGAGAAAGAGACGAGAGAGAGAGAGAGAGAGAATGAATCTCATGCAGCCTCCCCACTGTTAGTATGGATCCTGACATGGGGTTCAATCTCATGAACCATGAGATCATGACCTGAGTTGAAATCAAGAGTTGGATGCTCAGTCAACTGAGCCACCCAGGTGCCCCAATGCCTTTTACTTCTTATTTTTGTCTGACTGTTGAACAAAAGTGGTGAGAGTACACATCCTTGTCTTGTTCCTCACCTTAGGGGAAAAGTTCTCAGTTTTACCCATTGATAATGATGTTAGCTGTATTTTTTTTCATATATGGATTTTATTATGTCAAGATATGAACCTACTTTGTTGAGCATTTTTATTATGAATGGATGTTGTACTTCGTAAGACGCTTTTTCTGTGTTTGTTGAAATGATCATAATGTTTTTATCCTTTCTCCTGTTGATATATCACATTGATTTATTTGTGAATATTGAACCACCTTTGCATCCCAGAAATAAATCCCACTTGACTGTGGTAAATGATTTTTTTAATGTAGTGTTGGATTCAGTTTGTTAATATTTTGTTGAGGGCTTTTTCATCTGTGTTCATCAGCAATATTGACCTGTGGTTCTCCTTCTTTGTAATGTTTTTATCTGGTTTTGGTATCAAGGTAATGCTGGCCTCATAGTGTGAATTTGGAAGCTCTTCTTCTTCTTCTATTCTTTGGAATAGTTTGAGAAGAATAGGTGTTAACCCTTTTTAAAATATTTGGTAGAATTTGTCTGTGAAGCCATATGGTCCTGGACTTGCATTTGTTGGGACTTTCCAATTACTGATTCAATTTAATTGCTAGTAAGTAGTCTGTTAAAATTTTCTGTTTCTTCCTAACTCAGTTTTGGGAGGTTTTATGTTTCAAGGAAGTTATCCATTTCTTCTACATTGTCCAATTTGTTGGTATAACTATGTCTTTTTCTTACTAACTTTAAAATCATATGCGATGGATAT
>NW_027530545.1:1852053-1888225 GCF_008692635.1 Crocuta crocuta | reverse complement strand
GATTGATATAAATTTGCCTATTTTTAAAATATTCTTTAAATTTATAAAATTTAAAATTTATAAAATTTTTAAGTTTATTTATTTATTTGAGAGAGAAAGAGAGTGCGTGAGAAGGGGAGAGAGAATCCCAGACAGGCTCTGCACTGTCTGCTGTCAGTACAGAGCCCAATGCAGGGCTTGAACTCACAAACAGTGAAATTATGACCTGAGCAAGAACTAAGAGTTGGAGGCTCTACCAACTGAGCCACCCAGGTGCCCTGCCTTACTAATTTTTTTTTTTTTTGAGAAAGAGAGAAAGCATGTATGTGCATGTGTGTGAAAGTCAGAGAGGGAGAGACAGAATCTGAGCATGCAGCCACATGCTGGGCTGGATCTCATGAACCATGAGATCACGACTTGAGCCAAAGTCAACATTCAGACACTTAGCCAACTGAGCCACCCAGGCTCCCCTGCTTTACTATCTTTTAATAGATTAATTCAGACCTTGGTCCTCTGGATATTATTGAGCAGTGCAGGGCATGAAGATTTATGTTTTTACATTGTATTATATTAGAATGACAGATTTTGAAAAGCTTTTCCAGTGATTGGCTAATGCCATCTCAGCATCTTTTACAAAGCTCTGGTCTGTGGGGATAAAGTCGATTGATTTGCATGAGGAGCCCATGGCCTTCCTCAAGCAATCAATGCTCATTCAAGTTCCATATTTAAGAAACTTAATAGTTTAATATTTAAACTAACATGGCCATAAGAAAGAAAGTAGGTTGCAGAGAAGGTAAGGAAGATCAGCAGGCCGGTACTGACCCTGACACAAAGAACTGGGAATGGATACAGTGGTTCTGGTGACAGAGCAACACTAAGACCACCTTTGTAACTGAGTGCTCCTGGGGCTTGCTGCTCCCTGGGAGTAATGTGGTCGCTGGGGACAGGTCAGAATAGTGGGTGGGAATACTTCAGCTCTGCCACAGTGCTTTGGACATGGCCTTCACAAGCAGTAGTTGGTTTCCAATAAAGAGATCCAACCTTATTTGTGACATAGTTTATCCTAATTAAGTTGTGTGCCTCCTTTTTATTCCTGTGTCCTTGTGAGAGACCCAGTCTCCATCCCTCCCTGTCCTGAAACTAGTGATTCTGCTATAGTCAGAATCTCCACAATCTCATCTGTATGAGCCCAAGCCCTGACATATCTTAGCTCTGTGTGGAAGTAGCTGGGTGAGAGGAGGGGAAAAAAAGCTTCCTGAAGGAGATCCTGGGCCAATAGAAAGGAACCCCCCTCCTCTCTGAGCCTAAGCCGGAGAAATGAGCCAGGCCAGCCTCACAGGAGAGCAAGATACCAGCTCACGCCTCATGGCCATGCCAGAACAGAAAGCTTTGCTCTTGTTCTTAATGTGAGACACAATTATTTAAGGCTTGCTGGAAGTACCAGTCTATTGTACTTTATTATAACAGCCAGAGCTAAGACACCACTGTATCAGAATCTGCATTTTATTTTATTTATTGTTTAATGCAGTATAATAAATATACAGTGTTAATTTCAGGTGTACAAAACACTGATTCAACAATTCATTACTCAGTGTATACCAATGTAACTGTAGTCATCATCTGTCACCATACAATGTTACAATATTATTTACTATATTCCCTATGCTGCATTTTTAATATGCATGACTTACTTATTTTATAACTGGACATTTGTACCTCTTAACCCCCTTCATCTATTTCATGCATCCCTCATCCACCTCCCCTCTGGCAACCACGAGTTTGTTCTCTGTACTTAAGAGTCTGCATTATAACAAGATCTTTGGTGATTCTTGTGCATGTTAAAGTTTGAAAGAATTATTACGTCTCTGTCTTTTTTTTTAATTCTCCTCTTCTTGGCCCCCTTATTTCTCTCTAACCCCTGCAATAGGGACAAAGGGTTTCCCAATACTGTATCTCTTAATTCTAAAATTATTATGCTTTTAATATGATTACTAGATATAAAAAGGGATTCAATCCAAAAATAATAATACAGGATTTTCTGATAAATTTTTTAAATTTTATCTGAGTGAGCAAGAGAAAGAGCATGAATTGAGCAGGATGGAAGGACAGAGGGAGAGAGAGAGAATGCTAAGCAGGCTCCATGCTCAGTGCAGATCCCGATGCGGAGCTCAATCCCATGACCTGAGCCAAAATCAAGAGTCAGATGCTCAACCAGCTGAGCCGTACAGGTGCTCCAAGATCATCTGTTAAATTTGAATGTAGGATCAGTAACCAGAATTCCTTACTACCTCTACATTCAAAGGAACTAGATTAGATTCCTCCAAATTCAGACACTCAAATTCGCTTGAACATTTAAAAGTAAATGCACTGAAGTTTTGAAAGCAATGGGTCTTGTTACTATCGACACTAATTTTAAACTTTACGGTCTAGGAACTAGTTTCCCTTTAACCTTCTTTTTGTAATTTTTAAAATGAGGCATTTCCTTTTAATTATAAGCAATTACACATACATTGCCCTTTTTAGTTTTACTTTTTCAGTATGCTGTATAACCAGCTTAGGTATTTAGACATCAACTGTGCAGGGAAACTCAAATCCCATGCTTCTTGCGGTGTGAAGCCGAATGAGCATCACCTGGCAACTGAGAGACACGCTCTGAGGACAGTGCCCGCGAATCTGTGTTTAATAAGCTTCCAGCTGCTTCCAATGGGCAGTAATGCTGAGAAGCACTGTTGTAATTCCTTTCTATTCCATGTGTTCCAAGTAGGAACAGTGTATCCTCCCCTGTGCTGTCAGTAATGCACTGTCTCAGCCTTCCTTCCAGACCCGGTGTTTCAGAACTAAATCTTTGTGAGCCCTCGCAATTCATATGTTGAAAACCTAACCTCCAATCTGATGATATTGGGAGGTGGGACTTAGGGCGATAATTAGGTCCTGAGAATGGAGCGCTCATGATGGAGGTCAGTAGCTTTATAAAAGGAGCCTGGAGCGGTCTTACACTTTCTGTCTGCCATGTGAACCTGTAACAAGAAGTTGGCAGTCTGCAGCCTGGAAGAAGTTTCTCACTGAAACCAGACCACGCTTCATCCTGATCTCGGATTTCCAGCCTCGGCAACTGTGAGAAGTAAATGTTGTTTATAATTCCTAACTTCTCCTCAGTCTATGACACTTTGTTATGATAGCTCTAAGTAAGACACCACTGTAACGAAATCTACATTCTGACAAGGCCTCTGGTGATTTTAGTGCACTTTAAAGTTTGACAAACACTAAAGTCTAGTAAAAAGTTGTTCAGACTAATTTCTTGTTTGTGCCTGAGATAGATGCACAGGCTTTTTCCAACATTGAGCCCCTTAATTCTAAAATCACTGAGCTTTGTGAATACTCCATATAGAAAGGGAGTCTAGCCCCCTCCCCCAAAATGGAACTTTGTGTCAAATTTGAATGTCAGGTAAACAACAAATAATATTTTAATGTGTGTCCTGTGTAGTATTTGATACTTGGGACATATTTATACTGATAAATTGGACATCTTATATTTTTATTTGCTACATTTGGCGACTCTACATATAGCTCAAAAATCCCCCCAGAAACTAGTAGTTTCTGGCAGCATCAATATGAATATTTGCTAAAACAGCCATATATTTTTATATGATAATTTTTCAATTCCTTTTGGACAAGACAGAAGCTGGAATCATAGTCTCTACCCTCTGGTAAGTCAGCATGTATATACCTTTGTTTACCTACAAAAGGTATCATTGACTGCAGCCTTAGAAAGCAGGAAATGGCCTTAACCAACCTTTATCAGCAGGAAGGACTTCAAATCAACTATGAAAATACAAAAAGTTGGGGTGCCTGGGTGGCTCAGTAGGTTAAGCGGCTCACTTTGGCTCAAGTCGTGATCTTCTGGTTTGTGAGTTTGAGACCCACGTCGGGCTCTGTGCTGACAGCTCAGATTCTGTGTCTCCTTCTCTCTCTGCCCTTCCTCTGCTCATGCTCTGTCTCTCAAAATTAAATAAACATTTAAAAAAAGAAAGAAAAGAAAATACAAAAAATCTCCTCCTTTTGGAAACTATTCTCCATCATACAAAATTCAGTGTCAACAATTCTCTGCAATGGGTTAAATCTTTCAGGCACCAAGGGCACATTTTGTGGTGAGGTCATTCTGGCATGCCCATCAGGAGTCCCTGTTGCTTTAAATTTGATATTCTGTCTGCTGGATCACAGCTAAAGGTCCCGTTAGTCTTGGAGGAAAGCTGGTAAAGCCTGCTTTGAGTGGTTTGGTTTTCTTTTCTGGTTAAAACTGCTATAATCTGTGTTGGGGTTTGCAGTGAAATACTGGCTCAGTGCTGGGAAGTAACTAAGACACTTTTCTGAAGAAACCTCCCTATCATTGGGAGGTTTGGGTCCTGGGGCCCAACTCTATGAGGAGATGAAATGTACTTTTATTTGGATGAGAACACTGGATAAGAGTACTCTTTAATTTCAATAATATGTGGGTTTCCAGAACTTACATAAATGGTCTTAATCAGCAAACTCATCATTGCAATTCAAACTCTTACTAAAGGAGTAGGGTCGACGTAGAATTTGTGGGTTCTACCAAAAGTCTTAGAAAAGATGTTAAAGGGATATGATGCTAACAATGCACTCCTCTGTATGTTTAAAGTCTTTTTTAGTTCAAATTAGAACACCGGAGAGGTGTACATTTGATCCTATCGCTTTGGCAGAATTTCCTTTTCTGAAATCTCTTTTTAGGTTTTGCCTTCACATTTTATCATTCATTATATAATCCATGCATTTAGATTCTCACTTTTTTTATTTTGTTAACCTCCTTTTTCTCTTCTGTATTACATTTCCATTATTTTAATTTATATTAGAGAATTAGTGTAGAATACTTTTTAATTATGAAGACCAGCACTGACGTGATAAAGTACATTTTAAAGAATAATATCAAATATCCTTGTACCCAGCATGCTATTTAAACACTAGGTACTTAAGACCACCAGTGGGCCTTTTCTTAATTGCAGTGTCTTGGCCATCCTGCTGACAGAGTAGAGTGCTGTCCTAAATTTAGTGATAGTTGTTTGCTTCCTTTCCTTGCTGGTTTTTACCACATACATGTTTGCTTGCTTGCCTTTGATCTTTTACATAACTGGAACTATTTCATAGGTATTCTTCTGGAATGTATATTTTTGCTCAGTATTATGTTTCTAATATTCATCCATACTGGTCCCTTTACACTGTTGCATAGTATTCTATGGTATGACTATATCATAATGTGTTTATTCCTGCTACCAAATAATGCATATTTGGGCTGTCTTCAACTGTCTCTTATTGAAATGGTGCTGCTGTGAACATTCTTTTACAAGGAAGGACCCCAATGCACAGGTGCAGGAGATTCTTTGGGGCTTGGTACTGAAAGTGTGTGGTTCACAGACCAGCAACAGCACCAGCATCTGGAGGTTATTAAAAATGCCCCACCTTCTAGGGCACCTGGGTAGCTCAGTCAGGTAAGTGTCTGACACTTATTTTTGGCTCAGGTGATGCCAAGATCATGGAATTGAGCCGTGTGTAGTCCCACCCCCACCCCACACTGAGTGTGGAGCCTGCTTAGGATTCTTTCTCTCCCCCCACCTCTGCTATTCTTCCCAGCTCATGCTTGAGTGCTTTCTCCTTCTCTTTCTCCAAAGTAAAAATAAAAAGATTAAAAATGCTCCACCCTAGTTCCACTGAATCAGAATCTACATCTTATTATATCCTTCTGTGGCTATTAAAGCTTGAAATTCATTAGTCTATGGTATATACCTAGGGGTGAAATTATTGAAAAAGTTTAATTATCTTTTTTTACAAGATAAAGCCCAGTGTTTTTCCAAAGTTGCTGTGCCAATGTATTATTGCCCCAAAAGTTATTATTGCTGCAATACTGTCATCAAAAGTGGTATTTTCAGGCTTTAACATAGTGTAACATGGAAATGTGAGAATGGCGTTATTTTCATATTTTGCTGATTATCAATATGGTGTCTAAGTGCAATTGATATTTGCATATCAATTTTCTATGCAGTCATCTTGTTAATGAGGTCGAGCATCAATTATTTGTTGACCATCAATCAATGTTTCTTCTTAAAAGCTTGTTCATAATCTTGTTAACTTTTTAATTTTTTGATGCCTTATTGATTTTAAGGTGTCCTTTGTATATTCTGTTCACTACTTTTGGTTTATAGGAATTGAAAGTATTTTTATCCAGTTTATGGCTTGCAGTTTTAATCTCTTTGAGGTTGATTAACTAAAGTTTTTCTTCTTTTAATATAGTCATATTTATCTTTTTAAAATGGGTATCAGGTGTTTTTTAGTTGTCGTGCTTTGCCAGTTTGGTTTCTCTGGACATCTACTCCACATTTTTGGAAACAGAAGTTATAGTGAAGTTCTCATACCTAGACCTACCACCTCCTTCATATCCTAGCCAATTATTTCCCAGAAGTATACAGACAAGAAAAAAAATAGCTAAATGGGAATCAAAGATCACTTATTAGAGGCAGGGAGAGCTAAAGCACCCATCCTGGTAGCAAAATTCCAGAGAAGGTGCAATCTTACCTAGGAACCCAGTCAAGGGAAATTAAAACATGCAGAAAGAATGACCACATGTTCACTAAACCACAAGCAAACAGGAAGTGCTAGAGAGACTAGACCTTTGTCCCTGCTTGTGGGGCCTTGGAAATCCACCATTAGCTTAACATGCTCAGTGAGGGTTTGGGGCTGATCCCAGTCAAATTTGCTGGGCCTGTGCCCACAATGGGGGGTGGGAAGATCCACAAAGGCAATGGAATGAATGTAAAATTTTCATGCTCCTTCACCTGTTGGCCAAAAAGCAAATATGGTAAAATTAGACATTAATAACCTTCTTCTCCTAATGTATACATTTGTTTTCTTTTTTCTCTATTAACACATTGGTCTGTGGTCAACTAAGAGTGAAGCTAGTCTGGTTCCCAGCTTCCCTGCTTCTGTGTGTCCAAGGACTAGTGATTTGGGCATTCAGCTCTTATTTCTAGAAATCTCTGAAATGTCTCTCAATAGGAATACTTTTTTTTTAATTCAGACCACACCACAACATGGATCAAAAGTTCACTCCTTATTCTAACCTCCATTTGACATTAAGTTCAACTGTATTATGTAACATAGCTTGCATGTTATTATAAAAGTTCAAATAACAAAATGACCTGAAGTGTAACCTAAAACAACCAGTATGACCTCAATTTAAACAATGTAATCTTATCCCTCCCATTACTGTGCCACCCACTGTTTCTAAATTCTCCTGTTGTAATATAAATTCAAAGGAATTACAATACAAATATTTTTCTTCCACAATTTAGGATTTCCCTTGTCTTGGCTGGAAGGGCTTAGAGGACCAAAGATCATATGACAAAAGTAGGATTGAAGTAATTAACATGTCTGGGCACTTTGTTGTTTTATCATTAGGAGGACAGAAAGAAAAACTTATGGCTCATCATAAATATTCCCTTTATAACACTATTCTTTATTAAAAAGAAATAAAACTTCAATCACAGCATTGGCTATACCCGAAACAAAAATAATGCAAGGTTTTGAAAATGGAGAGAAAAGTATGTGGCAAGATTTGGATAAAGTTATGTCTGAAATAATCTATGGTAGCAAAAATCTGTTAAACACTTTTTTTTTTACTTAGAAATGTCCCTATATTTCTAGGTTTCAAAAATATAATTTTCATTACAAATAACAACTCCTTTGGAATTTTAATGCAAATAAATTTCTAAAAAGTTAGTTTAGAAAAAGTGAAGATGTAATCAAATTTTGCCAAAGGAAAAGTAATGTTTATGCATTCTGTTTTGTACTCTGAATGATGCCTATCTTTATCAACAACCTGGAGGTCTTAACATGTGAACATCTGCCCCTGAGTACTTGGTATTCATTTCAAATACTTTAAATTTTTTCTTTAAAACCACAAACAAAGACACTTGAGTGGCTCAGTCGGTTAAGCATCAGATTTCAGCTTAGGTCATGATCTCATGACTCCTGTGTTCAAGCCCTGTGTCAGGCTCTGTGCTGACAGCTCAGCCTGGAGCCTGCTTCAGATTCTGTGTTTCCCTCTCTCTTTCTCTCTGTCTCTCTCTCAAATATAACCATTTAAAAAAGTTTTCTTTTAACGAAAAACATCTCACTCTTGGAATAAATTGATAGCTACTTCTTGCTACAGAAATAAAGAAGGGTAAATGTTATTTGTGAAAGAGACAAGAGCTCTGGAGGCAAATGCCCAAGGCTCTTCATTAATGAAGAAATCCATTTGACTGGTTTAAACAATTTAAACAGCAGCTATGTGCTGACTCTATGTGGTCTATTTTGGGCTTAAATACAGTAGTAGTGGGTTATAATTTATTATATATTATGGAAAATATTTGAAGTTATTAATTATTGGACTCAGTATTCAAAATACTATGCTTCTCATGCTGGGCAAACAATCCAGACACATTTTACCCTCTGTATCTTTATACATACTTATTTTATTAGCTCAGAATGCCTTCATCCTTTATTCATCTGAAAAAATCCTTCAAACTCCTAATCAACTATTATCTTTGTTCTCAGTCTTCTTCCATGACACTTCATCTGGGTCTCTAAAATTGCATTTATAATTATGTGTTTTTCTTTATATCTTTAGCCTAAGGAGTTCCTCAAGGGTGAGGACTTTGATTTATTTATACATCTTTTCCCAGTGCTTGGTGCAAATGCTCTCCTATACATGCACAGGACAATAGACAAGTAGTGAATGAATGAATGAATGAATGGACAGATGAATAAAAGTAGTGTTTATTGATTCAAGCACATTTGAACACTATGAATTTATAATTTGTCTAATCACCCAATACCATCCACCATATAAATTGCTTCAGATATTATGACCTATGAGAAAAGCTAGTGCTTGGCAGTATTAAAGGTTGTTTAGATTAAAGATATTAAAGGTATTGAGGTTGTTATTAAGTAAAAAACGTGAATGTTGTATATATATGTGAATGTTGTGTTAGAGATAAAAAGATAGTTTTCTACCTTGGCCAAGTCTAGACATGAGGAACTTAGACACAAACTTAGTAGCAGATGGTTCAAACCCTGGATTTACAAGACTTCTTTCAATAAATCTATGACCTATACTGAGCCTCAGGAACTCATCTGTAAGATGGGAATAATAAATTCTGCCCTAACTAGACCACAGAAAAATTGAGTATCTAGCCAAATGAGGTATTAAAGGAATGATATATGCTCTATAGAGCCCTGTCTTATGGTTTGCAAACGAGGTGTCTTTTTAAAGTAGTATTCTTTATTGGACCCAATTACCTAGACGCAGAGCATTTAAACACACAAGCTGAGGGATGCCTTTACAATAATACACTTACATCTTCTAGTTGCTCACCCAGCAACCAAGATATCACCAAAACATGATTTGGGATGGCTTCCTATGCTCAAACTTGTTAATAGCTGTAGCCTGTACTTAACCTCCCCCAGATTAGTGGTGAGGTGTCTTCAAAACTGGGGAAATTGCTGAAATTGCATTTCAGCCTAAAGGCAAATGCAAAAAAAATCCATTAATGGTCTTTTAAAATATCTGACCACAGAAGAAAATGAAAAAATAAGAAATCTAGCTTTTCATATGTGGTTTCAGAGCACATAGGTGTGTGCTGTGTTCTCTTGGAAGCCTTCCTACGTCTCACATTTCCCTTTGCTGATTGTTCCTGAGCAGAATCAATCACTCCATTCTCCATGCTTCTGTGGAATTGCTCAAGCCTTAGATTTATAATCTCACGGTGCTTTGGAATTATCTGTTTGAATCTGCCACCCCTCCCCCACACACCCCCCCACACACACACACTCAACAAGGAAAATTGTTAGGCGGCTAGTCTTTCCCTTTTTGTATTACCAAGACCTGCCTAGCTCTGCATCTAAGATTTAGTAGGACCTCAAGAAATACTGACCCTTGAAAAATGATATGGACTTTTGGAAAAAAGTCTCTCTGAATCAGAGAGACCTTATTTTTCAGAAATTTTGATAATAATGAAAAGCCATATAGCTGCTTCAACTTAGTACTAAGCAAGTGAGGGTTTTTTCGCTTGAAGAATGTTCTTTACTCACATGGATACATTTATGGAAGGGCTATAAGAATGACTGAGCTACTTCAACAAAGGCCATTATGGAGAAGGATCCGAGGAGTCTGTTATTAAGGTTATTATCCTTGATGTTTGGGCATTGTAAGGACCCAGCTATAAAACTAATAGGAAACTTGCTTGTGAGAAAGAAATGGATTTTATTTGTACAGAAGGCAGAAAAACCTCAGCCACTGAAAGAAGAGGGGAAAAAAAGGAACAATATAAAGGAAGTGTGATGTCTTTGGAATGAAGACATTATTTAAATACTCAAGATAAGACTAAGGAGAAGCCCTGAGCTAGAAGAAAATTAGGTAGTTCTAATCTTCTGGTTGTAATAAATTAGAGTTGTAATGAAAATGCATATGAATAATTGTTGCTATTAAATCTTGAATTATCTCCCCCTTTTTAACAAATGTTGAATATAAAGCCATATTCCCATTCTCATTAATGATACCCCATAAAGGTAAATAAAGGCAAGTAAATAAGCAGTTAGGATGCAGTTAAAAAGCAGGATGTAGGATGGAAGCATGGACAATAGAACATAGAGGAAGCCTTTGGAAAATACTTTTAGGAGGTCAGAGAAGTCTTTCTGAGTAAAGTGATTTCTAAGCAGAGACCTGAATGATAAGCCGAAGTTAGCCAGGGAAAAAGGAGACTAGTGGGAAAATGGAGTTTTTCTGACAGAAAGATTAAAGTCTGTCACAGCAGAGAACTAAGAGAAAGCATGATGCTTTCCAGGAACTGAAAGTGAGAGATTTGAGATGGTTGGAAGAGTTACACGATAGCCTGGAATTTGTCTCACAGGCCAACTGGGTGCCATCAAAGAACATGTGGAAAGTGAATTGATTTTATTTTGAGAGATCACTCTGGCTGTTCTATATATAGTAGAAGAATCGGAGTGGGGCCAGGTTGGAGGCTGCAAGGTGCGGTGTTCTAAACCAAAGGTAACTTGATGGCCTAAACTTGTATAGTAGTGACAATGGAGAGGTGTATACAAAGTCCAGGAATATTTTGGGGGTAGAAATAACAAACTGTACTGATTTCTTAAAAGCTTTAAATTAAGCAAATGAAGAAGTCCAAGATGACACAAGTTTTCTGATGCAAACAAGTGGGTGGATGGTTATTGCCTTTGTTTGAAATGGGGACACCAAGGAAAAGTTCTGGTGCAGGGATTGTGGGGGGAGATGATAAGGCCCGAAAACCTACATCAATTCCTCAACATCGTTTGCCATGTCATATTTACAGCTTCAATTTTTGGACGGCTGAGAATGCTTCTAGTTGCAATTCAGTTTAAAGGACGTTCATTGATTTCTTGGACATCAGTGAATTATCTTGGTGGATGTTCTTAGAATCCATAATGAATTTATAGTGTGTAGAAGGCTATGGCATCCTATGGTTTTTCATAACTGCAGGCAGAAAAATATTCTCAAGATAATAGTGATAATGATTTCAACAACTTGAGGCTAGCTTGAGGAATCCTATCTTGAACATTAGTGGAATGAAAAAAACATTTTACTCCTCTGTTTTGGCAAAGAAAATCTTATGGGGATCTTCTAGAATGTCATTTGTACGGATATAGAATGGGATGTTTAAACATTCTGTGAAAGAGCAGAGAAAAAGAAATGTCCATGAGGAACCATAACAATGAAAGTTCAAAAGCAATATAAATGACTGCCTATGTGATTGGCAGTTCCAACATAATGAACTCAGCTGTCTGTGAAGCTTTGCAAGTTACTACAATTGTAGATAAAGGCCTCTCTGATATTATCTTCCATGATTTGTATCCAAGGGAAGACACTAGATTAGTTTCATTTGTTAAAACAAAAGGCTAGTTTCAAAGGAAGCATCCGCTGCCATTTGCAGATTTGGTAGAACAACTCCCTTTTTTCTCTAACAGGGAGGAATATTCATCATTTTAATTTGTCTAGGAGAAGGGATAAACTGCTAATTGCCCTTAAAATAGGAGGAGGTATTGATTTACCACTATTAGTAGTCATTGCTCAGTACTGATACTTTGAGACATTTTTGGCATTTCATTTACAGTTATGCAGAGATATAAAGAATTCATTGCTATTTCAAATGAATTCACAATTAATATTATAATGTGAAATAATAGGGGAAAGTAGAACAATTTTATAGAAAATGTGTCCCCACAATAAGAGACTTGCAAATTTCTTTACTTCAATGAGTATGTTCAACAAATGGCAAATGCTAAACACCATTATTTTGAAACTAAAAATATAATTGCATTTCTTACAAAGGATACAGTTTTCTAGATAAAGCATTTATGTATTTAATGCAGCACTCAAGCAACTGGCTAAAAAAATCACTTTAATCATTAAGCCAGTTCATGTAATTATTTTTAATAATTCAAATTTTATCATAAAATGAATGTCTATGCAGCAAAAATAGAAATAAAAATATATTTTTAAAAAAGACAATAAAAATAGCTGTAATTCTAATACTGAGAACATTTTTGTGGATATTCTTATCTCTAGATCAAAAAAAGCAATTAACTGGGGCACCTGGGTGGCTCAGTTGGTTAAGCATCCGACTTCGGCTCAGGTCACGATCTCACGGTTCGTGGGTTCCAGCCCCGTGTCGGGCTCTGTGCTGACAGCCAGCTCAGAGCCTGGAACCTGTTTCAGATTCTCTGTCTCCCCCTCTCTCTGACCCTCCCTTGCTCATGCTGTCTCTCATTCTCTCTCAGAAATAAATAAAAACATTAAAACAATTAAAAAAAAACTTAAAAAAAAAACAACTTGTATACCTTGAACATATTTCCATTCAGAAATTATATTTATACTTAACTAATTGTGACTGCATTATGTTAAATTATATAGATTAATCAAAGTTATTCAAACTCTAATTAGTGGGATCTTAGATCATTTTAAGTACGTTGTAAACAACATAGCAATGGATGTTTTGGAACTAAATCCTTGCCTATCCTTAGTATAAATCATTAGAAGTTAAAATGTTGAAATAGATGGTAAAATAAAAGAATTGAGTTTTTTCATGATCTGACAACTTTCTTTATTCCTTACATCACCTTTAAGTTTCCATTTATTTCTTTTTAGTGCCTATTCACTATTTACCTACTTGGTGCTTTAATTTGTTAGGAAGCCTTAGTGATTCTAAGATGAATAATGTATAGATAATGGTCACAGAAGACTATCTAACTATCAGAAGGAATGACAAACACAATATAACACCAAAGGGCTGAAAAGGCTGACTAGCCTACAGGAGAAGGAATGGAGTGTCACCTGCATATAGAACTACCAATCATCTCTAGAAGTCTAATTGGTTAAATGAGCTCCTGTTAGGTTTGGATTAAAAGAACAGATTGTGAGGAGCAACTGGAATGGTTAGTGGTAAAAATATTTTAAGTAAGAAGTGTAGATTAGGAAGTTCAGAGCCATAAACTTTTTGGTGTTCCTTTAAAAGTGGCTCTCACCTGGCCAACCCCAAAACCATCAGGAAAACCAAAAAGCTTTGTCAACTCAGGCAGTAAGAGCCCATGCACTTGAATTAGAACTGCTCTGCACTTTAATGAAGGATATTCTTGGCTCGGAGTTCATTTGTGAGACCACAGGGGTCAATTTAAATTTCAAATCACCAATTGGGTTTATTTCAAGTGGAGAATTTCCCCTGTTAAGCACCAAAGGAAAACAAAGTTACTCTATAGGTGGAACATTTTATTTAAAGTAAGGTTATATTTAAAGGGTGCTTTTAGGATTTAATTTAGAATTTGGAGATCTTCGACAATTTCTTTTGTCTAAGCAAACTTCATAAAACCACAAGTCTGTGTCAATACAATTGTAGCCTTAGTTTGAAAATGTTCAAATTTACGTTTTTATTGAAATTTATTGACATAGTAATTATAGCTTGGCATTCAGTTGTTTCAGATTTTAAGGTCCCGATATTTATTACTACTAAAAGAAATTATTGTGAAATTACTTCAAGTTAACAGAGTCATTCCCCTAGAGTGGTAAATTTATTGATGCTAAATCTCCGGTGCAAGAGTTCTTAATTTTTTTTTTTTTTTTTTTACCATTCATTTTTGAGAATGAGAGAGACAGAGCGTGGGCAGGGGAGGGGCATAGAGAGAGGGAGACACAGAATCCAAAGCAAGCTCCAGGCTCTGAGCTGTCTGCACAGAGCTGACTTGGAGCTCGAACTCACTGACTGCAAGATCATGAACTTAGCTGAACTTGGACTTAACCAACTAAGCACCCAGGTGCCCCTGGTGTAAGAGTTCTAATTGGTTCAGGATATTGACACTGTTTTCTAGTTTGATGCAAAAATTATAATCAGTATTATATCTGTAACCATTATAATCAGTAACTCTGTAAATCTACCAATTTCAATTATTAACAAATGAATATAAATATTAAATGGTTATAATATTCCTCCATAAAGAAATATATACATATCCCTGTCAAAGGATCCCAGATATGCCCGACCACCCATGGTGGAGTGTCAGGACCCATAAGATAAGTATTGCAAGTTAAAGCCAAGGTTTAAGTGGAAATGCTACCATTTTAAAAAATAGTGATGTAGATTAACATTAGTTCAGTATGAAGAGATGTTATAGTACCACACCAGATAACTTTAATATAGTTTTCCTAATTACAAAGTAATATACATATTTACTGTTGAAACTATAAAGAGTATACATGGTAGATCAGTGTTTTATAGGTAAATTAAGGAGAGTAAAGGAAGAGAGTTAGGTGGGCTTTTAGTTGTGTTTGAAATGCTTTATTTTTAAAAAATGATCAAAAGCTAATAAGGCAAACTATTTGCCTCCACTACACCTAGATTTATAGCAATAGTTTAATTTCTCTATTTCTTAATATTTAAAGTTTTTAAATAAAAATAGGTAAAACATCCAGAAACTCACTGTATAGGATACACATTCAACATTTCAGTGTTTAGTCTTCCAGACTTTAATATGAATCTGCGAATACATACTTTCTAATAAATATGGAATTATACTTTTTATGTTTTCATTTGAACAATGTACTATACGTTTCCAGAGAAGATATAGTACATGTTATAACATATATTATTAACATCATTCTCTTCTATTAGGCATTTTAGCTAGTTTTTTTTCTATCATAAGTTAATTACAGCAATATTGGTCTAAGTGTTACCAAAATGCTTTACCAGAGTAGAGAGTTAGCACCATATTATACTCAGAATGACCAACTTAAAAACCTTTGCTAACTTCATAGGTGAGAAGTCTCTCATCATTTGATTTTCCAAATGTAGTTATGTTTCATTTCCCAACAGTTTGAATGGAAACATTTTCCCAGAGATTTGTTTCAGTCACATATGGTGAAACCTGTGGGGATGAAAAGGACAATCAGAAAGGAAGAAGTTTGTTATACTCACAGATCCATAGAAACAGCCACGACATAGGGGGGCCACTTGGGGAAGCATAGAGGGTCAGTCCGGAGGCAGAGGGAATGAGGCAATGTGGATAAGAGCCTCTACTGTAGTTCCTATGGGAAGGAACAAACACAGCAGGGTGAGCAGGCCTAGGATTGCCTATGGTAACATGTTCATCAGGCTCTAGTATATGGGGACTGTCCCTTGTTATCTGGTGCCTAGCCCTGGGTCATTAGAGCAAGTGGATTATTTGGCCACTGAAGAGCAGTATAAAGCAGTGAGAGTCCTGTAGAAGTCATGGGGGTGTGGGCTCCATGTTGGTTAGTTTACATGTGGCAGGCATGCTCCCTGGGACTATCTCTGGAGATAAGCTAACTCTGGGAGGATCAGTCCTTTCAGGGTCAGCAAGGTCCCAGATGTCAAAGCATCGTAATAAAGAAAATAAAAGGTATGGTTAATACCAGTTGGTATTACATATGATGGTTTTAGAAGGAGCAGAAGTGCATAATGCACATGAGGACTAAGGGAATCAGATCACAGATAACATAGTTGTGGAAATTATGTGTTTATTAGGCAACTATTTTCTGAGCACCAACTACACGTTAGGCATTTAGTCATGGGCAAAATCAGGCACAGATCCTGCATTCATTTCACTTATACTTGGAAACTAATTTGCAAATGCATCATGCTAATGTAGCTTTTCTGTAATGTATACTAATACAAGATGGTTCAAAACCAAGAGTAACTAATATGTAGTTGGTATATCTATCATTATCTTCTATATATTCTCCATATATAGAAGCTTGTTTAGGCTTTCAGACTTGCCTTACTTTTTAACAAGAGTATACACTGTTGTATAATTTGATCTTAACTTGGAGGATAATTGACAGACTTTTTAATTTATTTTTTTCCAGTGACTCATTAAAATAATAAATATATTTTAAGCTAGCATTAAAATGTTCTGATACATTTCAGTACTTCCCACCCTCCTTAATAAGTCAAGAAGCATGCTGCCCAAATAGGTTGTTTGAAATATACTCATTTTCTGGAATGAAATTACAAGGTTTCTTCTCTAATATAGATGTTCGTACACGGACATGTTTGGCTGGAGATAGTGAATATAAGGATTAAAATTTGCTGTGAGGACATAGGTAGAGTTTTAGCTTTGAATTGTGTTCAGTTCACACACAGAAATGAGTATATACTTCAGTGACAGTGGATATTTAATGGTTAGGTTTTTGCCAATTACTGATTTAAATTTTGATTTCCAAGGGATGATTTGAATCATTTTTATTTAATTGTTTAAAAATGTTTTTTAATGTTTTATTTATTTCTGAGAGAGAGAGAATGTGTGTGTGAGCAGGGGTGGGTCAGAGAGAGAGGGAGACACAGAATCTGAAACAGGCTCCAGGCTCTGAGCTGGCTGTCTGCACAGAGCCAGACACAGGGCTCTACCCGCCAAACCGTGAGATCATGACCTGAGCCGATGTCAGATGCTTAACCAACTGAGCCATCCAGGTGCCCCTCGAATCATTTTTAGTTGTAAAAACTCTATGTTGAGAATCAGTTTTGGGACCTGATCTCCATGTATACCAAGATTTCTTAGATTGATGGCTTATTTCCCAAAGACTGGAAGGGACTTTTTTTTTTTTTAATTTTAACATTTATTCATTTTTGAGAGAGCATGAGTCAGAGAGAGGCAGAGAGAGGGAGACAGAATCTGAAGCAGCAGGCTCTGAGTTGTCAGCATGGGGCTTGGAACACAGGGACCTGGAGATCATGACCTGAGCTGAAATTGAATGCTTAACCGACTGAGCCACCAAGGTGCCCCTGGAAGGGATTTTTATAGTCAATCTGCTAGAGGTTTACTGATAGATAAAAATATAATTTCAGTTGCAATGCATGCCTTGTAAATATATATTTCATGTTTATTGTAAGAATATTTTGCAGGTACATTTAGATTATTAGACTGATTTTTTAAAAAATTTATTTATTTATTTTGAGAGACAGGGAGAGAGCATGCATGAGCACAGGGGAGGGACAGGGAGAGAGAATCCCAAGCAGGCTCTGCGTTGGTAGTGCAGAGCTTGATAAAGTGGGGCTTAGTCTCACAAACTGTGAAATCATGACCTGAGCCTGAACCAAGGGTCAGACGCTCAACCCACTGAGCTACCCAGGTGCCCGCAAACTGATTTTAAGAAGAGCTTTCCCATTTCCATCTTCAAATGGTAGATGTGGAAAGTAATGGAATATTATATATGGCTTTTAGGTAATAGAACCTGTTGAGGCTTCCTAAGCCCGACAGCGTAGTATTGTGTTCTTTCCATTGTCTATCTCTTAGCAGATTTCCATTGCTCCAACTGTCTAACTTGGTTAGGAGACCTAGGTTCCCCCATCCTCTAGCTGCAACTCCACAAATCATCCTTGAACCCCTTCATTCCTTCTCCCCCTTCCTCATCTATGTAATACACATATATTCTTTAACTGCAGCACATGAAAATTACTTGATGTTTAATGCTGCTTGACATTGTTTCATTAATGACCTCAACTTAATAAAATGTTTCTCCAATTCATTTCTTTAGTATTGTTCCTTGTGTCACCTGATGTACCTTATTGATGTTGATGGTAAAATTGAATTTTGTTCCACACTTCTTTTCTTCTTCCACAGCTGGAGAAAAAAATCAATATACCATCAACCTGAATTTAGATTCAAAATGAGTCCTTCATTTAATTCAGATTATAGAGCCCATGGAACAGAAATAAATATGTGAATATAATTGAGTCTATTGCTTATCCTAAAATGACTAGTAGAAATACATATAGTAAACTCTTTGGAATGATTTTGTGTTGAATAGCATTTAATAGTTTACAAAATATTTTCAAAAACACTTCAGATATTTTNATCTTTTTACTTCATTTTACTTCATTAAATATATATATATTTACTTCATTTTATATCATTTTATATATATATATACTTCTATATATACATATGTATGAATACCCCTAAATGCATATATACACACATATGTAATATATACCATTTTATCATATTTTAGTTGTACAGATAAAAATTTAGGTCACAAACTTTTGAACTTAAGTTTACATAGATGTAAACTGAACTATCCAAGACTAAAGCCCAACATTTATGTCTCTCTATCTAAAGTTTGTTCTACTTTTTAAATAGGAAATATAGGCATGCACAAAGAAAAAAAATATCTTCCACAATCACAGCACTAAAACATTCAATTATTCAATACATTTTGAAGTCCCACTGTGCCAGGTACCATTCTACTTTAGTAGGAATAACTATAGTGAAAAAAAGATGAAAATCCATGATCTAATAAAAATTACATTCTGGTAGGATGGTTTAAATAGTTAGATGGTGCAATATTTGTCAAATAGTGACAACGTGATGGAGAAAAATAAAGCAACAAAGTGTTGGGATTGGATTTGTGGGTTGTGGGATGAAATCAATCAGTAATCAGGAAGTGCCTCATTGAGAAAGTACCATTTGAGTGAAAACCCATGTTCAAGCCTTAGGTACAGTATTACAGAGGTGTTACTGTCCTGCTTAAAGTACAGCAAGGAGACCCATGTGTCTGCAGCAAGTGAGTAACCACAAGAGTTGAGGAAGATGAGTTTGGCAAGTTGGGGAGGGAGAGAAGGGGGAATGAGGAATGTGGGTGAATGATGTAGGACAAAGCAAGGACCTTAGCATTTTCTCTGCAGGAATTGAGCCATTTCAGAAGGTTTGGAACACACAAGTTACATGATCTAGCTGAGACTGGAACAGATTACTCTGAGTTTTGTATTGAGAATAGACTGTAGATAGCAGGGAATTGGGGGGAGGTGCAGATAGTGGGACTAGTTGGGAGCCTATTGCAATAATTCAAGTGATAGATGATAATGACAATAACAGTAGAGATGACATGAAAAGATTGTATTTCAAATATACTTTATTTTTTTAACGTTTATTTTTGAGACAGAGAGAAACAGAGCATGAGCTGGGGAGGGTCAGAGAGAGAGGGAGATACAGAATCCGAAACAGGCTCCAGGCTCTGAGCTGGCTGTCAGCACAGAGCCCGACGCGGAGCTCGAACCCACAAACCGTGAGATCATGACCTGAGCGGAAGTCAGATGCTCAACTGACTAAGCCACCCAGGTACCCCTCAAATATACTTTTGAAGAGAGAGCCAAGAGTATTTGCAGGTAGACTGAATGTGTGTTGTAAGAGAAAGAAAAGAATCAGGATGCCTCAGTTTCTAACCTGAACAAAGAGAAAAAGGTGTTGCCATGAATTGGGATAGAAAGACTATGAAAAAACAATTTTAGAAGGAAGATTATGATTTTAATTTTGGGCACATTAAGCTTGAGATCAACTTTAGACATGCAGGTGAAGATGGTGAATAGGATTTTTGAAATATGAATCTAGAGACCAGGAAAAAAAAAGTTAGGTTGAAGATATAAATTTGAGGCCATCAATTCCAGATGATTTTCAGGTCAGAAGACTGGATGAATTCATCAAGAGAGTAGATACAGAGAAAATGAGATCTACGAAGTTCAAGTCTAATGTCGTTCACAGAAGCTAATGATGGTCAATTTGCCTCTCAAAAAGTGGTTGAGTTATTAAGTTAGCACATAAGGAAGAAAAACTGTATAGTAAACATAATCTTAAAAATTCCCTAAATCACCCATAAATTCAGCATACATGGCTTGGTTTAAGCCAGAAGTTGGCAAACTATAGCCATGGGACAAATCCAGCCTGCTGGCTGTTTTGTTGTTGGGTGTTGTTGGTTGGTTGGTCGGTTGTTTTTACGGCCTGTGAACTAAGAATGTTTTTTACATTTCTAAATGACTGGGGAAAAAAAATCAAAAGAGCGATCTTTTAGGACCTGAAAATTCTATGGAATTCATAGTTCGGTGTCCATAAATAAAGGTTTATTACAACATAGCCATGTTCATTTGTTGACGTATTATTTAGGGCTGCTTTGGCACCACGGTAGCAGAGATGAGTAGTTGTAAAAAAGACCATATGTCCCACAAAACCTCAAATATACACTGACCCTTTGCAGAAAAATCTGACAACTACTGGCTTATACAATTCTACGCACCAATATGTAACTAAAGAACACTATATGATTAAGAGTGTGTATATACACACACATGATGTATACAGGATATTCTTTGGGATTTTTAATTTTAAAGATACTTAAAATCTGTTTTTATGGAACACACATTTAATCTGCCTAAGTTAAGCTCATGGAGCCTATTACCATGTCTTGAGAATCTGCTGTGTGCCAAGTACTTTGCAAAATCACATTTAGTAGGAGTTTGCTATCCCCATTTTACAGACAGGAAAGTTGAGAATCAGAGAGATTGACTTAGATATCAGAATACAAACTCAGTTTTAAGTCTGGGATTTCTTTTACTCTATCATAATCCTAACACGTGGAATTAAATACATGGGGTATGAGCACCTGACATACCATATGTACCTCCAGCAAGTGCTCTCAAAGAAGATGCCAGAGATTTGGAGAATATTGAGAGATTTAGAGAAAGGTAAATAAGATGATTTTTAAAAAATATAATATTAAAGGCTATTGCCTGCTTTAGAAGATTAAAATTGTTTTGGGTGGGATGGAATTGAGTGATAGCAGTAATTCCATATACTTACTCATCATAAATTTATTTTAAGAAAGTGGTTTTAATAGATACCTTCCTGGAGATAAATGATAAATGACACATTCCTTGACTCCAAGAAATTTTCAAACCAGTGGTCAGATAAATAGACCACTTTATTATGAAGGAGGTACAAGTAGGTGTGATCTCATAGACCTGGTACATTAGAACACTGGAGCTTTCATTAAAAAATACTTTGGTATTTATTCCTAACCTTTGAAATTTACATTAAAAAAAATCAATCAGCAAACAAACAGCCATGCCGTCCCCCAAAATGCTTTTTGTCCCATGTCCTGGAAGTTGTAGATCATCTTGAATATGCTATCCCAAATCCTGGCTGTAACACTGTGTGCAATGAAACAAGTCCACTCATAATTACTGGTATTGTTAGAAAAGGGAAAGAGTCCTAGGGGTTTTGTCTGCATGAGATGAGATAAATATGAATTTTTTAAATTTGTTTTTAGTTTTTATTTTATTATGTTTTTATTTTATTTTTGAGAGAGACAGAGTGCAAACAGGGGAGGGGGAAGAGAGAGAGGGAGACACAGAATCGGAAGCAGGCTCCAGGCTCTGAGCTGTCAGCACAGAGTCTGACGTGGGGTTCCAACTCACGAACTGTGAGATCATGACCTGAGCCGAAGTCGAATGGTTAACCAACTGAGCCACCCAGGTGCCCTGAATTTTTTTTAAAAAAAGTCTGAGCTATTCAAGCTTGGGAAGGGAGTTGCTCTTATTGTCTTACTAGGCCTAAGTGAACCCCCGAGAAGAGCATTTTGCATTTTGAGAAGACCTATCATTCTGTCACTTGTCTGTTTATAGACAGAATACTTAAGTGTTTTTGAGTGCTCCCTCTGGGGCTTGGAAATAGAAATATGGATCCAAATATATACTATTTTCTCTCCCTTTTATAGGTCTTCTGGCCCATTAGTTGACAGAATATTTCTGAAGAAGGATCTCTATGATCCTGTCTCTATGTTCCTGTATCTAGCAATCCCACATTAACCTCAGATCTGAAATTTTCTGCTTTTGAAACACAAAAGACTGTTTGCAAACTGCATAATTACATGGTGTGAATTTACAAAACTTAAAGCAAATTAACTCCTACAACAGTTCACAAATAGAAATTCTTGCTTGTTGTCTGGCTTGACAAAGACTTTTAACGTGCCATTATGTTGCGGTTACCCATCATCCTTTCATCTTCAGACCAGCAAATAAGATTCTGACAGTGTTAAAGGACATCTGAATTTTTCTGCAGAAAACAGCCCTGAGCTGACATCAATGCTTTCACAAAGGAATAAAATAAAACTGGTGAAGATATTAACCTGACATCATGAGGAAAAATTGTTAGAATGGATTTATATCCAAATCCATTATCCCATTTAATCTTTGCAAAAACCACGTGTTGTAGATATTACTGTCCCTATTCTTCATATGAAGAATCGAGCTCAAGATAGCTGGATAGTCGAATACTATGCCTGTAGCTACATAATTAAGAAATGGTGGAGGCAGCACTAAATCCAGGTGGTTTGATTCCATTTTTCATTCTCTTTCAAGGATATAGACTTGTAAAACTACTACCCACAACATGAAATCCAACTACCCTTATTCCTAGGGCATTCTCTTTATGAGATCATCATTGATCATTAATTATATAGATAAGAATTAGTAATGCAGTTAGCTGGAGAGAAGTATAGAAAGGTGTATTTTGATGGCAGATGAAGAGATAAAAGAGGAAGGATAAATTTTGAGCTTGAGAAGTTATCTAGGGTCAGATGGTGAGTACTGGGACTGTGAGAGAAAGTCTTAAAGCCTGCAAGCATACTGTGGTTAAAAAAATATGAAGAGACCGAGGCAGAGAGACACTTAGAACAATATTGGATTGTTGCTAAAACCAAACTCCATATATTGTTCAACTTTGCTTCAAATTGGAAATGCCTGCAGATTTACTATTTGGACAATTAAGTCAAGAAAAGTAGGATTTCCCATGAGCAGCTTCTGAATATCTCCTGAGATAGGGCTTTTCTAAGAAACTTTAAATAAGTACACACTTCACTCCTTCCAGTACTGTTGATTAATGTGATTCCTTATAGCTTTTGCTATTCTTTCCTGACACCTTAGTAGGTGGAAAATGAATAGATAATACCAAACACCTGGAGTATAAGATGAATGGTCCTCTGAGATCAAGAACAACCCTAGAGAAAGAATTCAAGCTCACCAAATTGTTCAACAAACTTCCCATGTTCTCAGAGTTGAGATCCCCCACAAAGAAGTAGCCAGGCTCTAGGAAATTTGTTACTCAGTAGAAGAATATTCTGCGATAATTAAAAATGTTCTACGATTTTGCACTGTTGAACATGGTAGCTACTACCTGTATTGCTTATTGAGCACTTTAAAAGTACCTAGGGGCACCTGGGTGGCTCAGTCAGCTGAGTGTCTGACTTCAGCTCAGGTCATGATCTCACAGTTCATGAGTTTGAACCCCACGTCAAGCTCTATTCTGACAACTGACAGCTCAGGGCCTGGAGCCTGCTTCAGATTCTGTGTCTCCCTCTCTCTCTCTGCCCTCCCCCACTCACACTCACTCTCTCTCTTTCAAAAATTAAAAAAAAAATTTTAAAAAGTACCTAGAATGGTTAAGGAATTGCTTAACCATTTTCTAATTTTCTAAATTTTCTAAAATTTTCTAATTTTAATTTAAATTATGTGTATAGGATAGCTCTAGAGTACAGAGAGTGATGCTTGACCCAAAGCATAGCTCTAAAATCAAATCATTTTTGAGACCTACTGAGGAATGCTATAGTCGCACAAACTTCCAATAATTATGGAAGTTCAGTCTCTGATGGGATTTCCATTAACTCTGGATGGAGAGCCTCAGTGCTGGTAACAACTAACACAAAGTGCAAATGGTCCCCTTTATTCCAAAGCCTTTCAAGTTTCCAACAATGCTTCTGGCCTTCACTGCAATTAATCCAGCAATCAGCCAAACTTTGTATCCAATGTTTTCAAAAACAGTAAAAACAAGGAAACTACTCTTGTATGTATCATTCTCTCTCTATCCACCTTATTCTCTCTCCAAAATCTCTATGATGGCTTATACTTGCTCTTTATCACTGAATCTCATATATTCTTCTTCCATCAGGCTGGCATAGTGGAAAGTAGAGAACCTTTAATCAAGAGACTGAGGTTCAAGCGCTGGCTGAAGTCTTTAACTGGCCTTCTGAATTTGAGGAAGGAAGTCATTTAACCTCTTTTAGTCTTTTTATCCCCATCTGCAAACACACAATAATATATATCTTACAGAATCATTGAGGGATTAGATGAGAGAAACATGTATGACAGTGCTTTACAAAAATATAAAATGTTAGGGAAACATCAAACATTATAATTAGTTGTCCATCCTTTGTCTCATGGACTTACCCTTTCTTCCTATTTCTAAAGTTTCATACTTAATATCATATATTCACAGTGTATATTATATTCTCCATTTTTTAATATAACACTGCATGCATTTACTCCCTGATGTGTAGATTTTCTCTCAGACTGATCAAATACCCATGTAACTTAGTTTCCAAAACACTCTCAAAAAGAGAGTTTATATATAAATCATTGTAAATGGCAATGAACTATAGGTTCCCTGTGTCTTATTCTGGTATGAAAATTTCTGTCAACTACTTTAAACCTGTGGTAAGTCAAATTCAGTGTTAGATAGAGTTTTACTAGACATCGTCACCAGTAGTAATTATTCATTTAAATTTTAACATAATAGCTGATTAATCCTGTCTCAATATTTTAGTTTACATGCCTGGATTAAGAACAATTCTGGACATTTCGGTTTACGTTTATTTAATAGTTGCGTTTCTTCTTTTGTAAAGTCTATTTTTGGTTTTGCCCATTTATTTATCAGTCTTGGTATATTATCAATTCATGTGAGTGCATACTATATGAAAGAAATAACTCTTGATCTCTCATGTTTGTTATAAATATAATATTTTTTTCCAAATGCCTTTTTTTTCATACGTTGGTAACATAGTTTGAGAGTAGGACTTTTAGAATATTTAATTACTGAAACCTGAATTTATTGTTATTTGTAACTTTTCTCTATCTCTTCTGAACATTGTAAATCATTCATTCTCCAGTGGTTTGGCCAGTTGTCAAATTTGTTCTATCTCTACCAATGAGTTGCTTATATATTTTGTTTGTTCTTACCTCTGCCTTTGCTCATAATTGGAAGCTAACAGAATTAGATTAGATTATAGAAAAGAGGCCATCTATTGTCAGACAGAGTCATGAGAGAAATGTTTGGTCTTTTTGGTTTTGCCCAACTAAAATGATGGACAAAAATTATAATCATAGATTGCCCATGAAGGCCAAAGGGAGTTGCCAAGTACTACAGTAGCTACGCAGCATATGTGACCTCATTTCATGTTAACTACAACTTTCAGAAATAGATATTATTCAGATGAGGAGCCAGCTGAGGCTCTGAGAGGCTGAGTGCTAAAATCAGGTATGTAGAAATTAGTGGACCTGACTTCCTGATCCAGATCCAGGGGCTTCAGGCCAGATTTTGTTCCCCAGAATGATATTTCAAAGCCCACTTATCTTACCAGGACTTTTCTTTTTATTTAAATTTTTAAATAAAAATTTACCCTTCCTAGGAAGCATGTACCCTGGTCAGGACTTGTTATGCTTAGTCTTATTAGGTATTGATCACAATATTATAGAGTTGTATTACATCCCTGTTTTAAAGATGAGAAGAAAACTAAGGGGCGCCTGGGTGGCTCAGTCAGTTAAGCATCTGACTTCGGCTCAGGTCATTGTGTCGTGGTCTGTGGGTCTGAGTTCCCTGTTGGGCTCTGTGCTGACAGCTCAGAGCCTGGAGCCTGCTTCAGATTCTGTGTCCCCCTTTCTCTCTGTCCCTCCCCCACTCACCCGCTGTCTTTCTCTTTCAAAAATAGACATTTAAAAAGCTTAAAAATGAGAAAACAGAGGTTCAAGGTAACAGAAGTATCCAGTAGTAGAGGCTTATAATCTTTGTTTTTTTCCTAACTAACGGCCCTTAACCAGTCTATGGTCCTGCTTCAAACTACTGTATATTGTTTCATACTTTAAATGACTTCCCAGCCATTTCAGAGTGGAAAGAACCTACTCTTAGGAACTGCTGCCTGGATAGTTTGTTATTGTTGTTGTTTTTAGCACATTTGCTTGATTAGGCACTTAATGTATTCACTGCCAGTTTAATATTGTTAGTAGTGCTTAGTAGTTTCACAGTGTTAAAAATTTGTTTTCTTTGTTTTAAGTGTACTTTCTATTAGTCAGAAATCAGAGTTAAGAGAGCGGAAACACCCACACAAGTGAGGTTTCCTAGCATGGACTAGAGCTCCTTTGAAAAACACTGTGCATTCCCTTATGACAGGAGCTTTGACCCTGAGGTCTGCCACATTCATAACAAAGCCACAGCATCTATTTCATGTTTGGGCCTGGCCTGTCTCTGATGTGTTATGAGCTGCTTCCCAACTGTGTGTCCCAGCAGGGAAATCTATTTGAGGAAGTCCCAATACCATTTTATACCAGACAGTAGGAAAACCTTCACAAAGCAGTCCTTGACACTTTTATTCTGTGAGGTCCTGGAAATGCACTTGAATATCTCACTCTCTGGAGTTGACACATTATTCAGAGGTGAGCATTAAGGATGAAAGAGCATAGTCAGAATCAAACAGAGCCTTTCCAGAACTTTTTAAAGGGTCAGGGACATGAAAAGACTAGTGAATCCCTTCTAATAATTCTGCCTTTCTACACTTTTCGGTAGATTTTTAGAAATGAATACTGTGATTTCAAGATCACCTCAGTCGCTGATTCATTAAAATACTTTAAATATCAAAGTATTTGAAATTACCATAATATTTGAAAATGCCATAACTCATACTTGTTCTATAACCCAAATGCAGTTCTAGAGAGTACCAAGGTTGTGCACATGGGCAATCATCAGTAAACAGGTTTGTATAATCCAAGGAGAGAGCCATAAAGTAGGGATCAAAGGATCTCCATTTAATTATCATTAATAATCAGACACACAAATGAGGGAATGAGTCAGTGTATTTACCCTGTTACAGTTTCCTATCCATGAAATGTGGATAAAATACAACCATCGTATCTTGCTTATGGAAATACTGCAAGAATAATCTATATACCATGTAAAATAGTTTAAAGAATTTTTAACAGAGCCTGACATGCAGACTTTTCTCCTCCTTGACTAAAATATAGATGAACATAAATGTTTGTAATGATAAATATTTTCTTTAGAAGATGGAAGAAATCAAAATCTTCTTTGTATAAAATCAAATTATTCACAAGCAACACTGCTGTTAGATCTAACATTTCTGGGTAAGCCCATGGCACCCTTGTGGCTCAGTCAGTTGAGCATCCGACTTCGCCTTAGGTCATGATCTCACGGTTCATGGGTTTAAGCCCTACGTGGGGCCCTGTGCTGACAGCTCCGAGAATGAAGCCTTCCTTGGATTCTATGTCTCTTTCTCTCTCTGGCCCTCCCCTGCTCATAGTCTGTCTCTGTCTCTCAAAAATAAATAAACGTTAAACAATTTTTTAAATATTCATGGATTCCCTACTATGTGCAAGTGAACACACTGGTTTTAGGAATGTAGAAATAAAAGGTACAGTAGTAGTCCTCATATGCTTCTATTCAAGTTAGGAAATTTGTGGGTAAACAAACAGAAAGCAGCATTGTGTAGAAGGGGGCACAAGGTAGTCAGGACCAGGCAAAGGCTTGCCAGAAAGCCTCACACTTGAATCCTGTCTTAAATGACCTGTAGAAAGTAGTAATTCCACTTCAAGAAGAATATGACAGAACAAGAGTGCGTGTGTGTATTATTAAGGTCTAGATTATTGGAGAATAGGAAGTAGTTTATTACTGAAGATGAAGATAGGTATATGGGAGTGGCATTGGAGCTGGAGGTGAGGAAGGTGAGGATGCAGGATTTGAAGCTGAAAAGAAGTTACAATTCCATGAAGTTTCACATATGCCACATAAAGAACTCTGATCTCTATCATGAGGAATGTAGGGAAGCTTTGAAGGACTTTTAGCCACAGGAATGACTTAGCACACTTTAGTTCTGATTCAGTCTGAGCATTAATGGCAAGGCCATGGCATACTTTTTTGGAAATGGTGTCATAAACATGATTTCATTATTTTGAAAGATCTCAGATTAAATAAAGCTGAAAAATTTATTTGGAAACCGAAGTTAGCATTATAATATTCTTGCATCTTGTAGGGGTTTGCAGTTGTGAGCTTTTAGAGCCAAACTGAAAAAAAAAAAAATTCAATAAAGACCAGAGCTCTATTTTATGAGATCACTCAGTCACTAGTACACAAATAAATCTCTTCTAAGATTATATTGATCCATGCATCTCTATCACAAGGAAAAATATAGGTTCTCACCACTTTGATCAATAAAGCAAGTAGTTTTATATAAGCAGATAAAAATGAAAAAGTAAAATACACATATTAATCAGCCATAGATTATAAAAGCTTTGCCATACAGCTTGTTTTTCTTTGAGACAAGCTATTTACTAAATGCACCAACTCTCAGAAACTCTAATTATTTCATATGAATTTTTTTCTACATTTCAGTTCCATGAGGAACATTTTTTACGTTCTTTTTCAGTGCTGTTTGATAATATAGAGCTAGTGTCCTTATTGTTCCAGTTTAGGAAGTGTAGTTACACAATTTTAATTGGTTGCAGTCCTTGTAACAGCATATGAAATAACTAGCACTATCCCTTTTAATAAATTAATAAATTGAAGGCTTAGGGGTAACAGAGATTCACCAAGTATCACTGGACCTGCCTTAACTTCATTTTTCAAGGTAGCCTACCTTGCCTACTCTCTAATAAATAATTAACTGAACCACAGACATGCGATTGAAATTGCCCTTTCACAGTTCTGCCCAACCTGCTCCTATTCTGGGCCAATTTCTCTCTAAGTTTGTGCCAGGCCTGGTTTCCCTGAAACTTGGCTTTAAATCTCAGGTAGGTGAAACAAGTATTTACTTATAACCATCTTCTGAAAAGTAAAATGCATTGCCTTCTAATCAACAAATGCTACTCTTTATTGAGTGCTTGCTGATGTTATTAGACATAATTCTAAGTGTGGTCCATTGTGTTATCTCATTTAAAACTTATAACCCATGAGGCAGGTCCTTTTATTTTTCCCGAGAAAAGTGAGACAAATCTGAGTTAAGATAACTCAAAAAAATTTTTTTAATGTTTTATTTACTTCTGAGAGAGAGTAACAGCATGAGCAGGGGAGGGTCAGAGAGAGAGGGAGACACAGAATCTGAAGCAGGCTCCAGGCTCTGAGCTGTCAGCACAGAGCCCTACACTCAAACCCACGAGCTGCGAGATCATGACCTGAGCTGAAGTCGGATGCTTAACTGACTAAGCCACCCAGGCGCCCCTAAAATAACTTCTTAAAGTCTGCCATGTAGGAAGTGGTGACGTGAAGCTTGAAATTAATCTAAGTCCGTCTAACTCCGTGGCTCCTATCCTTGCCAACACTCATCTCCTTTCTCCTTCCATGGCAACCATTATAAGAAATGATTCCCAATACTACCCAAGGTCCTTCAGCATACCTACAAGTGTAGGAATCTTTCGTGTGATTCCTACCCAGGGTATCCACTCGCTCTCCTCCAGCTCTGCCTACCAAAGCTTGTTTAGTCAGCCTCCTCTAGCATGCTGAGAACTTGGCAAGTCAAGTGCAAAGTCTAATTAGGGCATTCAGTTAGTCTTACTGGTACTATCTTACTGATCTTGTTGCTCTGATTCCTTGGAAGCTAGAGTCTAACTTGGAATGATAATTACTCAGGAATGGGGAACTGGCCTTTTTCTGTGGTGACTGGGTAATTTTCTTGTAAAAAGTTATGGAATGATCCTGTGTTTTGTGCTATAGTGATCCCGTTTCAAACATCAGCTCAGCCATTTACTAGTTGTATGACTTTTGTCAAGTGACTTAAACTCTTTGAGCTTCATTTTACCATCTGAATAATGGATGTGTAATATATTTCTCATTGGGTTTATTGCCAGTTCAAACTGGGTAATATAGAGACTATTAGCATAATGCTTCCTATGTAATCAGCATTCAATAAACCTGTCTTGTTAAAATTCTTTTAAATATTTTTTAATGTTTATTCATTTTTGAGAGACCGAAAGTGAGCAGGGGAGGGGCAGAAAGAGGGGGAGACAGAGAATGCCAAGGGGGCTCTGCAATAACAGCAGAAAGCCAGAAAAGCGACAGAGCCACTCAGACAGGGATCAAGCACCCTGAAAAAGACCCATCTTTAGAATTCTTAACCCTTTCCCTCCATGCCAGTTCTTTCTTCTGTACAATGCTCCTTCATGTCTGGATTCCTCTGCTTGCATGCTAGGGTTTCCATGCCTGGGACTCCCCATTTGTCAGTGTGATGCTTAATTTTCTTCCTGTCTGGATCTCTGCCCATAATCCTTCCCAGCCAGAAGTTAGACTCAATTGGAATTTACTACTAAACGTGTAGTTCCTCCCTTCTGTGGACTGATTTTGAATTTACAAACAACTTTTAAGCTTTAGTCCTCACTCACCTACAAGCAGAAGAATACACCTTAGCCTGGCACCCATACCCGGCCCCGTATCTTCCCTCTTCCCAAACTCAGGTTGTATTCCCAAAGATATATTTTTAATGTAGTAAATGCTTTCGGATTTGCCATCTCATTTGCATCTCATCATACTTGCAATAACTCAGTTGAGGAATTGTAACAGGTCACATGAAGAAATGGAGACTTGCCTTTTTAAAATAACATTTAATTGAACCATATGAAATTGCTGATACTTGAACATTGCTGGCCTATGGAAACAATTTCTTATGATTCAATCTAATATTTCCCTAACTATGTAGGATGTAAGTTCTTTTTCTTGGATCCAATAGTCTTGGTTCTTGAAGCACATCAACAGAGGTACATGTAAATGTCACTTTTCATTCTGACAGTGTAGTATATACTAGACTGAAGAGAGAGAAGCCATCATTAGGCTCTCCCTTTTCTACAAAAAGTGGGATTCTATCAGGCAGATGCCATCCTGAGATCATCAACAGATACAATACGCAAGCCTCCTCAACTTCTTCCTTCTCTCTAGAACTCAAAAACCTAGTTTCTGGTCATACTTGGACGTCTGCCTTGATGTACTTACCTCATGTTATATTCATTAATCCTTCTTTAGTTATGTGTTCAGTATGAAAAGATGGGTAACCTTATGTACAAACCTATAAATTCAATATGTCCTTCTTAGCACAAAGACTGACACATGGTAGATGCTTAATAAATCTTTTAAGTTATTTTAATTTATTAGTTCAGTTTTCAGGTACTGCTTAATGTGTAGTGTATATGTATTAAGCTTTCATTATGCAAAATAGTTTTATATCTATTTTTCTATTTGAGAATAGTTGACACACAATATTACACGAGTTTCTAGAGCACAACAGAGTGATTCAGTAAGTTTATATGCTGTGCTTACCACAAGCGTGGCTACCATCTGTCTGCATACATCGCTCTTGCAGGATCATTGACTATATTTCTTATGCTGTACCTTTTATTCCCCTGATTCCTTCTGTACTGGAAAGCTGTACCTCCCACTTCCCTTCACCCATTTTGCCCAACTCCCCACCTCTCTCCTCTCTGGAAACCATCAGTTTTTTTCTCTGTATTTATCATTTTGATTCTACTTTGTGTTTGTTTATTCACTTTTTTTTAAGATTCCACTTATGAATAAAATCATCTGGTATTTGTCTTTCTCAGTCTGACTTATTTCATTTAGCATTAACACCATCTCTAGGTTTATCCATGTTGTCTCAAAGGATACTATCTTATCCTTTTTTGAAAAAAAATGTTTAGTATTTTGAGAGAGAGAGAGAGAGAGCGTGTGTGAGAGAGAGCAGGGGAAGGGCAGAGAAAGAGGGAGAGAGAGAATCCCAAACAGACTCCACATTGTCAGCACATAGAGCCCTATGCAGGGCTCAATCTCACAAACTATGAGATCATGACTTGACCCAAAATCAAGAGTCCAGCGCTTAACTGACTTAGCCACCCAGGTGCCCCACAATCTTACCCTTTTTATGGCTGTGTAATATTCCATCATGTGGTAATGGGTGGTGTGTGCGTGCCTGTATCTTCTTTATCCATTCATCTATTGATAGACACGTAGGTTGCTTGTATCTGGTCTATTGATAAAAACAGAAACTTAAAAACAAAAAACAAAAAACCAGGAACCTGAAATAAATGCTTTTCTGAACTTCATTCATTCTGAGATATCCTCTTGTATGAAATTAGCAAACTCTTATTACCCTTGGAACATCAGTTTTCCCAAAACAGATAAAATAACCTACATCAGTGAAACATTGTGCCTTGGGCACTTTTCTTAAAAGTGTCTAAGTGTTTTAATGATTTATGAGCAGTACTCAAAAATATTGGTGAGAGTCTCAAAATGCAAAGAATAATTATGATTATATTTTAATTAAGTTCGAAGCTTACTTTTAACATGAAATGGAAAGGTAGTTTTGGTATGGACACCCTTTCACAGAAGTTGTGATCAAAGATGCATGGATAAGTACTACAAAAATACTGTTCTTACTTTAGTTTGCAGAAATCACTGGGTGCCTCTTTTAAGGTTATCCTTCTTTTAAGGAAGTCATTACAGAATTCAAATGATTTCTAAAAATCTTGTGGGTAAGTGTGGTGTTTGATGAGGAAAACAGAGGTTTTTAATCTGTCATTTCAAAACAATTTTAACATGTGATAGATAACACTGTCCACATATTCTCCATATTGAGGGAAATCACCATAAATAATTCCATTTTGTGGGGAGATAATGTCCTATATATAGTTTTAACGTACTATCAGTGATGTTACCTTTCTACTATTCTATCTGTAGGTAAGATAGTATACTTTTTCCTGAAAATTTTATGAAAAATTTTAAACATACAGCAAAGTTGACAGAACTTTACAAAGAACAGTTGTGTATCCAGCCACCTATATTCTGCTGTTAACATTTTACTGCATACTTCCTTTATCACATAACTATTCACCTGCCTAACCTTTTACATATTAATCCATTTTATTTTTAGTACATTTTAAAGCAAATTACAGACATCAGTACACTTCACCTGAATACTTTAATAGTTATACTTTATGTAAATACTAAATATTTAAGTATATAATACTTAATACTTAATGTTAAATATTTAATACTTAAATACTGAAACAGCACTAAATACTTAAATAGCACCAGCTAAAGGCAATATTTGTGTAGAGGGTTTTTGAGGTGAAATTTACCTACAGGGAACTATAAATATCTTAAGTGCATATTTCTGAGTTTTAAAAAATATATACTAACTACCACATAACCCAAGACTCTATTCAAAATATAGTACATTACCATCACTCCAGAAAACTGCCCTTTGCCCTTCACCTGTCAGTCCCATCCTCCCGAAGGCGGCTACAACTGCAGTGCAACTCTGATGCTTGACCTAGAACTTCATATCAATGGAATTATGAAATGTAAGTCCTCTTTGATTATGCATTTTAAAAGATTTATTTGTGATATTCCATACATCAGAGGTCTCTTCTATTGCTAAAATAGAATGCCATTGTAAGGATATACTATACTTTGTTTACCAATTAATTATGCTATTAAGGAATGCCTGAGTAGTTTCCAGTTCAATTTGGTTTTGTTTTGCTATTATAAATGAAAATGATGGGGCACCTGGGTGGCTCAGTCGGGTAAGCTTCCAACTTTGGCTCAGGTCATGATCTCATGGTTTGTGAGTTCGAGCCCCGCATGGAGCTCTATGCTGACAGCTCATAGCCTGGAGCCTGCTTTCCAATTCTGTATCTCCCTCTCCTCTGCTCCTCCCTGGCCCATGCTCTGTCTCTCTCTATCTCAAAAAATAAATCATAAACATTTAAAAAATTTTAAAAACGCTATGGACATTTGTGAACAAATATTTTTGTGAATATCTGCTTTCATATAGTTTCCGTAATATTTAGAGGTAGAATTTCTGAGTCATGAGATAGTTGCATATTTAAGTTTTATGAGAAATACTCAGACCACTTTATAATCCCACCAACAATATATGAAGATGTTGGCACATCTTCACAGAGATTAGATGTTATCAGCTTCTTAAATTTTACTGTTCTGGGATATGTATGGTAGGATCTCCTTTTAATTTGCACTTCCCTGGTAACTAATGATGTTGAGAAACCTTTCTGTGCTTATTGGCCATTTGAATATCCTTACTTGAAATAGCTCTGTACAATATTTTCTAGTTTTAATAATTGAGTTGTCTTTTTATATTATCGATTTGTGGAGGATTTTATATATCTTGCATATAAGTCCTTTGTCAGATATGTTTTCCAAATATTTTTCTCTCTGTGATTTGCCTATTATTCATTTCTAATAGTGTTTTTTATCAGCAGAATTTTTAAACTTTTGGTGAAGCCTAATTTATCAATGGTGATTTTATGATACCATGAGACTTCTTTTTCTACCTCTGTGTCAGACTTATTTTCCTGTTTACTTCCAATAGCTTTATGGGCTTAGCTTTTATATGTAAGTCTGTGATCAATCTTAAATTATTTTTTATGTGCAGTGAAGTAGGGCTTGAGTGTTTTGTTTTGCCCGTATGGTTTCTCACTTATTTTAATACCAGTTTTGAAAATATTTTCTTTTCCTCATTGTGTTCCTCTGACACCTTTGTTGAGAATCAAGTACCTATTTAAATGTTTATTTATTTATGGACTCCTTAATTTGTTTCACTGATCTATATGTCTGTTCTTTTGTGTAATAGCACACTACCTTGATTACTGTAGCTTTATAGGTCTCGAAGTGAGATACCAGAAGTCTATTAAAGCGGTTCTTTTTTGGGGCGCCTGGGTGGGACATTTAAGCGTCTGACTTTGGCTCAAGTCAAGATCTCGAAGTTTGTGAGTTTGAGCCTCCTGACTTCAGCTCAGGTCATGATCCGGCAGTTTGTGAGTTTGAGCTCTGAGTCAGGCTCTGTGTTGATAGCCCAGAGCCTGGAGCCTCCTTTGGATCCTATGTCTCCCTGTCTCTGCCCCTCCCCGACTCACACTGTCTCTCTTTCAAAAACAAATATACATTAAAAAGAAATAAAGTTATTCCTTTTCAAGATTGTGTTGGGTAATATAGGTCCTATCATCTTAATGAACCATTTTAAAATAATTGACTTTTTTACACTGTTGGGAGGTATAGCAGGGGCTGGCAAAAAATACTTTATCTGAATATTTTTCTAAAATAACTCAGTTTTTATTTTTCCTAAGTGTCTATACATCTAAAGTTTAAATAGTGTTTTGACATTAATGGATTGGTCATCTTAGGAAAATACAATGTATCAAATATCTCAGAGAAGGTAGAGATTCTTTAAAAGTGTCTGGTAAGATATATTTCAATTATTCAAACATAATTTGAAGCTGAAGTGTATTTCAACTATTTAAACATAATCTAAAGCAATGAAATAATGTAAAATTTCTCAGAGGTTGAAAGTAACACGATTTCTGCAGAGAAATGGATACGTGAGATTCTGATTCACAAGTATAATGCTGACTCTTGAAATAACCATGGGTACTGGACTCTTTCTGATTTGCCCTATACTCTGGTAATGCCTAAGATACCTAGTAGTTGTCCATGGACTTAAGTTATTGGCTCTGTTGTATTTTCAATACTGAGCCTGAAAGAGCATGCAGTGTAGTCTTAATGAAACTGGATGGGAGCCTGTGATTGGGAGTGAGACATGTTTTATTTTGGTACCTATTAGGTATTTGGCATTTGTCCATAGCTACTATTAATGAAGGCCCCAAATCTTTTGAACCTTCTTAATTACTATGTACACTGACAGGTTGAATGTCCA